>NC_040903.2:213586589-213899542 GCF_004126475.2 Phyllostomus discolor | reverse complement strand
CTTTGGGGACAGAGGGAGACAGACAGAGAGAGAGAGAAACAGAGAGAGGTAACCATGGAAAGACTAGATAGATCTTCTTGGCCCACCTGGTGTCTATTCCTGAGCTGGAAGAGGAACCCCATTCTGTGAACTCCCCAGGTTCCTCGGGGGATGAGACGGAAGCGAAAGTGACCCCGTGGGGGATGGGAGGTGAGTGGAAAAGGCTCCCTGGGTCTCCGTCTCCGTCGTGTCGGAGTCACTGGGCTGGAAGCTTCATAGTAACACAACACAACCCTTCAGGTTAAAATGTAAATCCCATCACAGCCAACACAACGGGCACCTTCCCCATTAGCCCCAGCACTGGCGTCTGCACCAAAGGCCTTAGGTCAGGAGGTCGGCAATCCCTCGCCTGTCTTGTAGGAGAGACGGAGCCACGGTGGCTGAGAAGTGAGGCTTCTCCCGGGGCCCTGCCCCTACGTGGAGTCCGGCTCTGAACTGTTGCCCTGGCTCCCTGGCACCGACACCCCATGCTCTGACCTGGGAAGCAGCACTCGAGGCGGCTGAGCAGCGGACTGCGGTTTCCAACAACGGGGTGGCGCGGTGGCTTTGAGAATAGGCATAGAAATTAGTCATGGAACAGGAATGACATCCGTGGTTTTTGTTTTTGTTTTTTGGAAATGAAATGATATTTTTAAAAGAATAAAAAACAGACTCTAAGGCAATGTTTTCTTTCTTTTTTTTTTTAAGTGCACTTGACCAGACAATCATTGCACATTTCTATAGATTCTTTTTTCTTTTTAAGATTTTATTTATTTATTCTTAGAGAGGGAAGGGAGGGAGAAAGAGAGAGAGAGAGAAACATCAATGTGCGGTTGCTGGGGGCTGTGGCCTGCAACCCAGGCATGTGCCCTGACTGGGAATCGAACCTGCGACACTTTGGTTCGCAGGCCACACTCAATCCACTGAGCTATGCCAGCCAGGCACGGCAGTGTTTTCTATAAAACAATGTGCACATTTAAAAGTATGTGTACCAAAAACTTAATAACGACATCACAGTACAACCACACTACTGAGATCTTGGTAGTATAATTACGGGTGGCTTTCTCTTGGCTAGCGTTTTATATGATTTTTGTAATGACCGTGTGTTCTTTTGTGAAAAAACACGCAATTACTTAGACAGCAATCGTACCAACAACCATAGTAACAGCAACACAACTCTTCAGGTTGAAATATAAATCCCATCACAGCCCACACACAACGGGCACCTTCACCATTAGCCCCAGCACCGGCGTCTGCACCAAAGCCACCCTTACCACCCACCCCCCAGTGTCCCCTCTCCAGCAGTGGCAATGACAGCTCCAGCACACACACACCGGCACGGCCGCCCCCGCCCCCCACCACAACAGGCACCAGATTGAACCGGAGCTGCAGGGGCTGAGGAAGGACCACCCGTGCCCCCCAGGGGCTCCGAGGCTGCTGCTGCGGAGAATGCTCAGCGTGCCTTGAAAGACAGCTCTTTCATTGTAGCATCCCCGGGAGTTAGGACGGTTCTTGGCACTAGTAGTTGCTCAGTAAATGTTTGATGAAGAAGGAATAAGTAAAACAGCATGTGTGAGGCGTAAGTGTCGCTGGGTTCCAAACCAGGATTTCAGCGCCACAGGCTGTGCAGATAGATGGACTTAATTTGTAATGATACGGAGACGCCATTTTTTTCATTAAAGTCTGCATCTGCTGCCTTTGTGGCCTGTATTAGGTGCTACTTGTCATGCTAGGGTCCTGGGGGGCCCCTTGACGCCAGTCCCGTTCAACCGACTCCGCCTCCCACAGGTCCATTTGCTGTCACGAGAGGCAGTTAGAGCTCGCTGGGCCCTTCACATGGACCTGCACCGAACCTCTCGCTGTCCGCCTGGAGAAACCAAGGCTGAGGCGGGGAGTGTGATGTTTGAGCTCACACGGGCTTGCTGTCTTCCTGTCT
Organism: Phyllostomus discolor; assembly: GCF_004126475.2. Taxonomy (NCBI): domain Eukaryota; kingdom Metazoa; phylum Chordata; class Mammalia; order Chiroptera; family Phyllostomidae; genus Phyllostomus; species Phyllostomus discolor. The sequence goes on along the minus strand of NC_040903.2, from coordinate 213,897,588 downwards.
ATTCTTAGGGTTTTCCCCCTCCTACCTGTAATGGGGAACAAAAGGTAGAATCTCCACAGGGGAAGGAGGGCAAAATCGGAGAGTTACCTGTTCCTGTGTGTGGCCCCGGGCTGCACTCCCTCCGCAGTGGCTGCTGCGCGCTCACCACTCAGAGGAGTGGCCTGACTCTCTCTCCAGGGCACGGGGGCGTGGAGTTCTCATCCCGGTCACGCAGCTGGAGTGGGACTCGGGTTCCTCCGGCTTCTCAAAACCACCCTCCGTCCACTCCCGTGCTTGTGGTCAGCATCCAGCGACCCTTCTAAAGGACAGAGCGGTGTGGACAGTCTGTGGCTCCCCACTGGCCGAGGGGGAGAATCCAAACCCGAGGCGGACAGCCCAGGGGGTTATTGTCAGCCGCCGCCGCTGCCGATTCTGCCCAGCTCCGGCCTGTCCAGGCTGGCCGGGGGTGTTCCCGGTGTGCGGCTCTTCGATGCAGGTGCTCCCCTTGGCCCCCCTCCTGCCACTGAGCTCTTCCCTTCTCTCCCAAGGAGCATCCTTACCAGCTGTCTGGTCCTGCCTCAGTTTCCTCTTCTTCTTCCTTATCTAATCTGCAGAAGGACCTCGCTCCCTGAGACCCCCTTCAGCACGGCCAGTCCGATCCCGTCACCGACCCTCAGAACGCTTGCTTTGTATCTGCAGCACTGGACCATCTCACCTGGGTCCCCGCTCCCATTCTGTGTGTCTGTCCCTCTGTGAGGCTGCAGGTTCCGGAACATGGGGCCACACACTGCGTATCCACAGAACCCCTGGGGCCCAAGCCCGTGCATGGCCCGGGGAACGTGCCTTTCTCCCAAAGACTGCCTTGGTCGGCTAACCGTTGGTTCCACAGCGTCTTTCCAGCTCCTTGGGTGTTCGCTTCCGGTACAACAATAATCAGACTGTGCATCTGGGGTCTGCTCCCCCTGGATGGAACTGCTTCTCCTGGAGACGTTCTGGAGGAGCAGGTGGGACAGACGGACCGCGCCCACGTGGCAGGTCAGTCAGGAGAGGCCCAGAGAGGTCATACATTCTTCAGGGTCATGAAAGCACAACAAGGGACATTGGGGACCTTCACTCAGATGTTCCGTGTTGATGTCAGCTCTTCCCCCAGAAACACTCGGCCCCTGGACGCGGAGCACCCCCTCCCTGGCTGTTTGGGGAGATGTATTCTCTGCTGTATTCGCCACTGTCCTACGGTGGTTTTCATTTCTGATCGCTTCATTTGCGCGGCGTTCGCTGTGAACGGCATTGCGAGGCCGGCCGGCGGTGTCTGCGGTCGACTTTTTGACACTATAACACTTTAGTGCGAGGGAAGCTACAGAAAGCAGCAACGAACACATTTACTAAGTATGTTTATAATCAAATATATTCCTCGGTAATTTAATTTGGAGGGAGCGGAGAGCCCAGCATTGCAAACAGAGGTCTCGTTAATAATTCATGAGACCTGCAGTGGGGAAAGCAGGAGGGAAGACTTAGACGCGGGCCACAGGTGGGCGCTCGGCTCAGAGCCACCTCTGCGCCCGGGAACCGGGTGTCTGGGGAACGGGAGCCCCCGCGGCTGAGGCTGGGCGGGGTTTTAGGGTGGTTCTAACAGCTCAGGTTCGGAAGGGTCCGTTCAGGGATGAGGTGGGGGGGGGTCAGGTGGCGGGGAGACGGAAGGGCCTGGACCTCTTCCCCACCTGTAAGCTGCTGGGTCTGAGAGGTGGGCCTCCCAGCAACGAGGTCGGTCTGCGCAGCCGTCCAGCTGGTGTCTGTTACTCAAGGTGTTCGCCTCGCCCTTGGCTTTGGAGTTGGAAATGGGAGACAGCTGATGAGTCCCGAAGAAACGGAGATGAGGCACACGTGTTCCGTTCTGTCCATGCTGCAGCAGGCCAATGTTCTGCCCAGAAACACACGCTGCGTGGGCAAAGGGCTTTCACACTCACCCTCTGGCTGGAGCCTCAGCACCTCCGTGAGCGAGCTCATCTCCTGGGCTGTGTCCAGAGAGGCAGGCTCCATCACGCCCCTGCCCGAATCTGGGGCGGGGTGAGATGACCACTCAGGATCCCAGCTGTGTGCGGCTGCATCCACAGAAAAGAGATGTGACCGTGGTCTCACGTTTGCACACGCTCCAGATCACTTCACATTTGCACATGTTCCAGATCATTTCACGTTTGCACATGCTCCAGATCATTTCACGTTTGCACATGTTCCAGATCGTTTCAGGGTCTAAAAGGTGGGAGAAAGAAGTTTGCTCCATTTCCTGGGAACTTAGTCATTTAAGGTGTTAGAGATTTTAGGGGGAAATGGATGAAGGATGAGAACAGGTAGTTTATAGAGAAGGGAATAAAAATGGCTTTTCAGCAGATGAAAATCTGCAAGCTGTACTTCTGATAAGAGAAATGCAAATTGCAACGACTACGAGATATTGGTTTTCATCTATCACGTTGCCAAAGACCAGAGTCTCGTAAACACCGCGTGGGCGGGGTGCAGGCAGCTGTGTGGGGCGTGTCGGGGGGGTGCTGGTGACTTCCTGGGGGTGGGGCAGTGTGTGTGGGAACAGGCGTTCAGACACTTCGACCCAGTGACCTCACGGCGAAGCGTGTGAAAGACGCAAGTATGGAGACCGTCGCTTTGACACTTCGCGCAGATTCAAAGTACGGTGGGTGACCGATTACTCATGAATGAAAACTTCTTTCCGCGGTTTTTGTTACACACGCAATAGTAGACAGCCCTTCGAGAGAAGGGAGGGATGGCGCATTTCATCCTTCCATCCTTCATGTGTGTTTGACATGCACACATGTACTCATGCACTTGATTCCTTCATACATAAACATGTGTGTGGGTGTCTGTTCATATGCACATTCGTATTCACACAGACTCACAGCCCGCTGCCAGGGAAGGCTGTACCTGTTGAAAAGTGGGTTACAGTTTGGTCCAGCCCTGGCTGCGTGGCTCAGTGCATTGGAGCCATTGTCCCTTATACCAAAGGGTTGTGGGTTCAATTCCTGCTCAGGGCACATGCCTAGGTTGCAGGTTCGATCCCCCTGCCCCCTGTCATGTGCATGCAAGGGGCACGAACCTTGATGTTTCTTTCTCACATCGATGTCTCTCTCTCTCTAAAAATCAATAAACATATCCTCAGGTGAGGATTAAAAGAATTGGTTCAGAAATTCATGGGCATGGAAAATTCCCATATGCATAAAGATAATTCGCACACAGGCATATACACACCCAATTTCCATATATCGGCCCCAAACTGGAGAACTCTAGGACAATGAGGTATCCAGGGGAGAGGAGCATGCGCTTTTGTGGTGTTGACTACCAAATGCAGTAATCTATTAAACATCGCTATTTAAAATACATCGCAGGCTCCTGACTCCCAGACGAAAAGGGAGCGAAGGAGGTTGTGGCCGGAACTGTGGGTGCCTCTGGGACAGGGTTACTACCACCCCTCCCCCTTCACTAGCCAAGTCCCATTCTGCCCCTGCTTCCCCCGAGTGCTTCTGGGAGGGCAGACTCCAGCGTCCCCTCGGGGGTCCTCAGCACAGGACAGGCTCTGCACTTGCCCACAAGATCTTCACTGTGTCTACCTCCCCCCCTCCCATGACCTAGCGCTGTGGCAGCACCGTGCTGGGGAGTGCAGACCGTGGAGGCATCACTGAGCCCCCAAACCCACCATCCCGGGAGCGGCCCTGCCCCTACGCTTGTTGGAGGAGCACAGGCCCGGCCTCGCTGTTTAAGCCCCTGTGGGTGGGGTCCGTCGTGAACTCCCGTGGAGAGTTTGCACCAAGCTCACGTGGCCCCATCACCATCTCCTCCTCCAAGCGAGGGACCCTTGGGTCCGCATGTTGCACGGGTGGTCTCGTTTCTTTATGCTTAAACATCCCGGAGACAGCGAAGCCCCTACCTTCTGGGGCAGATGGGGTCTCTCTTAAAAGTTCAGCCATTTAGAACATCCGTCCTCCCCTCGAAGAGAGAGCCTCCTGTTCAGTTTTCCTTTCCGACCGTCCAGGTGTTCGCCCCTCACCTGGGTCACGTCCTCTGCGCTCTCCCACCTGGCCATCCCTCCGTGCAAAAACCGACCACCGAGAGCCCCAAACGCATGGTGGATTTTGAGGAAACCAATCCAAGGTCCCCCGTTATCGTACCTCAGCTACTTAAAGACAACTCATACCCCAAGGTCAGTCATTTCTTCTCAGGTTGACTTTCACAGTTTTGTCATTTTCCTTTACTCCCCTCGGATTTTCCAGCCCTCTGAACCCCCGTGCCTCCTCCCCAGGGCTCCCTCCTGCCCGTCCTCTGTGAACCTCAGGGCTCAGAATTACATATTCAATGCGCAATGCCGGGTGTGATCCAACAGGCGCCTCCCTGCCCTGAGACACTCCCACCGTGGACACGGCCCCGAAGCACGTAGCAGTGTGAACAGTCTTAATGCCATAGGAACAAAGTTTGAGTGCAGACTAGGACCTCAAAAACTGTTCTCGATGCTGGTACTGAAGTTTTCCCTCCCGCCTCGTCTCAGTGCAGTTGAGTGCTCTCGTCTGAGTATGGGACCCAAGAGTGGAAGCTTGCTCGACTCCGCTCTGCTTGCAGCTTCCTCACGTCACACCACTTTCCAACCTCATTCCTGGCCCCTTCCCAGTCCTGCTGCACCCACCGCTCCTCGTCGCCCCTTCCCCACTGACAAAGCAGATGTTCGCTGGCTGAGCCTTGACGGGGACACGTACGTAGATTTTTTTTCACGTGTCACTAATGCTACGTCGGGGCTCTTCTCTTGGGAAGATGCTGATGGGTCGAAAATGGCTTCCAGTAACTCAGCCTTTGTTTTGTAAAAACATTATTGCAACATTGTATAACACTTTAGAAATGTTTCAAATTTAGGCTGGCTGGTGATTTAGCAGACGGGGGGCTAGCATATGGAGTCTGCCGTGCTCAAGAGGCTGTGGTTCTGTTGCCCGCACCACCGGGGAGCCAGACTCGGCAGCCAGGGGGACCTTGCATCTCAGGGGCCACACCGCCAGGTGCAGTCACCTCCCTTGGACCTGGGGCTGGGGACTGGAAGACTCTATGGCAGAGATAAAATTCAGATATACTAAGGCATTCGGTTTCAATAAGCTTGATAGACATATACATGTGTGTGTGTGTGTGTGTGTGTGTGTGTATATATATATATATATATATATATATATTTCATTCACTCATTCATTCAGTCTTTACTCAGTGTCTACAGTGGCCGGGGACAGAGATGTTCAAGACGCATGGGACCTACATCCTGCCCTCAGCACATTCACAGTGTAATCCAGGGTCCAGGGATTACAGTTTATTTGCAGATCAGTCCAAGAAGTACAAGGCGTGGGCATTTGGGGACCCCTGGGGGACTGAGAAGATGACCGTCGCTTTTAGGACCTGTCCCCGAATGCACTTGTCTAACCACTTAGTCAACACGGACTAAGAATCACAGCATTGGAAGAGGAGAAAAGCACTTCCGGCCGAGGAAACGACGTGTGGACTCACTGGGACGACACAGACAAGGTCAAGGTTGAAGTCGGGTGTCTCTTTCTCCCCAGCTGGTCCGAGAGCGACCCATGCAGAGGATCACGGACCCTCCCTTCAGCCGAGACGCGCCAGGCCTTTAGCGCCCTGGAGGGGTGCTCACCTGTTCCTATCTGAGCCCCCCACCACGCCGGCGCCTGGGACAAAATTGTCTCCGTCACGGTCCACTGTGGTCTGGGCCGCTGTGGGTGACGGCGTGTTTACAGCAGTGACAGTGACGGACCCGGGGCTCAGAGGCAGGAAGTCCAGCCCAGCTTTGGGCTTTGCTCGCTGGCCGTCGTGAGAGCTCAGGAGATTTGCTGAACCCTGCAGAGCCTGGTCTCCTCCTCAGTCTCAGACGTGTGAACCCGCCCCCTAGGGATGGTGCCAAGGTTCACGTGCTCTGAAAAGGGCTTGGGGGGGGCGCGTTATAAAGCTTTTCACAAATAACAATGGCCCTGCAATTTCCGTTGTTCCAACAACAGCAATCCCTAGATGCTCTCCCTGGGGCAGCAGGTTTCGGGTTCCCACAGCTCCGGGGAATTCTTTACGGTGAGGACCGGCATCTGTCTCCCTGGGACTTCCTGTCCACTGGTGCTGGGACTTCCTCTCTGGCCCCCTCACCCCCTGACAGCCACCCGTGGGTCTGAGGGCTGCTCTCCTGCACCCACGTTCTCTGTTCTTCCTTCTCCGTCTGTCCTGGGGGCCTTGCAGAGCCGGGGGTGAGCTGCAGAAAAGTGACGTGGTTTTGCCCCAGTGCCCACTGAGGTGGACAGCGTTCAGTTTCATCCGTCTCCTTGGGAGGTTCTTTCCTGGGAAGCAAGAGGTCGGATAAGGAGACAATGTGTTCTCGGGGCCCCTCTCCCCACCCCTGACCTTGCCCATCTACACATTCTGGAATTGCCTCTATGGCTCTCCGAAGTTCTGCCACAGCTGGAGTGGGGCCCCTGGGGACGGCCTCTGGTGCTGTGCGGACAGAAGGGGAGGGGAGCCATCCAGGAGGAGGTGTCCTGAGCCCTCGAAGACCTTGGGGGAAATTCAGAGCGTCCTGACCCACCTATTGTCTGCAGATGCAGGAGAGGCTGAAGACGGCATTGGGGTGTGCAGGAGCCTGGGGGTAGGGGCACAGCCCCAGGACCTCAGGCCCAGGACACCTGAATGCACCCAGAACCAGCCTCGGCCGCGTGGCAGTCTCCCTGGTCACGTGAGACCCCGCTCCTCTCCGACAGGCCTTTGAGCTGGCCAGCCTTCGACGTATCTGTTCTCCCTGGTTCCCACAGGCTGAGGTCTAAGCGGAACGACAGGAGTGCAGACTCGGGGAGAGGGGGGAGAGGGGTGCGAGCCTCTGCAGGATGTGCCGACAACTCCATTTCTGCAACAGCAACGACAGAAGGTGACGGAAGTGCTACGAGCAGCGTGGAAAGTCTCCAGGAGTGGAGGGAACATCGGATGGGTGCTGTCCTGCTGACCTATGCGTGATAACAGATGGATGGACGGGCGGAGGTTTCCCAGAGCGGGTTGTAGGGAAAAAAGCACCGAGGCACGGGAGTGTCTGGCTGGGACCCATGAGGGTTGCGGTGCCAGGGCGGGGCCCCTGGTGCTCAGAGCTGGGACACTGCCCCCCAAGGGGGTCACGATCGGGTGGGTGAAAAGAATGGGCTTCAGCCAAGATGTTGTGCAAACCCCAAGGCTGAAACCCAGAACACCCAGCTCATACACTCAGAGGGGGTTCCGTCCTGACCATCCCCCCTCATGCAGCCGTATTGCACGGCACCCCAAGCTCGCCCTTCGCTCCCCGTTTCCAGAGCCTGTGCGTCTCAGCAGGAGGAGAGCCAGGCCCGCTTTCTGCTGTTTCCTCGAACCCCATGAGGATCCAGTACATGCCAGCGGGTGAGTGCAGGGCCGAGGTGCCAAGTCAGGAGCAGGGGTGCCGCGGGGAGACAGGAGAGGCTGGGCCTGGGACCAGCAGTCAGAGCGAACGGCAGACAGGCCCGGTCTGTCCTGGAGGCCGGGCTGGGCCGGGCCGAGCTCGGCCTGATCCCAGGGACGGGCTCCGAGCAGGCAGCCAGCTGGCACCCAGCAGAGCCTCCCACAGCGAGCGAGGCCGGGTGGGCAAGCCGCGGCGGGGCCTGGGACCTGGGTGTCATTCTGCGAGGCTCTGCTCTCATTAGAAGCGAGACGGGTGGGCCCAGAGGGACGGGGGAGGGGGGGGGGGCTGCCTGAGGGGAGCGGCACTGCTGGGGCCCTGGGCTCCTGCACGGGGAGCCAAGCGACACCGCCAGACCGGAGTGGAAATCGCGGAGGCAGGCAGGCGAGAAGGGCCGGCGGGGAGCTGGAGGGGGAGCCGCCCCGCAGCGGCCACTCCAGCCAGCGAGGCCTCTGTTCGGATGCCATCAGTGGGTTTGGCAGGCGGGCGCGACGCTGACTTCAGAGGCGCAGGCGAGGATGAAGGGAGGCTGGATGCTAATTTGCACATATGGAAATGCTTTCTCTCGCCGTCGATGGCTCTGCTGTGGACAGATGGAATTAGCGAGAACTTCGGAGTCGTGAAGGCAAACACGTCAAAAAAAAAAAAAAAAGAAAAAAGCAAGCCTTTCTCTTCCCTCCCCCACTTTCTCCTCCACTTGGCCTCTCTCCCTCTTTCTTCCTTCTGCCTTTCCGCCCCCCACCCCGCCCTTCTCTCTTTCCCCTTTCTCGTAGGAGAACCTTCAGACTGCACAAGAGTAAATAAAATTGCCCCGGCGTGGCTCTGGCATTAATAATGCATCGATCGTATTTCCATTGCAAATCATTCTTCACCAGCATGTTCCCCCACCTCGGCGTTCAGTGGGGCTTGGGAGCCAGAAAGCCCTGGCGAGTGAAGACCAGTCGGCAGAGAGCGGCGGCCTCCCTCTGGGCACCGGCCTGGGGCAGCCGGGCCGTGGGAGTCAGGGGGCCCGCTCCTGGGTCCCCAGCCCCTCTGGTCCCAGTCCCGCAGTGGCTTACTGTCCCCAGCGGTCTCCCCGCGCCATGGAGCAGGCCTCTTCAGAGGCGCCGGGCTTGCTTCGGGGCTGAAACGGCAAACCCGATGGGATCGCCTTGTATTATTATTTCTCTTCTTGTACTCTCTGCCTTTGACGGGGAAGGGCTGTCATATTTTATTTAGCCGGCAGGCTCACCAGGGTTAGTGTCCCTTCGGAAGCTGACACATGAAGGTGCCCACGTGGCTCAGACGCCTACCTGGGTACTTGTCCCACTTCGGGGGTTGGGAAACTTTTTCCATAAAAGGCCCAGGTGGTGACCATGTTTAGCTCCCCAGGCCAGGGAGCTCTCTCCCAGGGGAAAACCAGACGTGGGGACCATGTGAAAGTGTCGGTGTCGCGGGCTTCAGGAGGCGCTGTTCACACGGACGGGCCGCGGCCAGGTGTGGCCCCAGGGGCAGTGTGCCAACCCCCAATCCACTGGAAACCTTTCTTTCTCGAAGTCACACAACTCCGCCCACCCCCCTCAGCCTCTGGTTTCTGACGCATTCAAGCGGTAGGTGGATGGATGCACGTCTTGAACAGGAAAAGGACGTGCTAAACCTGCTTTGTCTCAACCAATGTCAGAGCGCCTTAGCTCCGGCTTCAGGCCGCTGAGACGACTCGGAGGGAGGGCCCGAGGTGGCTGCCAGCAGCTCTGACTCTGAGCCCCCATGCCCAGCGCCAGCGTGGGCGTGGGCCCCGAATCCACAGTCCCGCCGTTTCCCTCCTTGGCCTGCATCAACAACAGGGCTGGACACCCTCAGTTCCCTCTCCTTGTGGACACGTCTCTCTCCTTTGAGCTCAGTCCTGCGGGGCAGGGCCAAGGCAGCCCCCCATCACTGCACACAGAACATTCACTCAACAAACAACGACTGAGGGACTCACTGGTAGCGAGAATAATGACTACACTGAGGATAATTTTTATTGATGTTTTATTTACACATATTTCCCTCTCTATAACTCACCTGGTTTGGCCTCCTCCTTACCCGGGCATTCACCTTGGACTGACCTTGTCCCTTGAGTGCCCTCCCAGGAGTATAGCCATGGGGTTGAGGGCATTCCTCTGGTTCCGCACTAGTAAAAGGAGACACAGGATGACGAAGAGAAGGCACACTGACTTTCACATTCAAGTTCACTGAGCATTGTCCCAGGCATTGGGTTGTTAGTCCATGCTCCGTGAGGGCGGAGCCTTCACTTCTCTGTTACAATATACTGGTATTTTCATATACGCATATTCAGAGTCGTGTACACATACAGTTACTTCTACATGGGGAGAGAAGAGACACACAGGTACGCTGACGTGGCTACAAGAGTGTGGACAGATGAATGGGTGGATAAGCTATAAAAAGACAAGCCTTAGAAATCATCTGATCAATTAAATATCTAAGCTTAGTCTTTCTTCCAAGTGTTTAATAACTTGCATTTCCTTTGGTTGCATGAGAGTCCGCTAAGAATGTCATATCCTATCATGTTTTCATTTGAGAAAAATTAACTTGAAAATATGGAAGTGTTTTGAGAATGGCCGCATGCAACACAGGCACAGAATAGTGTCCTTTTCAGTTTCCCCGGTCGCCTGGATCGCTGTTGGGGAACTTCCAAGAGGTTTCATATAGACACCCATAATGAATGGCTGCTATTACGATGAATACAATTTGGAATTCGTATCAACAAAATTACAAAAATAAAAGGAACTATAGTGTTGAGTATTATTTTGGGGGATATACCCATGCACACAGAAATGTTGGTCAGTGTTGCGTGCTCCATGTCCCTTCACGGTCTCCCTTCGTGCACTAGTGACCTCATCACACTGGTTCACAACCGTACACTTATAAAACAACAAAGAACCCTGTAGGGGCTTTTGACTATGAAGCTGAATTTTAAGTGACTGAGTGCTCTTCACGTTCGTCTTAACGCCCAGTTCAGGTCCAGTGGGAGGTCCCAGGTATTCGGTACGATCCCCCGTGCAGTCTTTCCACACTGGGCAAAAGCTGGTTTCACATAAGTCGTAATGGTTTCCGTGGCCTGACTTCTATTTAATTAGAAAAAAAAGACTCAGGAAAATTTGTCTCACCCATTACTCAGGAACGCCTTGCATTGGTGGGAATAAAGGGCATTCCATGACATCTGTAAGACCATGCGGGAACCGAACTCAGAGCCAGCCACCTGCCCTCTGGAACGTGAGTGGTTTGAGAGGAAGGGCAGAGCTCCCAGATCTCAGTGAGGAGAGGCAGGGAGCACAAACGGAGGAGAAACAGGCCAGGTGGCCCCTAAGTGGCCCTGTGATTGCCGGCCAATCCTGACCCCACAAAATCGTCTCCGAGAGGGAGAGCAAGTTTTGGGGGGGGTGGGGACGGCTGGAGGCGGAGACAGAGATGCAGCCTCCGAGGTCCAGGAATCCCTTGCTCAGACCAGGGGTCTGAAATTTGAAGTCACGTTGCCGCTTCGATGCCTGATTCCATTCCTGCTGGGAACCTCCGTGATCACGCGTGGCGTCCCACCAGCCACGGAAACATGTGGAACGTCCCATCCCTTCGGCCGCCCTCTACGGCTGTGTGCGTGTGGTTACCGTCAGAGTCCCATCAATCCCCGCCCTTGTCTTCTCCGTCTGCTGGACCCCCGTGGGGAGAAGATGGCGGTGATTTCCGTTGGACCGACCCCTGGGTCCCCACCCTCACACGGCTAACGGAGCCACATCTTAGGGGGTAGGCGGGTCCACGGTGCCTGAACTTGTGTTTGGCTCCAGCGTATGTTTTCTGACTGGTGCAAGGTTTGCCTATCAGAGCCGAGAAAAGGGTCACAGAATACACACGTTCCTTAACTGTTTGCTGATTTCACATTTTCATGACTCTTCTAGACCATGAAAGAAACGCCTGGCCTTTATGAAAAAGAAATTACTTGATCTCCAGAACCATAGTGACATGAAAATATAAATATCCCATAACCTCAGAAAAATATAAAGGAAATACTATTTATCTTTAAGAATATTTTTAGGTGTGTTTGTGTTTATTTACATTATGGAGCTTATATTGAACAAAAAATTATATTTGCTTTTTTTTCAATTTTGTATCATAAACATTTGTGTAAGTGTTCAATTTATTCTAAATTCCAACTCTTTATGACCCACTGTCCATTGTGAGTCTACTAGAATTTGTTTACTTCCTGTCCAGGTAGCTAAGTTAGGTAGAGAGTCATCCCAATATGCCAAGGTTATAGGTTCAATTCCTGGTCAGGGCACATACAAGAAGCAACAAATGAATGCATCAATAAGTGGAACAACAAATTGATGTTTCTTTCTTTCTAAAATCAATAAATAAAAATTTACAAAAAGAATTTGTGCACCATTCACCTATCACTAAGTTTTTAGGTTCTTATTTTGATGTTGTCACTGATTTCACTTTGTTTTTTAAAAGCACTCTAGTCCTGGCCAGATAGGGCAGTTCAGTTGGTTAGAGAGTCATCCCGATACACCAAGGTTGTGGGTTCAGTCCCCAGTCAGAGCACATATAAGAAGTAACCAAAGCCCTGGCTGGCGTAGCTCAGTGGATTGAACTCGGGCTGCGAACCAAAGTGTCACATGTTCGATTCCCAGTCAGGGTACATGCCTGGGTTGCAGGTCATGACTCCCAGCAACCACACATTGATGTTTCTCTCTCTCTCTCTCTCTCTCTCTCTCTCTCTCTCTCTCTATCTATCTATCTCCCTCCCTTTCTTCTCTAAAAATAAATAAATAAAATCTTAAAAAAAGAAGTAACCAATGAATGCATCAATAAGTAGAACAACAAATCAATCTCTGTCTCTCAAATCAATAAATAAAAAACAAAAATAAAAAACACTGTAATGCTTATCTTTATTTATCCTCTCTTCTCCATTACTCCTTGCTAGAATATTTTCCTCTGTCCAACCTTATCTTCTTCCCAGTGTGCTCAAGTGAAACTCTTTTCAATTCTTCAAAATACAGTCCATGGCTTCTTGCACTGTGACTTTGACACCTAACTGGAAGTCCATCACTTTCTGTACACACCGCTCCGTGGTGTGTGTCCGACTGTCTGCCCCGCTCATGCAGTTGCTGTCTGGGTGAGCGTGGGCAAAGGCCTTTCCCCCTCTGCTCTCGGGGCCCATCCCCAGAGTGGGGCTAACAGAACTCCCCTCCCACAGCGGACGTGAGCATCACGTGAGATGCGGGGTGTGACGTGCCCAGAAGAGAGCCTGGCGAACAGGAAGTCCTCCAGCCGTCCCAGTTTGCCGTTGTATTCATTTAGCTACGAAGCATTTTCCCATGAAAACGTCAAGTCTTGAAAAACATACACATGCACACACACATACACACGTGCACACATACACACATGTACACATGCATGTGCGTAGTCTCTGAACCTAGCACGGTGCCTTGTCTTCAGAGCTCAGGCTTAGGCGTGACTAGCTCAATGGGATGACTGGAGTTTAATTCTGTTACCATTTCCATCATAAGGTCTTCTGCTCCGTGGATATGCTGATAAAATTGTTACTTATAGTGAGATAGAGTATTTATTTATAGACTTCACATTACTTACATATAGGTTCGTGTTTTATAAACGAACCCTTATTTTATCTAGAAGACTTGCGATCACTCAAAGAAAAAAAAACATTAGAGACCTTCTCGTAATTGCCGTCTGCTCAGCGAGAGGCTCTTTTCATCATCCGAAAGCGAAGGGAGCTAATTGAACAGTTAGGATGACTTCAGAAGGGGTTTGGCGAAGTCACAATTAAGAGGAACCCACTGCATAAAAAGACAAAATGTCTTTTTTCTTCAGGTTCCCATAAGCTGCGCTTTCAACGCACAGATTTAAGGAAATTCCCTTTCCAAATCCTCTTCTGTCCCCCATGAAAGGGTGGCCGGCTCTCACGCACCACAGCCTGGCGCGGAGAGAACAAAAGAAGAGAGATGTTTACTCTACACTCTAGAACATCCCGTGCACCACACACCCCTTCGCGCCATTGCCCTTCCAGCTTTTTGCTTTAGCCCGTGACTTCTAACAACACTTACAGTTGGTTTTGGGCGGGGGGGGGGACAGTCCGTCATTAACTTTTCAACTGGTGGCCGTGGTTTCCTTCGGTGCCACCAACAGTGTTGAGTTCAGCCTTAAAAATATAAGAGTGAAAACAAAAGATGTGGTGGATATACTTTCACTGGTCCCGTGAGGTTTGCTCCCTCAAGCGTTTCAGTGTCGGAGGCATCACGGACTTCGGCTCCACTGAGCGGGAAGAAACAGAGGGTCATGTGATGAAGGCGGGGGCTCAACCTTCCTTCCCCTTCCAGAGATCGACATGGATGGTGCAGGGGTCTCCAATGTCGCTAGATAGATAGATAGATAGATAGACAGATGATGAATAGGTATGTAGGTAGATAGATAATAGATGGATGATAGAAAGATAGATGGATGACAGATAAATGATAAACACATGATAGGTCAATAGGCCGGTACCCTCGTCTATCCATATGAACCTATCTACCTATCTGTTTATCATCGCCTGGTTGGTTGATTGAGTCATCTGCCCATGTCCCTGGCAGGCTGGTGTGGAGCTGACTAAATAGTGTGTTTCTCCTCCAGTGTCCTCAGAATATTGTGGACACATAAAGAGCAATTGGAGAAGAGACAAATGGAAAGAGAGAAACCATGCTCTTATTGAGACTCTCCCGAGTACCAAGGTAAAGAGAAAGAAGGGTGGAGAAATGTCAGGGGAGGACATCAAAGGACAGAGAAATGGGCGAACAAATCCACAGGCAGCGGTCTGTCCGGCCCCTTCTTGGACACAGAGCCACTCGGAGAACCCAGGGCCGCGCCCTTGCCCAGGGCAGCTGCACAGGCAGAGTGTGCTGTGCCCCGCACTGTGGAGCCCTGTCTGTCAACTGGGGGCTGAGCTGGCCCAGCTGCCGCCATGCACTTTGGTCCCCTGAGGCCCAGGAATCTCGGCACATTGTCCTCATGCTCCGGAGAAGATGGGCACACCCAGGAAGGATCTGGGGCTCAGGAGCTCCCTAAGGGGACCCAAAATCTACTCAGGAAGGATTTGGGGCTCAGGAGCTCCCCAAGGGAACCCCAAGTCTTCCTGGGAGTGGACTGCCCTTGGCAGCCCTAACGTGGCCGGGCAGCAGTGTGCAGAGCCAGGGCTGTGCAAGACGCTTTTCTGGCCGGTAGTGAGGACAGCAGGACAGGCCACACCCTGGAGTCAGCACAGCCTGGGGTATGACCAAACTTTCCCTGCCCCTTCCTGGCCATAAGGTTTGCAGCAGCTCTCCGGACACTCTACCTGAGAAAGGTAGTGGGGAGGAACAAGGGTGTTCTCGCGAGGCTCCCCGCACGGCGCCTGACACGGCGGGTGTTTTAAAGGCTAGTTCGTCCACCCACCGGTGTTCAGCAGGGGTGTGAGACTCAAATCCCTTGTCACAGATGGAACACGGATGGGGGTCGCTCATTACTGGGTGGGGCCCGAGCCAGTGCCATCCCCTCCTGTCTGTCTGCCTGAACCAACTGCCTCAACGCTTGCATGCCTTCTCCTGCAGCGAGCCCAGCTCCTCAGGTAAGGCCCAGGTGACTCTCCTTCATGCCCCTCGAACAAGAACAGACTCCCCCCGAGGAGGGTCGAGTGTCTCAGCACCCTCAGTTCTCCGTGACACAGGTCCTCGGTCACTCGCAGACCAGCCAGTGGCCCTTTGCCTTTCCTCTTCAGGGGAAAACTCAATGTCCCCCCCACCATGACCCCTGCAAGGCAAAACCTCTTCACCCTCTAAGGCTTGACTCAAACATGTCTCCCTGTGACAAAATCGAGGTGGCCGATCTTTTTTCCACCCAACTTTTCTCCGTTCCACCTTTCTGTCCTCCTGTGACGTGGGCAGAACCCTGTTGCGATTACTTCTGAGTCTAGCCTATTCAAGTGGCCCCTCAGGGGCACAGGCACGTGGAGAACACGTTTTAGGTCTAAGACAACCTCTCGGACTTTCGCAGGTGTTGGGAGCCATCCCCTGCCATGGGTCTTTGCCAGTCTCTATTTCTTCACCTGTGAGAGCTCTCAGCACTAGAATGGCACGGCAATGCCCACACCGAGGCCTTGTGTTAGACTGGGAGCCCCTCTGGGGGATGCACACACATTCGCCTGTGCAGTACCTGCCGCCACCAGCAACCGGGACAGGTGATCTCGGACACAGGCCACTGTCAAGTGCTGTGCTCTGTGCAGAGTCCTGAGAAACAGGGAGGAGATGAAGGGGACACCAAAGACAGTGGCAGAGGACACGTGTAGTACGGGAAGTTTCCAGAACTGCCTTTCACACACGTTGCCGTATTTAATCCTTACGAGAACCCTGGGGTGGAGAAATGTCCCTTGGGGAAATTAAGAAGCTGAGACTCAGGGAAGACAAGTCCGTCCTCCAAGGCCACAGAGCTGTTAGGTGCAGAAGTCAAAGTCAAACCTGGTCCCCTGGCTCCATTCTTTTGCTCTGTGTGGGTCCAAGGCACGGCAGGGCTGGGCACCGTCTCGTTGCCCACAGGACTGGGATTCTCTCCGTTTTTGCAGGTCTGCAGAGCACAGGTGGGAGCCAGGCTGAGTATTAAGTAGCAAGCTCCCAGCAAAACTGGATACCTGCTCTGCCAACTCGGACTGGCTGGGAATCCACCAGGGTGTGGAAATTAGATACACACAGAAGGTTCCGGCAGTGTGTCCACTGAGCTTATTCCAAGAGCCATTTTCTGGAATGAGCCCCAGCACGGCATTGTGGCTGTCGTGGCGGGTGAGATGTTTTTCCCTGTAATTCTGGATCCTCCATGAGCAGGGGTCACAGAGGGGAGCAGTGTGTACCGAGTCCATTTCACTGTTTCCTAACTTCTGTCTCAACGACATTTTTGCCTTCTCCTGCCTCCCCCTTCTCGGTGAAAGTGGCGATGACCTGGTTCCTTTCTTCTCTTCTTGGAGCCTTTTTAAATCTTGTTTTGGAAACGCCGCTCGCGAACCAGCTGAATGAGCTTGGCCCGAGCAATACGGCCCCACTGCCGGGTGCCAGGGTCCCAGAGGAGGGAGAGGCACACAGCCACGTGAAGCATGTGTGCGGAGCCGCCAGCGGTGGCGTGACGCCGCAGCCACGGGGCCAGGCGATGCAGTCGGCTCCTCCGAACATCAGCTTTGTCGTCCGTAACACGGGGCTGGCACGAGCCACGGGGCTGTTGGAAGAACTGAGTGAGAAGTTGTCACGGTGGGCCAGGTGTCACGCCTGAGCCCGGCTCGGTGCCTGGGCATGTGATTAGTGCACGGCGGTTTTTAAAAATAAGTATGCAGACAGCACTATGCAGAGTGGCTGGCACACAATGCGTATTTGATCATTATTAGTAGTTATTTTTATAACTGCTGTAATAAAAACCTGATTAGGAGGAGTATTAAAATAGAAAGGAAAGTGACCTTTTGAGATTCCGTGAGGACAGCTTAGGTTAGGCATGAAGAGAAACCGGCTGGGTCCCACGCCCAGGAACCCAGGAATATCTCAACCCAGTGACCCGACAGCTGACCCGACAGCTGACCCACTGACCCGCAGTTCAACAGTGCATGAGAAGCCACCGTGGCCAATGGCAACCCCAATCTTCTCAGCCTCAGCACCAAGACAGACCCACAGCTGTGCACAGCTGTCCTTAGAGAGAGCACATAGCCCTGAGTGTGACCTTGAACCCCTAGTCTGGCTGCACAGGGATTTTCTGGGTCATAAAATAGCCTGGCACGCAGAGGACAGAGACCCTGCACCCGGCCCTGGCTGGAACTGGTGTTTGACCTCAGACACGTGCCGGGGCTCAAGAAAACGGGACTAGTATCTTCCCATGCGGCGTGCCAGGTGTGAGCACAACAGAACACATCGGCCTTGCCCGCCGCTTGTGTTTCAGTGACGTGGAGCCTCGAGGAAAATCCATATTGTTGCATTTCTCTTTACAAGTCATAACTCCGCCCCTCAGCCGAGGGGGGTTCCAGGTGGCATTGTTAGCGCTGATGCTGCCTTTTAAGTGAGCCCCCTTGGTATTGGGTTTACGGGACCGACATTCATGACTTAATGATACTGACGAGGACTGTGACCATGACTTGGGAAAGGCCTCCTGAGAAAGATCTGAGGGGGGGCGTCAGGCTGGAGGGGTTCTGAGGTGTACGTCCTGTGAGACGTCGCTATGCCGCCTCTTGAGGTCCCTTGCTGTGCACTTGTGTTGATTCTTCTGTCCCTCCCAGCACTCCCATGGCCGGGGAGACAGGTCTAGGGGCGACACTGAGCCCCATGCCACGCCCCCTCCTTGAGCACAGCGTCACTGGCCCTCCCTCATGGCCTTGGTGCACCTGCTGGCTGGAGACTGTCTTCCCAGTTGGTAAGGAAGAGTCGGGAGGTCACGGTCCCTGGGAAGCTCCCCCGGTGTCCCCACACGGCATTCCGCCCACACCACCGTAGTGCGCTGCCCTTCTCTGCTAGACCTGGGCGTGCCAGGGTCCCAGAACAGCTGAAGCCCAATTCCACACACAGTGGCTTAGAACACCCGGGACTCATGGGCAGCATCTGGAGGCTGGGCGCAGGAGGTCAAGGTGGTGGCGGGGGTGGTTCTCCTGAGGCTGTAGGCCACCATCTGCTCCACGCCTCTGCCCTAGCTTCTGGGAGTTTGCTGGCAACCTTTGGTGTTCCTTGGCTTATAGAAACATCACCCAGGTTTCTGCCTGTGTATGTCTCTGTGTCCAAATGCCCCCCCCCCCTTTTTTTTAATAAGGGACTGTCATTGTGGACTGGCATTCATCCTAATGACATCATCTTAATTTGATCATCTGCAAAGACTCTTATTTCCAAATAGGGTCACACACACGGGTACTGGGGGTTAGGACTTCAGCTTCTTTTTGGGGGGACACAATGATGACCCCAAGCTAACCCATGGTGGGGTGCTCTGGGCTTAGTGCTAGTCACTGTTAAGACTGAGTAAATGAGTGAGCTAATGAATGAATGAATGAGTACCAGAAACCCCGTGTTTTCTCGTCCCCACCTGGTGTGCCCAGCCAGTATCTGTCACAGTGCAACGCTCAGTACAGTTTGTTCTGAAAAGGACAAGGACCTCACCTTCAATGACACAGTGACAGCTCTTCCAGGCAGGGGGAGCCTTCCTCTCTGCCCCTTTTCCAGCAGCTATGGCATCAGGCACTATGGGCTGTGCTCCTAGGCCACGTTCCCAGCTGGGCCCCGCCCCGGCCTCACAAGCTTCAAGGGCACGGCGCTCCCCTCCAGGCTCAGGTTGGTTTCCTGGGCCAGCTCTGGACATGGGGGTCGTCATCTTCCCATTCAACTCCCCTTTGGCACTCTGCTTCCTGGGCAAAACATCTGTGGCAGAAGCAACGTTTATTCGCTAACTGTGTTTCTTTAAAGCAGCACGCTTTGGAGTGTATCTTGCCCGTGAAAGCCTGGGTTCAAAGGCAGCCTCTGGGCGGACATGAACTCCCTGTTGAAGCTCGGACTCCGGAGCCAGCCCTGGGCGTCCGAAGACGAGGCAGGAGAGTCTAGCTAGCCCCACGTGGTAGCACTTGCCGGAAGGGGAGCAGGACGTCAAAGCCGGGGAAGGAGAAAACCTCTTTGCTCTTCCCCTGAGCACGAGGCTTCTGGCTGCAGGTCAGATCCAAGGAGAACAGGCTATGGTTGGTAGAGACGGGGCTGCTGCGTGTCCCTGAGCTGCCTGGACTCCAGCCTCTCAGGCCCGACCTCAGACCTTCCATCTCCGTAAATTCATTATAGAAGCGCTTCCCCCAGACCACTAGCCTTTCTAGCTCCTGCTAAAACGACAGCTTGCTCACTCACGGAGAGGAACGGGGGACGAACCCATTTCCACACTTGGACATAGAAGGCTGCACGCTGCCTAGTCCACTCCCTCGATAGAGAGTAGGTCCCAGGCACCCACAGGATGGAGTGTCAGGCTTGGGGCACCTCTGTTTCTCCCCAGGGAAAGGGAGCTAAGGCTTGCTCCCGTTCCACACGTGTTGGTGGGGGACCCTGAGGGCTGTTGTGATGTGCATGGAGGTTCATGAGTGGGTGTGAGATGTGGTTATTGTTAGAAAGAGACCCTTGGGAGCACAGGGGTGAGGTCTCCCTCGTCCTCTATGGATTCCACATCAATACTAATGTGGCACAAAGGCAGTCCCTGGCCAGGCACATGAGACGTTCTCTCTGTGTCTCTCTCTGGGTATTATTGACACATTTCAGTAATGCACAGAATTACGATATGCATACACCGAATATGTATCCCAAGGAAAAAACATTCACTTTGATATTTCTGTATCTCACGGATCCTTGGATTCAGTCTACATGCTATGTGGGGAAACACGAAATGCATTTCTGAGCCTGTGACTTCAGACTCAGATGTTGGTGGAGAAGGCATGCATTTGCCAGCATATGGCAGTAAAAGGTTGAGTTTCTGTCCTTCCGGTCATCGGACTGTTCCCTAAATCCATAGATCAGCAGGGGCGATTGATTACATGCGGCATCAGCAGAGGAGGGGGCCTGCTTGGAGCAGGGGCCCTGCCCCCAAGGGTCTCACTTTATTAAGGACGCTCAAGGTGATGCCTGCTGCTGTAACAAACACGCCCTGGCACACACAGTGACTCAGGCATGGTGGGAGTGTGACTCCCACTCGCGGAGGGTTTGCAGCAGAGACTCCCACGGCCACCAGCTGTGCTCCAGGCTCTTGTACTAAATATCCGATGAATGTGCCAATGCAGCAGACCATGAGGGGAGGGGGGACCCATTTCCAGCTGACAGAATTTCAAAAGGCTACTGGGAAAGAGTGTGTTCTGCAACCTCACGAGACAAGTCCAATCGGAACCCACGGAGGTAAGTGTGCAGGTGCGCAGGCATCAGCAACGCTTTTCCTCTTGGAAAGAACCAAAACGGAGAGAAAGAATATTCTGTGAGCAAGATGGGCTGGGGCAAGATGCCAGGACCCTTGAAATGCTGAGCTTGGCTTGTCCTCGCTACGCGCTGTCCAGGCCTGGGACTTAGGCAGGGCAGGAGACACGACCCCCATTCCCAGAAGAGAAAACAAGCCAAGATGAGGGGAACCACTTACCCAGGGCACTCACCCCAGGGCAAGAAGTGAGGCCTGACCCAAGCCTTCGACCCCCAGGGCCAGAGCCCTCTGGTTTGGTAAGCCCCCTGCTCCGTGAGCACTGGGAAGCACCACCAGTGAGCCTTACCCACGTCAGGAAGGGGCTTAAGGCTGTGGCTGGTCAGACCTCTGAAGTTCATTGCCTTCACTTGCCCCATTCCAGTAAGAAAGTGTGCAAAGTAAAACCAAATTAAAATGTGCAGCATGGTTTCAGCATTAAAATATTTTGATTGCCCTTCAGCCATTCTCTTCCGCTTCTGATCTTATCTCGCAGGGGGAGTAATCGTGGCGGGCACAAGATTTAAAGGGACAGGACCTGCCCTGATATATTGACCAGTGCATCAAAGACGGGGCCACATCGGGGACTTCAGGAACAGGCTTCTGGAGATCAGCAGAGCTTCTCACTCAAGCTTTTTGAGACTTCGACTCCAAGAAAACCCGTCCCCAGGCCCGACGTGGGCAGCCGAGAACAGTACCAGGGGAGGAGAGACCTGTTTTCAAAGCTCAAAACTTCATCTGAACTCGGCTTCTCCATCCCCAAGTTCCCAGTGCTATTGCATCTGTGATCTCATCTGCTCTTCAGAACAGACCAGAGCCCAGGAAAAGACCCAGCAAATCGTAGGTGCACAACGGGCATTCGAAATGTAATAATAATTGCATTTTGGAAAGTTAATACTGTTCCTTGTTCCCCTCATTTTGGATACATGGAAACTGCATCTCAGTGCTTCAGTGAGTGAACATTTGGTTCTGTCCAAACTTCCTCGGAGACATTGAGGTCCTGCCAAAGGTTCCTGATTATGTGCTACCACCAGCCCGGCTACCGGGGCAAGAAAGGTTATCAGTGGCAATACAGCCGCAATGCAACCATTAGACCAATCAAACATGGTAGTGTTTTTTATGTATTAACTCTGTGAACCAGAAGTATACATGAACATCACGGGCAATTAGAACCCAGGGACATTTTCTAAGCTTGAGCATTTTGGGCAGGACCAAACATTAAGGACTCTTTGGCCAAAGCATTGACCACAGGTCCTGCAAGGCGGTGGTTCAATGACCTGCTGAATGACACGCGTGGCCACGCTGGCGAGAGGGCCAGATCTCTGATGCCCTGGTGGTCCCAGGGACCTCCCTCCCTCCCACTTCTTCCCCCAGGGCACAGCCCTGCATAAAAGGAGCAGCAAAACCTCTCCTTGGTGCCTGGAAAGGGTCACAGCACCGCGTCACACCATGAAACACGTCTGCCGTTTGTGGCTTCGTTTCTGTTGCTTCGAGGAGAAAGTGTCAAGGGGGGCTCCCCTGTGTGTCTACTTTTAACATCTTTCCGCACGGACTCCTCATCTCCCTTCTTAACAGGGAGGTGGCCAGCCGTAGGCTCCAGCCTCGGCGGGTGACGGCATGTAGCTGCGATTTCATACCCACGTTGTATCCTCATTGTCTTTATTTTACCTTCATCTCTCATCAATGGCCGGGGGTACTGTTGTCCCCCTAAACATATAATGGAGAGTGCATGCAAAAAATCACTCCAAGTTAGAAAAAGTGAGTCCATGAAAAGAAATCATAATGACACGGTGGCATAAACGATGGATTCGATAGAGCAAGTTGTAAAGGTTGTCTAGCTCAGGGATGGCAGTTTGCAAAATCACTACTTTGTGCCAAGATACCCCTTTGAACAAACCAAACAGAGACCCTCAACAGGTAGGCAGCTTGTGGACAGGGAGCGAGTCCTACCTGGTGTGTGGAGATTGGCCTGCGCTACATGTACATCTGGCGAGTCGACGTAGACCCCATGACCCTACTCAAGTGCTGCCGCCTCCACCACGGCTTTGGCACTTTCCCCAACCAGGGCTGTCCACTTTCCCTTTGGAATCTTCAGAGCCATTTTCCAGACCATTCTTGGGGCAACCCAACTGCCTGGTCTTCTCCCAAGCTACCTGTGTGTTCTTCATCTTCTTGCACCTTCTTCCTGAGGTAGGTTCTGTACCTGCCACCCTTATCTTCTTGTCGCACACACTGAATTGAGTCAAAGCCACTCCTTCAAGTCACAAAAGCCAGTGGCCTTGGAGGCGTGGCTAGGTTTCTGGAATCCCTCAGTGGTGTCAGTAACTGGCTTAGCCTGGGGTTCCTGCATCCTTTTCTGGGACGACTCCAGAGGTCCTAGCGACTTCCTGCACACCGGTGGCAGGCATGCTCTGCCTTGTCTCAGGGGAACATGCTTTCTCCAGTCTAAGCAGCCAGGATGAGCAGTGCTGGGGGTCATGAGACAAACGGGAGCTCGCCACAGAGGGAAAGGAATTCCAGGAAAAAGGACTAGCATGCGCAAAGGATTGGAGGCACGGCAGTGTTCCTCACTGAAGGCGTGTTGCTGGGTTCCACGCAGTGGAGCAGAAGGTGAGTGTGAGCGGAGACCCTGGGGAGGTGGACACGGGGGGGGGGGGGGGGTTGGATCTTGCAAGAATGAGTGTGTAAAGCTGGGTGGGTGTAAACCTCATTCTGAGGGTTACGGCAATCCTGGGCAATGATTGTGTGGGCACGCTCAGAGAGTGTTCAGTATGGCATCTCCTCCAGCACCCCTGGGGTGAGGGGTGGTGAGCTGGACGAGGGGGACCTGGAGACCCGTTTGCCTATGGAGCAGAAGGGGATCATGGGAACAAAAGGTGGGCAAGGGAGCCAGCCCAACAGGACCCTACTGAGACACCCGTTCATCCTGAACCCCCTAGAATATTCAGGAAGCAATTCTCCAGAATAGAGCATCCATTGAATAATTTGCTCTGAATAATTAAATTCTCAGTTTTAAGCCCGTAGCCGTAGAGTTTATTTATAATTGGAGCCACAGTTTGCACATACTTTAAATGCAAAGAGGGGCTTTGCCCGTCAAGTTATTATATTACTCAAGAGCTTAATTAATAACACACTAATTGTGGAAGCCAACATCAAGAGTCACACTGCATTGTTCTTATTACGTTTGGAAAACTGTTTGAAGTGATTTGGTAATTAAAAAAACGAACTTGGAAATATAGCTGTATCTTCTCACAGATATGGAGAGCCTTTTGTGTACCTATTCTAGTACTTTCTAAGATAGAGGGTTCTCCCTTGGGTTTTACGATAAAGAGCTCTGAACAGGCGTATGCATGCATAGCAAAATATGCCAGACGCTTGAATGCCATTGGTTAGGAAGACAACTGTCGAAAAGTTAAATAAAGTAGTAAAATAAAAAAAAAAATCTGTAGATTAGAGCTCAAAGGGACTTCAGGCTTGATCTGTTGTACCCTCAAGCCCATTTCCCAGGTGTGACCATTGAGGTTAGTCACGCCAAACAATTTGCTTGAGGATGATGAAAAGACAGAATTAAATCTATTGGTCTGTCTACTACCTCCCACTTCTGGAATAACGCCCCCTCTCTCAGCTGTGTCAAAAAACACAGACCTGACCAAAGAGTGTTGAAGTGACCCATTAGCACCTGTCTTACCCTCTAAGGGGTAAACTTCTTGAGGGGAGAGTTGATGCCTCTTTCCTCTCTGATGATCATGAACTTGGCATTCCTGACACAATGCCTATTATTCAATAACCAATCATAAAGACCTGGTGCCCTGAGCTGGCTTGACTCCCTTCATTTACTGGCATCCATCCTGCACCTGCAAACTACAATGTGCCTACAACCTCTGGGCAGGTGCCCTAACCCCCGACCACCACTGAGCTGACCCCACGAGCCACTCATGTAAACTGCAGACCAAGCCAGCAGAGGCAGCTTTGCAAACACTCACTGACACCCCGCCGAGGCGAGCTCTGTGTCAGAGGCTGGGACACAGCCTTGAGTAGACCCTCCACCCAGGGTGAAGTGAAATCCATATAAACACACGCACATGCGTGCCAGCTCGGAACGGTGGATCTTGTGCAAAGTACTGTGACTAGAGGTCAGAGCTCAGCAGACTTTCCGTAAAGAACCGGCTAGCTGGTGTTTTCTGCGTTGCCGTCCACACAGCCTGTGTCACAGCCGGACCACTCTGCCGTGGTTGCTTCGTGACAGCAGCTGTGGACAGCACGGAAGTGGAGGGGCAGGGGCATGGCTGTGTGCCCATAAAACTTTATTTATAGACACTGTCAATTTCTTATCCTTTTCATGCATCCTTACACATATACACACACACATACATGTATATATGTATATATATCTTTATATAGAGAGAGCTATATATACACTTCTATATATAGATGTATATATATATATATATATTAATTTTTTTGAAGCTTAAGCCTTTCTTAGCTTACGGGCATCATGCCCAGACAGTGGGCAGGATTTGTCCCTGGGGGGCATAGTTTGCTGGCATTATTGTAGCTGAGGGGCCACCTCCATTGTTGGGGGGGCAGTCAAACGGAGAGCGAAGCAGCCACTGGTCCAGGGTTGCGCCTGTGGTGGGCACTGGGCAGGGGGGTTTGCCTGAGGGGTGGCCTGGGCAGGGGTCTCTAGCGGTCAGTGGGCCAAGTGGTGAGGGAGTGCGGGTGCCTCGCTGGGAGGCTAGGAGTCTGTCCAACCAGCGGCGGGGGGCTGATGGAGGCCCCTGTGCTAGAATGTCAGGGTCGGGCTGGCACTGGAAACCCCACTCCGGCCAGCCCTGCCCAGCCCGCAGAGAGGAGCCCAGAAGGAGAGGGACCAGCCACTGGTCCCTCATCACGCTCGTCCAGGGAGCGGAGCTTGCAGAATAGTTCTCCAACTCACAGAAATGTGTCGAACAGCAACCTTAGCAAATTACTGAGCAGGTTCAAGCAAATCTCCCAGGTCTAAAGAGATAACTGGACAACATAACCACTTAGGGCTCTGCGGGGGAGGTGTCCTGATTCCTTCCCATAGGAGAGCTCATTGGAAATACCGCACTGAACAGACCGTGGAGAGGGTCTCGGCACAGAGAGGACAAGGGCCTTGCCTCGGGCCATACAGCCCGTCACTGGTCTGCCGCCGGCATGGACTCTGGCCCTCCGATGACGCACACCCTGCACCTTCCGATGCTGGTCTAAAGGCCCAGGAAGCCAGCATGCTGGCCCCTCTTAAGTGAGAAGCTCACCTGCGGGTTTCCCTTCGAGTCCTCCAAGGAAACGGCGTGATGAGGTCGAACCCCTGAACAAAGCACCGAGTGAAAGAAGCCGGAGGCGGCAGCGCACACGCGGCCGGATTTCATCTGTCCAGGCTCAGAACAGGCGCCCCAGGCTGGGCTGTGGGAAGTCGGGTGGCGCTGAGCCTTGAGGGGTGGGTAGGTCAGAGGGGGCCCTGGGGAGCATTCTGGGGGGACTGGTGGGGCCGGGCTGCCTGAGCTGGGTGAGGGTTACGGGGGTGCACTTGGTTTGTGAAGACGCGGTGAGCCGCACCCTTATGTGTCACTCCTCAGGGTGGGTGCTGCACAGCTCAGCAAGAACTCCAAGTCCAAGATGTGGCCACGGCTCTCTCCCCCTCTCTCTTTCCCTGTGTCTCTGCCCCCATTTGTTTCTGTGCCCATCCATGTCTATCCCCGTGTCTCTACGCATATAGGCGTACACGCATGTAGATGTGCGTAAAATACGAGTTATACAGACGTTGTAAATATGTTACCCGCCTCTACCTACAGAGGGAACAATCCATTGCCGAACTTTAACGTTTTTCTTTATTACAAAAAAAATGCATTGAGCCTATACGTCAGAAATTATGCATTTGGTCGGAAACACAGAATACTAATTTATAAAATTAATAGGATGAAACATAGTTTCGTTAATGATTAAATATGGACACAGGTGTGTGTGTGTGTGTGCGTGTGTTTTCCCCACTCCGGGCCTGCAGTGGGAGCTTCAGGAAGGTCTCCGTCAGCCCCTGGCCATGGCAGGGGCACCCACAGGCTGGACGTCCTGGAGGACCGGGTGCTCTGCCCAGGCCCGGAGCCTCGGTCACCAGCTGGGCCGAGCCCCACCCAGAGCCCTGCCGGGACCATCCCCGCCCCCCCAGGGGGAAGCCCACCAGCCTCTCACTCACTCTGTAGGGAGACGTGACCCACTGGTTGGGGTCACCTCTGTTATAATAATCAGGTGCCTGGTCTAAACATCATCCAATGCCCCCACATGCCACCTCCATTCCCACAGCTTCTTTGTCTGGTAAACAGGGTTAATAATAAATGCCTTTAAAATGCCTCCAAGGTTGGATACCATTGTAAGGGCGAGCCTGAATCTGTCAATACTGTGCTTGTCTGTTTCCACGCCTGTCACCCCCCGCAAGACCTCGAGTTCTGCAAGGGGAGGGCCGGGTCCCCTTCCCCTTGTACCCCCGGAGCCTGAGACACAGCCCGCACCGAGCCACCAGGGACAAATGTCTGCACGAACAAGAAGTCACTGCATTGTCAGGGGCTTTATGAAGCTATGACACATAATAACAACTCCACCACCCTCGAGCCCTTATAAATGTTTAACATGTTTTCACTGGATTTTACAATATATGCCCTGGACGTCAACATGTATATTAGGGACCATAAACAGTAATAAATGATGACACCGTGATAACCGGGGAAAATCGATGATAAAACAGGAAAACAATATCTTATCCCTGGCTCGAGTGACACAGAAAGCAGGGGCACATTTTCAAGATTAGGAATTAGATTAGAAAATTGACAACATGGTAACTTTTAGCAAAAATGATATTCAGCAATATTGCCGGATGTAGAAAGCATGACAGTAAGTCAGCACGCCATAATACGGTATTTTGCGATGTTTCCAGTGTCCTGTGAACCATTTCCACCCTGGGAAGATAATCTGTAGGGTTGAATAAGAAAGTGGGTTTTATTACCTACTTTAAACCTGACCTGGTGGTGTCCATTTCAAAAATTTTCCTTACACAAGGATGCCCTTCCCTCTAATTTACCAAATTCAAGGTCACGGATGGAGCATTTGTAGGTTTCCAACCATTCATAAACTCCTGGAACTGCATTTGCAGCTCTAGGGCGAGAAAGCCGCACAGAGAAGGTGCGGGAAGAAGTAGTGGGCGGAGTCCGATGTCTTCTTGTTGTCCCTGGCGACAGTCTGGGGCGTGGCCTCTGTGAGAAGCCTGTCCACTCGCTCTGGGGAAACGGGGCGTTGATGCCGTCCCCTGCTATGGGTCAGTGTGGCTTGCTCACCCTACGATGATTTTTGCCTATGCATTCGGGTTTTGAAACGTTCAGCCTGCAAATGCAGCGCCCACCGTTCTGAAATCCATTTTCCACTGTGGGTCTCGGACTCGGATGCAAACCCAATGGCGTTCTCAGGGGTGAAATTTGAAATTTGTCCCACATAAGGCGAGTCCGACAGGATTTACAGTAGTGACAACAGAGAGTGTCAAATTGTTCCTGGTTTGAAACGGGGACGTCAGTGCTTGTGAGAGGTGGCCCCTGGATGTGGGCGCCAGGACAGAGGTCTGTGGGCCATGGAGCTGATAGAGAGAGACGGGCAGAGACACAGCAGAAGGGGGCCCTCCGGGGCTCGCCAGCATTCAGGCTTGGGGCCAGGAGAGAGAGGTCAAGATTCAAACTCTCCAGAAGTGGGGAGGAGGGATGGCCCGTGTACCTGATGCCAGGCTAAAGGTGGGACGCCAATGGTCCCATTTCATCTTCCCGGCAACCCATTTTCCTGAGGGCAGGACTGAGGCTTAGGTGGCTTTGCCAGGCTCTCAGAGCAACAAGGTGGGCTCTGAGCCTCAGCCTCTCTGACTCCGAATCCCGGGCATTTTCAAGACTTCTCAGCGAGTTACTTCCAGAGAACTTGACACCTACCAGCTATTCGAGCTATCGGCTCGTGAACTTGTCCACTAGAGTGGACGTGTTGGGAGGATGGAGAGTGGGCACTGGGAAGAGTCAGACCGGGGCGAGAACGGTAAGTGAGAGCTCCCCTAAGCCAGACAGAGAGCAGAGGGGTGTGCCTGTCCACTGGGGGGACTGGGAAGGCCGGGCCCTTGTTCCACAGAGCAGAGGGACAGACCGGGTTCTGGGGAAATGGGTGGTCTCGAAGGACCCCTCACCAAGCATCACCAGCACAACTGCCACACACAAACCATTCTGGAGGCCGGTTCTCAGTGTTTGTAATACACACACAGTAGGGGGCGGGGTTTCCTGGGGCCACGCCTCCTCTTCGGGGAGCCTCCTCCTCCCTGAGCCCCAACCTGGTGAACAGAAAGGGAGTTGCCGGCTGGTCACAGGGCTTAATCCAACCCCCATCCCGCATGCACACAAATCTGCCTCCTTCATGATTGTTCCAGGTCCATGGTCCAACCTTGACCCGCTGGGAGCCTCCTGCAGGGTTTCTCACTGGGGGCCGGAGGCCTGGAAGCCTGGAGCTGCCGTCCTGTCTGCAGATTTCAGCAGGACACGGCGTAGCCATGGAACGGGGAGCGGTGATGGGGGAGGGGCAGAGGAGGAGAGGCAGGAGAGATACTGAGTACTTGGCGTGAACCCTCTGGCCCCAGTGTTCCTCGGTGGCAGTCCGGACAGGGTCCGCCAGTGCCAGCCCTTCTCCGCTGGGGCTGATCCTCACTGTGTCTCCAGGTCACCAGCCGCTGAAGAGTTCTCAATAGTGAGTCCTGGCTGCACTGAGGACAAGGGGTCAGAGCAAGGGGCCAGGCACGTGGGAAGAGCTGTAGGACCCAGCAGGGTGGAAACCGTCCCTCCTCAAAGTGGGGTCCTCCGGCCAGCGGGATCAGCATCGCTTGGAAGCCGACCAGACACGCAGAGTGTTGGACCGATTGCATCCAAATCTGTAATGGCACTCGGTGGTCCCGGGAGACCCAGACCCCGAGGAAATGAGGGGAGCACTCACGCAGCTGAAGCATGGGGGGGTCACTTTTGGCTGACATCCACTCATGGGTGTCAGGCAGTGTGGCCAGTGGACCGAAGAGCTAAATCCCAGCGTGTCTCTAGTGTTGGTTATCGAGAGAGAGCAGTGTGGGCCCCGGACTCAAGGCCCCCAAGGGCCCCACACACCCACTTGGCTCACTGTACAGATGGGGATACTGAGGCCCAGGGAAGCAGAGGAGACCCTGACGGGGCAGAGCCCCACACATGCAGAGCCTGGAGAAGGGGGCCCCTTCTTCCCTCAGGGGGGGAAAAGGAGTCAGCGTGCCCCGTCTCGGTTCTCCGCTCCCTCGTGCCCCAGAGCCGCGTGGAGGAGCAAGCCTGTGCTCAGTGTGCGGGGCTGTCGGTGTCCCCTCGTGTGTCCGGAGGGGGACGCCTTCCCTTCCTGTGTGCACGGGCTCAGCTGCGCCTTGGGCCACAATGTCACCCTTCATAAGCCATTCCTGAAGAGTCGCCAGTAGCTTTATGAATCTGGAAAACGATAAAATCACCAGCTTATCTTACGCTTAAATTAAGTTCAGATCCTCCAGTCCCATCGGAACCGCAGCCAGAGGGACGCTGACCGGGCCCATCCACGCGTGTTCAGGGGCCTCTCCCGGCCCCAGAACTGTGTCCAGTCAGGACCCGTGTGCACAGAGCTTGGGCTCACAGGTCCTTTCACACACAGGGCCTCGTGTCCGCCGGCCCAGTGAGGACTGTGAGCAGTGTTCGCACTGACGGGCAGACGCCAGTTAACACGGTAATAATACGAGTGCCGGTAATTGTGCTCAATTAACAGTAGTGATACTCGTAACCCTGTGGGGCAGGTAGTCAAATGTTTACAGAATTAACGAATGTAGAAACTTTCCTAATTGATGGGCTGATTCTCACATCTGGGTCCCACGAGAGCTGCCTTAGTCCCCAGGCAGACTCGGCGAGTGGAAGAAAGCATGAGAGACCCCTGGAGTTGCCTGTGTCAAAGCGTGGAAACCTGTCACGGTGTGGCCTCATGTGGCAAAAGGGACCTGGCAGCTGCGATGGGATGGAGCTTCTTATGGACGATGACCCTGGGTTAGCCAGGTGGGCTCAGACTAATCACAGGACTCCTTAAACGTGAGAGTGGTCCCAGTTCAGCAGAGAGAAAGATGTAAGCATAGGGCAGGAGCGGACCAGGGCTGTGACCACGGAGGATGGGGCTGTGAGCCGGAACACGGGGAGGGCCCTAGAGGCCGGGGCAGCACCACCCTCACACCTCCAGGAACGAGTGCAGCTCTGCTCTCTGGCTTCAGCCCAGTGACGCCCGCCTTGCTGGGCTTCTGACCCAAAGCCCTGCAAGGTAACGGAGGCGTGTGGTGCAAGGTGCCGAGGCCGCTGTGATTTGAGGCGGCGGCAGCAGGACACTGACGCAGCCACACTCATCATTCGGGCGAACGTGGAGAGAGTGCTCGCTGTGTGCGAGATCAGGAAAGAGTTTGTGACCCTCAAAACATCCCTTTCGGGGGTGGGGGGGGCACCAGGTGGAGAAGGAGCAGAATCGGACTCCAACTTGCTGAGTAGCCAGCCCTGTGGAGTGCTTGGCGGGGGCTGCCTGGGTTCTAACCCAAGCTGCGTCACCAACCGGTGAAGGACCTTGGGCGGGACCCCCCAGCCTCTCTGCCTCAGGTCCCTGGACTCAGAAACCGGCCGATAACGACCCTGAGGCGGGAGGCTGCGTGAGGATGCGCTAATGTTCGTCCCCACCCACCCAGCACCGGCTACACAGGAAGTCCTCCCGTATTCTGAACTCAGCTGAAATCTATTTTGGAAATTTCAGGTCAGCCTAAAAATCCAGTTGGGGAAGAGGGAGAGAAAGGTTTGAAACGTGGGGACTGTGGGAAGAACCTACTCCGTGGAGTCAGATTCAAGTCGGAGCTCAGCTCGGAAGAAGAACAGTGTATCTTAATTTGTTTGGGCTTCCATTGCCTCTCTCTAAACTAAAGACAATAGAACTACCCTGTGGCCTCACTGGAGGTTGAGGTGGGGCGACACAGGTGGGCGCAGATGCCTGGTTGATCTGAGGGCCGCACGTCAGGTGCAGGACGAAGCTCGTCCCTGTCTCCTCTTCATCCCGGTGCTCCAGGCGGCAGGAGCCGCTTGGGGTGAAAACCACTTCTCAGAGCGCAGGCCACTGTGGGCAAGGTGCAGTTGTCACTGGAAAACACGACTGTACACACCCATCATGTACGGGTGCCGATCACGCATTCTAATAATGAAAGGCCAGCCCCAAATTACAGGCCATGATCTGGATGGTGCCCTCGAATTTGGCAAGCCTGGCCGCGGTCACGGGTGTGGATGTCCCCAGTCCCCAGAGATCCGGTTGTCGGCCACCTTGCACCAAGGGCCCCTGGCAGTCTGAAGGGACGCGTGTTTTCAGGAGCGCACTTGGAAGGATGACTGGCCCGGGGGAGAGGGTGGAGCGGGACGAGGCGGTGGCTACACACTGAAGCGGTGAGTGGGCGCTCGGATGGTGAGCACCCCTGAACACCCAAGGGGTGGCTGGGGAACGCGACATCCTCTGTAGAGAGACCTGTGCGCTGACGTAGTGCCCAGAGTCACCGCTGTCACCTGGCCAGGTTTCCAAGGCAGCACGGCTGCTCTGATCTGGAACTGGGCAACTGTCACGCTCTAGCAGGGGGCTGACGGTGGCCCGTCCAACCCCACGGAGGGAGGGAGGAAGGCCCGGGGGCCAGGCATCTGTCTGTGTGGGGCGCCGCTCCATCCCTCTGCTCCGCGAAGCCGGCCATCCGCTCTCACCCTCTCCACCTCCTCCTGCCCCAGCCTTTTCGGGGGGCTGACCCTCGGCCGGCTTCAGAGCCTTCGCATCCGTGACCGATGGAGACGCCAACGGAAGGAGGCATGGAGCCTTGGCAAGGGTTCCGTTCAGGTCAGTAGACACGGGAAATGTGCGGTGTGGGGGCAGCTGGGGCGTTAGCAAAGAACCAGGGGCCCGGGAAGAGCCGTCTCTGAGATGCGGAGCTCGGACGGGGAGCCCGCAGGCCTGGGCTTGAGACCTTCGGACGTCCTTTTGGGTCACTGGCTCCACTGCCACATTGATAAAATGAGCGTGATTGCCGCTACCTGGAAATACCGTTACTGCATACAGAACAAACAGGTAAACTCCGTGGAATGCTGCTTCCGGCAAGGTCCTCAGCGTCGCCCCGACCCCCACCCTTGCCCGGGGGCGGGGCAGGTAGAGGCATGGCGGGACACACTTGATTTGGAGTCTGAGTCACCGGATCGAATTCCCACCACCCTCTACCTCATTGTGAAATCTCAAGTTTGTCACTTATCTCCTTGGACCCTCCCCCACCAATCAGAAATAACGCCTCGCCTTGTCTCCCTCTGGGAGCTGCTGGTCTGATACCTGACACCTGGAGGCTGGCCTTCTGTCCGTTTCTACCGAGCAGTGCAGGGGCCTAGGTCCGTGTCTGGGGATTCTGTAGCTTCTAGAGGCAGGTCACGCCCGGCCCTGGGTGGTGGTGATAGAACCTCACTTCCAGGTGAGTCAGAGCTGGCATTAGCCCCCGAGATGCCCCCGAGTCTGGACTCTGGCACTAAGTAAGCAGGTCTGCCTCCTGGGAGGCCCTGCTGGGACCAGTCCACTGTCATCTCTGGCCGCTCCTCCATGGGCAGCAGACAGGACAGCCTGGGGTCCACAGGGACCTCCGCCTTGAGTGGCGGCATCCCTGCCGAGAGTGTCTGTTCCTGAGCTTTGCGGCCCATGCTTATTTTCATGTTTTGACTACAGGCCGCCTGCCACTGGCATCTTGTAGGGCAAATTGCTAAAAAAAAAAAAAAAAAACAACAAAAAAAAACAACCAAACAGCTTCTCCTAGAGCTTCAAAATAACTCCAAAAGGGAATGTGGCAGCCCGTCATCCATTGTCAGCCCTGGATGGCATCAGGGCTGGTGCGGACTGTTCAGAAGATTAACAACATCTGCTTTTGAAATCACGGTTGGTCGCAGATCCCGGCGCTCGCAGCAGACATATGGGGTGTTTTGCATGCAGGGTGTGCCGGCAAACTCTGCACGGCCAAGGCCGCAGGCGGGAGACGGTGCTACACCAGCGACGCACGCCTCCCTCGGTGGACGGCCTGCCCGGAGGCGGGTGGGCACGGACCCGGCAAAGACGCTGCGCCTCTGTTTACCAAGGTCAGCTGAGGGGCTGGGGCTGGGGCTGGGTTTCTCGCCTCATAGGAGGGAGAGCCGAAGAGCGGACGGATGGAAACCCTCAGCTAACTCGCCGCTGAGAGTAAGCGACGAAGCCAGGATTCAAACCCAAGGCGATGCAGTTCCAAGCGGGACTCTTGCAACTCTTCCAAACTGTTTCCGATTTGGACAACAGGGCACCTTTGGAAGCCGAGGGTTCGGAGAACACCCGTGACAAGACAGGGCCACGCACTGGTTTATTTCATCGTCTTCCTCCGCTCAGCCGAACACATCCCAGGGGCTGACCAGAGCTACGCTTTCATCCTTGGGGCAGGACCTGCACTGGCGTCCTGACGTTGAGTAAAGTGACCCCTGTAAATTGCAGATCAAGAGCTCCGTGCCGGAAATGCCCGCGAGGCCAGCTCAGGATACTCAGAGACGAAATGGAAACAGGGAAGTGGACGACTGTCTGCATTTTAAAACACGTTTGTCTGAGGTTTCCTTTCTTCCATCCCTCCTCTCCCTTTCCTCCTCTCCCTCCCCTCCATTCCTCCCTTTCCTCTCCCTCCCTTTCCTTCCTTCCTTATCGTTTTCCTCCCTCCCCTTCCTTCCTTTCTTTCCCTCCCTCCTCCTTCCTTCCTTCTTCCTCCTCCCTCATCTCCCTTTTCCTTCCTCCTTTCCCTCCCTCCCTTTCTTCCTTCCTTCCTTCCTCCCTCCCTCCCTCCCTCCCTCCCTCCCTTCCTCCTTTCTTTCCTCCCTACCTCCTCTTCCTTTCTTTGCTCCCTGTCCTCCTGTCCTTCCCTTCACTTCCTTCCTTCCTTCCTTCCCTCCCTCCCTCCCTGTCCCTCCCTATCTGTTCCGCCTTCTTTCGTCCCTCACCTCCCTCCCTCCCTCCCTCCCCTCTCTCTCTCTCTTTTCTTTTTCTTTCTTCAGGTTTAGAGAGATTGGAAAAACTGCCCTAACTCTTTCAAACAGGTTTTAATGAGAGAAAAAAAAGAAGAAGAAGAAAGAAAAGAAAAAGGAAAGGAAAGGAAAGAGAGGGTGAGAAACAATGAGCACGTACACAATTTCTAAGTGTTTTCAGGACAAAGACGGTACTTCAGACAACTTGCAAAGAAATGCATAAAAAGACCGGAGCGGTCCTCATCTTCTTTCCTGCGGATGAGAGAAAGGCCCGAGGCCGCCTGTGCCGGGAACTGGAACGCCCTGCTCCGGCCCCATGGGTCAGGGGGCTGCTGTCTGCCCGCGCCTGGGTCTCCGGGGGGCAGTTTCTCTTGTCAGAGCCCCAGTCCCACATTTCAGTCTGTCTCTCAGCCTTTAAACACACAGAGTTGGGGGATTTAAAGATGTGACTTTAAAACCGTATCTTCCAAGTCTCCTTCCTAAACTATCGACACTGTGTGAGGATGTGTGTCCTCACCGGCCAAGTGAGATGCCTATTAGCTCACCAGGGGGAAAGGAGGAGGAATGAAGAGATGCTGCTGGCACCTGTCCTGCCCCAGGCGTTCTGGCTGCGCCACCCACGGGACACCCTGGGTGGGTGGTAGGAAGACGGACAATGAACTCCAAATGGAGGGGCTGGGCACCACATCCACCCATTTCACAGATGTGTGAGGTGCCCCCTCTGCACTGGTCATGGAGGCTGGAGAACAAGGTACCTGTGACCCCCGTGTTCACAGACTTTGCACTGCGGCACGAGACACTGATGGACGATGAGCAAAAGTGTAAATCCATCCAACGGCTGCGGGAAGAGTGAGGCGTGGGGAAGGCGGCACATGAGAAAGCTGGCCGGCACCTTCTATGGACCAGTCTCTGCGGAAGCAGCATTCCACCGAGGGCCTAACAGTAAAAGGAGGCCAACCGCGCAAGAAGAGGGGAGAAACTTGCAGAATGAGAAAGAGCTTGCCCACACCTTGTGCACAGAAAGACTGGGCCAGAGGTGGGGTGCCCGGGGAGGCGGGGGCTGGGCTGGGGGGCTTTGCAGGACGTGGTTAGGAGGTCAGATGTTGTCTGAATGCAATGGGCAATAACTCCAGTGTGTTAAGCAGGGGAACACCATACCCAGGGGGCCAGTAAATCTAACTGACCAGCTGCTCTTGTAAATAAAGTTTTATTGGCACAGGGTCACGCCTCATTGTTTACATAGTCCCCGAGGCCGCTCTTGAACTACAAAGACAGACTTGAGTGGTTGTGACGGAGACAGGGGGCCCTTTCCAGAAAAGGGTCTGCACCACGGTCCCCGAGCTGCACGCACCCTCTTCCTTCAAGCATCAATTTCCTCATCGATAATGCGAACACATTAAAATACTTGAAACAGGTGAATGTCAGCATCTATGTAAATGACATCTTGGTAAAGCTGTTAAAAATGAAAATGCCACTCGTCTGGACATGCTGTACAAAGAGTTCAGGGGATGTAGCCCTGGCTGGCATAGCTCAGTGGATTGAGCTCGGGCTGCGAACCAAAGTGTCACAGGTTCAATTCCCAGTCAGGGCACATGCCTGGGTTGCAGGCCACAGCCCCCAGCAACCACACATTGATGTTTCTCTCTCTCTCTTTCTCCCTCCCTTCCCTCTCTAAAAATAAATAAATAAAATCTTAAAAAAAAAAGAGTTCAGGGGATGCAGAGCAAACATCGCATTGCAGATTGGCACAGAGGGGCAGCGGTAACAGTTTCTGTGGCTGTTGCTACCACCAACAGCCTATCCAGCAAATCTCACTACCCTTCACCGATCCACACACAGCGGTTCAGAGAGGTGAAGCCACTGTCCCGAGGATGCACAGCGCCGGTCTCTGAGACCCTGGTGCTCCTTCCTGCGCACGGCCCCGACTTGGAGACCACGGAGACATGCAAAGCGCAGCTAGACTGGAGGTGAGAGAGAACTGCAGGGACAGGAGGCCGCGCGGTGAGCGGGAGGAGGTTCATGCACGGCCCTTTCCCCGTTTGGTTTCAGGCTGTGTGAATTCTCACTGGCCCGTGTTTCACTTTGAGCTGGGCGTTGCGTGAGCTCTGCACTTTGCATGAAACCGGGCCTGAGTCTTGCTTGGTCGGGGGTGAAACTCTCAGAAAGTGCTGATCTGGGCCCAGTAGCTGGCCCTATCAAAAGCGCTGGCCAGGGCTCCCAGACCTGGGTCAAAGGCCAGCCAGCCCACAGCTTCCTTTGGGCCAGAGCGCGATCAGCTCATCTTGTTTCAAGTTTCGGCTCACCTCCTTTCGGTTTCGCTCTTGAGAAGTTCACACAAAACCTCTCTTCCTCCCTCTGCGAGCTGCTCTCCATGGGGAAATGCAGTCTGAGAGGTGAACTCGCCCAGGAGGGAGCTCCGGGCGGGCAGACGGGGGCTGGACCAGACCCGGGTCTGAGAGCTGGGAGCCTTGGGTCTGTGTCAGGCTCTGCCCCCCACGGATGTGCCTGGACCTGGCTGGACAGAGTCATCTGTCCAAGTCTCAGTTTACCCCTCTGCAGAGTGAAGGGCTGGGTTAGGACCTCTGAGCTTTTCTGAGCTCTGTAATTGCTCTGTGAGGTTGATTCTAAGGCTCCCTTCTCTCCCGGCTAACTCCAGCCGTCACGATGAACATGCACTCAGACACCCACTCCCAGCCGAGACGTCACTGGACACTAGACATCAGCACGTCTCCCAGTCTCCCAGTGATTCGTGCTCTTCCCTCGCCTGTTCTCAGGGTCCTCTCCCCCTCCCTCCCTCCCTCTCCCCCTCCCTCCCTCCTTCCTTCCCCTCTTCCCTCCCTCCCCCTCCTTTCTTTTCTCCACCCCTTCTTCCCTCTCTCCTTTCTTCTCTCTTGCTTCTTTCCCTTCTCTCTCTGTTCCGAGACTGTGTCTCTAAGGATAACGAGAACTTAGAGTCCCAGGTTTGACTCTTTCCATTGTTTGTAAGACCTGAAACAGATCTTTGAGATGGCTCTAGCTCCCTGTCTCACTTGACAACAGAGAAAACAGAACTCGCAAATGCTGAAGGAAGGTTCCGGGCCATCGAGGAAGTCAGGGACAGGACGGGGACCAGACCACACACTTCAGGCTCCCGGAGCAGCGTCCCCGGCCTCCCTGCGACACACCTGTTGGACACACGGACGCCCCCGTGTCACCTTTGATCCGAGTCTTTCTAGTAAACAAAAGCGTGAGAAACGGGCTTCATTAATACTTATTACACCTTAGATAAATTAACAGCAATTTTCTTGGCTTCATGCTGGCAACTTTCCCAAACATCTGGTCAGGGCCAGGCCAGCCCAGCCCAGCCATCCCCCAGAGGAACAGTTGGGACCGCTAACACTTGGAGCCGGGGGGCTCCCCAGGGACCGGCGCTACCTAACGTGCTGTCTGCCGGGCTCGCTTCACTTGCACAACACCTGCTTCCCGAGCCGAGCTGCCACTCAATCCCAGGCCAGTGGAGCATGGGGATCGGGGACAAGGAGATGACACACTGCAGCGGCTGGGAGGAGGTGACACGGCACCTGGGAGAAGGAGCCCCGCGCCAGGGAAGGAGAGAGAAGGAGCTGCACACACACAGCTGTTTGGGGGCCTCGTGCTGCTGGTGGTTCGGGGCGACGCCGGGCTGCAGGGCTCAGAGACCCCTGCCTGAGGAGGTGGGCTGGCTTGCGATGTGTCTTGACCCTGCACTGGCTTTTGTCTTTCTGACCTGTCCTGGCCAGGGCGTCCCTAGGAGCCCTGAATCCATGTGCTGAAGTGGACAGATCAACCCGGGGTATGGGTTCACATCTGAACTGCTCACTGTCCACAGGTGAATCGCAGTGCCAGGACCACATGGCCAGGGCTCCTGTGTGCTGTGCTGGCGCTGGGTTCTGGGAGACTGGACGAGAGGTGACTCGGTTCCTTTCTTGCAGTTGATTGTTATCTAATTAAGCAGAAAGAAAGGGGAGCAGACATTTAAAAAGCTTTTATTTTTTGATATTTATGAAGAAATAAGACCTGGCTGGTGTGGCTCAGTGGATGGTGTGCCAGCCTGGGAGCAAAAGGGTGGCTGGTTGGATTCCCAGTGAGGGCACATGCCTGGGTTTTGGGCCAGGCCAGGTCCCCAGTGGAGGGCGTGTGAGAGGCAACCCCACATTGATGTTTCTCTCCCTCTCTTTCTCCCTTCCTTCCTTCATGTCTAAAATCAGTGAATAAATCTTTTCTTTTTAAGAAATAAGAGGAGGAAAAAAGAGGGAAGTTACGAGGGAGAG
Source organism: Phyllostomus discolor (assembly GCF_004126475.2). NCBI lineage: Eukaryota > Metazoa > Chordata > Mammalia > Chiroptera > Phyllostomidae > Phyllostomus > Phyllostomus discolor. The sequence continues at coordinate 213,858,736 of NC_040903.2, read as the reverse complement.
AGGGGGGAGGGAAGGAAGGGAGAGGGGAGAGGAAGGAATGGAGGGAGGCAGGGAGGGACCAGACAAGAACCTCAGGAATGCGTGGGGAGAGAGCAAGGCTGTCTAACACGGGGAGGGAGATGCGGTGACGGCCAGTAGAGCCTCAGTGGTGGGCGGGTGCCTGGGCACGCTCTCATCAGGAGGGGCGGAGTCAGCCGGCGAAGAAGGGAGGGGGCACCCAGATCCAGTTCAGTGAGTGAGTGTGTGGAGGTGGGAAACCAAATGGAGAACATTCACCACAGCACCCAGCGTATTTACTACAAACGTGACCAAACTATCTGAAAAGAGGGGTCCCTTGGACATGGTGGCCCCTCCACTTCATTTTTCCTAGGGTTTAAATTCATGAATGCTTACCTGTCGGGAACATACCACGTGGAAGGTGCGGGGGCAGGGGTGGAGGATGGTGATGACCATAAATAAAGACCACGTGTGGGAGTTACTGGTCCCTGTCAAGACAACCACTGTCTGGTCACGTGGCTTCTGCTCACAGGCTCCAATATTGTTTGAGATGACAAAGTACCTGGTCTCAGAAGGCGAATCTTGCTCAGTCACGGACATTTGGGTCAATCAATTTTACTTTGCCAGAGACACACTGTCCCAGCCACCTTCGAGATAGGTGTGGTCATGTGCTACAGTTCTAGCCAATAGGATTTCTGGGAAAACATTGGCTTTCTGACCTAGTACTAGGGGCATGGACAGAGCTCTCCAGTGGGCCCAAATTCCCATAATTCGCAAGTATTGAACCACCATGCAATTTTACTGAGAACACCACGAACAAAAACAAGTTCTAGACCTGACACCAAAATCTATGGCTCACAGAGACAATGTGACTACTTTCAGTCATGAGACTGGTGGCCAGTCACTTGGCTTCACCAAGCCTCCATTTCTTTCTTGGCAAAATTGGGCCAAAAATGTTCCAGCCTCTGAGGCTGACCTTTAGAGATGGGCGGTCCATCGGATGTGAATGCACACATGTAAAAAAGTCTTCCAAAAATTTCACTCTTCATAAAACGTAGGTGATAGTCCCTTGACTATCCAATGCAATCATTATAATTAGTGCCTATATTTTCCTCAGTTAGTTGTATTTTCTTTGTATTTATAACTATTCAAGTATAATAGGATATTATCACATCCCAGTGTTTTCTAACAACTTTACAAAAATAATCTGAGTCCTTTTCAGAACACTGATTAAGAAAAGATGATTGCAAAATAAAATCCCTTTTTTCCTAATTTTTAAAATCAATTTTATTAATTTTATATTATTCTGTCACATGATATTAGGGATATTTCTTGATCTGGTGATATCTTTAGTAGAGATAAAATTAATGAATAAAATCAAGCATTTGAAAGAAATAAAATTGGAATTACTAAATTCTTAGAAAAACATATGTCCTTCGGACCCAAGGAATTTTGTGTTTACCAAGGTGCTGTCACAAGCTGGAAAATGTTCCCAATGTAAGTGTTTAATAGTATAACCTCTAAAGTTCCTTGACATTCATCTTAATACCTTCTTCTAACAAAATTAAGGAAGCAGTCCATGCCCAATCAATTATGAGCTCTAATTGATTGAGCACCTACTAAGTCCTCTACTGCATTAGAAAAAAATGCATTTAGGTAATTAATGTTATTGAAGTAGTTATCATATTGTCATTGTACAAAAAAAGAACAAGACAAAGGACATAGAACACCTTCTTGAAGGACAGCAGATCTTCAAGAAATAACTATGACAGTGACTGTTACCATGGGGAGGTGCAGCATACAATGGAACATGCTCTGAACCTCCCACCCCTGACCCTGTCAGCTACCCTAAACCATCCTGGTACAGGGAAGGAAGCCTCAGGTCACATTGGAGCCCAACAAAGCCTCTTAGTTCCTGAACTCTTCCCCCTTCTTGCCCAGGAACTGAGAAATCTATTTTACCTCTTCCTAGCAAAATATCATCTCTCCTCCTCATTTTTCCTATGTCCCTGTTTTAACATCTGACCTTCCAGACAACCCCAAGCTTGGTCAGAGTGGGAGACTGTGTCTCCTCCCAGCCACCAGCTGTCTGGGGTCAGGGGGGATGAGGTTAGTCCTATGGCTGGTGCCACTGTCCTGTTTCCCTGCCCTGCACTCTGTGTCCTGTCCCAGCAAGAGAGCCCCTGCCTGTCCCTTTGTGTTCTTATGTGTGTTTCTTGCCCTAAGTCTCATGTGGCATTTCCACAGAAGTTTGCACATGATTGAGATCACAGTCTCCCGTGTTTTAGCCAAAGTTCAAAACAAGACTCACCTGCCAAGTTGACTTTTGACCTGATGTTTCCAGATTATGCACATCTTTGCAAGTGATGGCTCTGCGTAGTAGATGCATGGACAAAGCCATGGTATCACCAAAAGGCGCCATCAGAAATCATTATGTAATTTGGGAAGGATGGAGCCCCCAGACATGAAATCCATGTTCTTCTTTGAGGAGTCCACTCTCAGAACCATTATTCAGCCCCAGAAAGGAGTGCAGAGCAGAGACCTATGCCAAGCACGGAGGACACGGGCCCCTGTGACCCTGGCTTCATGCTCATCACAGAGAAGATTGGGCAGCAGCCTGTTACCCACATGACACAGGGGTCTCCAAAGATACTTAGTGACAGGACAGCTGAGCGGGAAAGTCAGGAGGCATCATTAAAACCAGACAGGGCAGGGGTGGGCAAGGGTCGGGCGAGTGAATATTCACGGTTCTCAGAGCCTGAGGTGAACAAAAGCAACGGGAAAGATGCACAAGAAGCAGTTTAGGCTCATCTCATCCTCCTTTTCAATGGCTGAGCAGTTGGGGACCATGGAGAAAGGGAAAACATCCTGGCTTCGCATTTTCCTTTCTCCTGTTTTTTAATTTTTCCCATGGGTGGGGAGTGGGAGAGAGGGGACTGACTTCATCCATCTTTATTTCCAAACATACTTTTAATATTCTAACTAGATGACGTTTCTGACCTGACAAGTTAAAGGAAGAAGCTTTGCTCAGGATGCCAGGGACGGCGTGTATCAATAGGCATCATTTATGTTTTTAACTCTTCCTCAATACTTATTCCTCATTTTCGTATTTCATTACTTATTCCTCCTTTTGCATCGCGTGTATACTTTTGTGAGGCACCACACACCACTCGGGGAAGAGGCAGGGGAAATGTAAAAAGAAAGCAAGTAGATGAAGGAAGATCTTTCGCGATGCCTGTGAGGACCCTTTAAGATGTCGTCTGTTTTCAAGGTGAGGAAAGCAGTGCTGGCAGAGCAGCTGCCCACGCTCCGCGTGCGGGGAGCTCTGCTCTGCGCTTGGCTCACACTGAAGCCCTTCTGGTCCCAGAGCTGCCTGCTTCCTGGGGGAGCTCTCGTCTCCCCAGGGCGCATGGCAGCTCTGAATTCTACTGCTGCGTGACACTTTCACAGCAGAGCAGGTGATAAAGAGGAACGGCGACTCTTGGGCAGATTAAGTACTCTACTCAATAATAGCAGTTTCCGTGTGTGAGCTAATATGAAAGGTATCTTTGCTACTGGTTTGGGACACAGAGCTTCTGAAACCCTTAGAACTTCCTGGTGACAGTAGTGTCTTATATTCTAGTGAGCTGACTCCGGGTGGGCTCCTGGGTGGCCCTGGAGGGGGGCTGGTCACTGGAAAAACCAAGCCGTGATTAGAAGCCTGGTGTTTTTAGCCCCACCCCCATTCTCCAGAGATGGGTAACAGCCTGGAAATGGAGTTAATTATTGGCCATTTCTACCTAATAAAGCCTCCATAATATTCCGTTAGCACAGTGTTCCGGGAACTTCCGGGCTGGCAAATACGAGCACACCTGGAAGGTGAGGCACCTCACATTCAGGGGACACCCCCCTCCAACCTCAGAATCACCTCCAGACCTCATCTTGCATATATCTTCATCTGGCTGCTCACCCCTGACTTTTACCACATCTTTTGATCAAACTGGTAAACATCAGTAAGTGTCCCCCAAATTCTGTGAGTTGTTCTATCAAATAATTGAACCCAAGTAGGGGATTAGGGAGGCTTCTGGGTTGAAGGCAAGACAGAAATTGGGGACCTGTTCCTTGCCGTTGGCATCTGAAGTGGGGATCAGCCTCACGGGGCTGAGCATTTAACTTGTGGGACCTGATGCCCTCTCCAGGTGGATCGTGTCAGAGTCGTACAAGGCCCAGCTGTGTCACCGAATCGCCTGGGGACAGAAACCGCCCCCTCGCAGCTGGTGTCAGCAGCGTCAGGAGTGTGGCAGCCTCGTCGGTCATGTGACAGCACAGGAGACCCAGGGAGAAGGGGGGCTGGGGTCTTCTTCACACCAAGTCCACAGGTTTTCCTGAGCACTCAGTACGCCATCGTGATGGTTTTCATGGTTCTGTTCATTCAAGAAATGTTTATTGAGCACCTAATATTTCCAAAATTAGCCCACCTTGGAGCCAATTAGAATGATCAGTTGGAAATTGTAAGAGAGGCTTCATCAGCTTTCATTATCTGAGACGTTTGATTCCATGAGTAGCCAGGGGAGTGGCCCAAGAAGGCCGGTCATGTCGATTTTCCTGACTCTCCCTGTGGTGATGTTGGGGTCCCATTAAACCTTGTGATTATTCTGTGTACTTGTTCAGCCTTACGATATACGTGTAGCTACTAGCAACTCCATCAGTTGTTTTCTCTTTCCTGGTACAGTGTGGTATGTTACTGAAAGAGACAGATTAGATTTGTTAGGAGACTTTGCTCCTAAGGCAAGCTCAAACACTGACCAGCCAAGTGCTTTTGAGGCTCCGGACTGTCATCTTTATAATAGTCATAGTAATGGTAACAATAACGATGATGAAGAGGAAGGAGGAAGAGGAGGAGGGGAAAAAGCAGAAGACCTGTCATGTAATTGTTTTGAGGAGTAACTAAGGTCTTGGTGTTAAAACCCTTACTGTCATGACAGGCTCTCCAAAAATGGCACCAAAGCAAAGCCTAGATTTGTTGCATTGATTAAATATACTAGCAAGTGTGAAAAAAATTCAATGTATATAGAAAATTGCTGTGTATAGTGACTTTTCATCATAACTATTTCTATCTGCAGCAAGCTGGTTATCTATCTCCCATCTTGTTCCAGAAATAATTTAATGTGGTCTATTTAATACTATCATCTTGTTTCATGATTCATTTCTAGTCAACCTTATTCAGACACATTATTTTCTAGAAATAATAATTAGAGTCGTTCTGACATAAAATACAGTGTACATGTGTCATTGGTCTCCTTCTAAGAGGCTGTCATCTCCCCGGAGGTTTAATTGCCGCCACTGACGTGAATTTACTAGACTGCACACCGTAAGCTAGGACTCTGTCCACGCAGGCTCGTACTTCAACGGCTCTGCCATGGAGAGAACGTCTACATTTAAAAAAAACAAGTCATCAAGAGTTAATATACTGCTTTTGCACCGAAGCTTCCATCATGTTCCTGGATATAAAAATTCTGTATTCGAGGTAGACTTTTCACATTAAATTCTACCCCACGTGAATCTATGGAGCGAGAAGGACTAAGCCAGAAGCTGCGGGGTTGGGGGGAAAAAGTTGAGTTGCAGTGCTAAAAGGGATCTTATACGTAAAGTGGTCTCCTCTCACTCTCAACTCCAGCCTGCCTTCTGCAACACTCTGGGAAGGAGGCGATCTAGACCCACCAGACTGCCCAAAGCCCCAGGGTGCGTATTGCATGGAGGGGCGACTCTGACTATTAGAAAATGCCCACTCACGGATGCACCAGGCAGGGAGCGCATCAGGAACACCTGGGCATGGACTGGCCTCAGTCTCCGAACTGGTTGTAGGTAGCATCTTTGGCAAGCACTTGCCCCACCTGGGCCACAGCCTTCTCACCTGCGAGAGGGGGAGAGGGACGCGCTGCCCTGAGAAAGGCTGAGAAAACGAAGTGCGAGAACCACATGAAATGCCGATGCGGCTCAGCAGGCCTCCGGCAATGCACATGGCCCCCCACGCCCGACTTCACCTTCTTCCGAGCCGACACCTGTGTTCGTCGGGGACATTTGCAGAATAGAAAGCTTCTCGTGAAATAGTAATAATTTCAAGAAACCCCAGAAGACTGGAGTGCGCGTCCTTCTTGTTCTGGCAAAGACCAGTCGGAGCGGAGGTGTCGCTGCCGTGACGCTCCCCGGACACGGGACGCATGTGCAGCTCGCTGCCCCGGCCCCCACACAGACAGATCACTCGTGTGTTTTATTACCTGGCTGCCATAGGCACTGAGGTTTGTGACCTCTAATCAAATGTGTAAAACAAATCACAAGCCTCCCTCCATACCACTTCTTCAGACTTCCACTCAGACCTGCCGTGGGCCAGGCAACTGTCCCAGGAGCCTGTCTTCACGAAAGTGTGCTTGTCAGTCACAGGGTGAGCTTCCTGGGGATGACAGAGCCACAGGGCTCTCTGTGGTCTCCGGTCTCTGCTGAGGATGTCCCTCCTGTCCCCTGCATCGGACCAGGTGTGAAAGGTCAGCACCCCTTTCCTGGGTTTGTCCTCAGGGAAAGGTCGCAAGCCCCTTGCTCGAGTCTGGTTGACTAAGTGTTATCGATTCATACTGAAATTTACACTCGCCTCCTCCCTCTGGTCCCATCGAACACGGTGGAACATTCTGTCACTCGTTCTCAAGTGTGAGGACAGTGGCTGTGCAGCTGATGGCGCTGGGTTTCCCATGGGGGCCGGGGGGAGTCTCAGAGGGTCTGGTTTTCTCGTGGGACAGACATGTTCTCACTTCCTACTCTGTAAGAGAACTGGGGGCGGGAGGTCAAGCGCAGCGGGAGTCTCGGGGAAGCTCAAATCTCGAGCCTGGTTGCCTGACCGACACCCCTCCCCCAGTGACCTCCAAGGAAAAGAGCAACCAACCCTCTCTCTCTAATCTTCTCAAAGATTGCCCGCAGCGAAAAAAACACTGACAAGACTTACAAAACAAAGGGTCTAGAGCTTCCACTCGGCCGCAGTCATCAGCCCAGAACCTGTTTCCTAAGAAGACCTGTTTTGCATAACTTAAAAGGTCTTTGTGGTCATCAGACAGAATACCGAATCTTGTGTCAGCTCTACTCGTACACTCAACACCTTTTCTGGGCCAGTGAGGCCTCGGCTCTGAAAGGGCGAGACCCCACCTCTCACCCCTTCTCCTAGTGAAGGAAGCCGGGAAGATGCCCGGGGGGGAAGCTGGGGGGAGGGAAAAGTGAGCTGAAGCATCCAAGTGCAGGAAGAGAAAGCCACATGGTTCATGCGTGCTGGTGTTGCCTCGGAGGGGCGGTGGCCTTCTGTCGGTAGGAAGCTCTGCATGGCCTCGGGACCCCGCCCTGGCAGGGCTCTGAGCACCTTCCACGTGGGCCAGGCAGTGAGCAGCACAGTGGCCGACCCCTGGGCCCCCGTGTCAGAGGGAACGTGAGGAGTTAGAGGCTCAGACTGGCTGGGTAGGTGGCTGTGGTTGGAACCACCCACTCTTCCCTGGCACCCTCCGGCTGCACTTCTGGGAGGAGAGAAGGGAAAGTAAGTTTCAAGCACCCACACTTCCAAAAGGAAGAAAGAAACATGTTAGTTGTACCCACTCATGTCCTCTCTGCTTAGTGACAGGCAGACACCCACTGCTGGTGGCCCAAACTCCAGAAGGAGAGGCAGGCTGGCGCTGCCCACACTGTCAGGGACAGCGTGGGAGACGGGGCAGGAGGCTCCTCCCGACATCGCAGAGGGCTGATGAAAAAGGGAGGGTCTACGTCAGGGACAGAGAGCCGATGCCCATCTCTTTCTTCTGGATGAAGTGGTCCTCGAGGTCAGGCGTGGCCAGGGCTCTGTCCACTCGGCACCAGCAGTGTGAGACCTAAGGTCTGGCGCAAAGCAGGCCCGTGAGGGAGACGCAGTAACAACAGACAATGCTGTGGTTACTGTCGTTGAAGTGAATCTGACACACGGGGAATGAAGAGATGGATCAGAAACCAGGTTCAGAAGGGACATTTTATTTGCAATAATAACTTTGTTATTTCAAGGAAATCGATTCGTGTACAATATCAAAGCTCTGAGCAATGTCAAAAGTCCATTGAAGAAGGCAAATACATATCCAGGAGAAACTCAAAATTCAAATGCGGTCACACGCAAATCCTCATCCCTTCGAGCACCCATGTGAATGCTGTGTGCTCAGGGACGGCGGGCATCAAGTCAGGCTGCGGACAGCAGAACCCGCAGGCACGGCGCCTCATGGGCAAGGGTCACGTAGCCTGTAAGTGTCCCCAGGGACACCCTGGCAATGACAAGCTTGTCACCCAGGGCTGACAGAAGCCATGGAATTTTCACACTGGCCAAAGACATCTCTGTCAGTCACATGGCTACTGGGACCTGCTGAAGGTCAGCGTGTCCTCTCATCAGAACTGGGTCCAAAACGAAACGTCACCAGGGTGCTGGGTACTGAGGGAGGCGGCTTTGTCCTTTGGGATCATCGGGGATGATGGGGCATGTCCTCTGCTAGAAGGGCTTCTTGGCGTGTGCTGCCCTGGACGGTGACACTGTGGACATGTCAGAGGGCCCAGTGGAGATGCGCGAAGGAAAAGTCCCCAGCTGAGATGACCTTTAGCCATGAGGCCTCTTGTTTGTCTGAAGAACCACAGAACGTCTGAGCTCCCCGTGGACGAACATTTTTAACCTACGGAGTTTAATTCTTCCATCCCCCAAAGTGCCATGGAGGACCACATCATCCGGGATTCCTGTGTCCGTTGTGTTAGAGGGCAACTGAAAGGCTTTGACGATCTGCTCACATGCCTACCACCGCCTCCCCTCGCCTCCCTCCTCGCTGACCCAGCCCTAAGTGAATACAGAAACCAAGGGATCCGCTCGTGGAAGGACCCCAGGCCTCCTGGGTGGTGCTTTCAAGCCTCCTGGACAAGTCTCAACGCCTTGGGATGGTGACCAAAGGCCGAGAACGTCGACAGAAGCATGCAGACCCCAGTGCGGTGACCACGGCTCTGAGACAAGTGGGCACGGGGAGAGGCAGCATTCAGAACAGCTTAGAGCCAAAAGGAGTGAATAATTTATCTGCTTTCACACTTGGAGATGTTGTGAGTTTTGTAGAGAATAATTGAAGGGGGTACTATATTACCTATGCCTATTGGTATGAATAAGAAGGCAAAAAATTGTTTATGAGGAAATCTTTGAAATTAGATGTCTTATTACCATAAACTAGAGAAAACAGTTTAAAAACAATACCTTAACACTTGGAGTATTATTTGGTCAGAAGCCCATGACAACAAGGAGCTGAGCTGATTTGTCACCAGTGTTCTGGAGCTAAACTAACGTTGCTTCGTGTTCCATCCCGTGGAGTTGCACTTGTTCGATGTGATGTTGAACAAGTGTGCAGATTACGGGGAAGATGGTCATCAGCTCATGAATGAAGTGGACTCCATCTTGCCATGTTAGACGAAGTAGACCTGAAAGAATGGTTCGACCGAAGGGGCGTTTAAAGACTTTGGAAGAGGAGTGAAAACAAGAGCCTCGTGAGCTGACACTACACAGGTTTCCTGCCATCTTGAGCGTCATACACAAGTCTTCTTTGCAGAGGGGACCTTTGAGCTGGGCCTTACCGTTCAGGAGCTTTTGCTCTGGTGGCAATGGTCCGCCACCCTGGAAAGTGCAGACGCAGCGGTGGCTGTCCCATGAGGCCGGGAAATGGAGGGCTTTGCCTCGACACCCCGTGGCTCCACGTGGCCGAGGAGGCATGCACTCACTGGCACCCTTGGGAGTCAGTCAAAGCGCTTCAACTTCTTCTATAAATAGCAGGACACCCTGGAGCATTTCCAACAGAGAAATGACATGTTTGGAGATGTGCTTTAGGAAGAGCCACCTAACAGTGGGTGGGGCACGCCAGAGCAGCTGCTCTGGATTCGGGACAACAGTGCAGAGGCTCTCGGGACGGGACACGGGAAGGGTAAGGCGCAGCTGACGTGTTCCTGGGAAGTGAACACTCCAGTCTGGTTACCTGCCAGACTCCCCATTCCTCGACATCTCCGGGGAGAAACGGATATGGCTATGTCTCCCCTCTTCCCTGACCTTGGTTAGGTGAAAACATTATCCTCTCTCTCGGACGTACAATGAGGAGCACGGGGACACGGCCCTTCCTCAGCCCCTGTGACCTGCTTCCACCCTCACACCGTGGCTGTGGCTCCCGGGCCGATGTCTCGGTTCAGAACACAGGCTCTGCAGCTGGGGAGAGAGACCAAACCTCACCCTACTGGTTACCACCCACAGGACCCCCTCTAAGCCTCAGTTTCCCTGTTCCAGGATGGGTGGCGGCAACACTCCTGCCTTGTCTGGGCCTGGAGAGGCAGCCGTTGAGCACGCCCAGCGCAGTCAACACTTGGCGGATGCCCGTTATGGCCACAGGCCCTCGATTCCTTATCTGCAATTCCGAGAGCTCCAACAACACTCTGAACGCCTCAATTTTCTAACCTATTTGCCTGTGACAACTGACCCGATTGGAACTCATCTAGCAGCAAAAGTTGACCTGGACTGACACGAGGCTATTTATAATCTTCATTTATCTCACTGGCTGCTTCTAGTCATACATTTTCCTGCAGAAATATTAATGTGCTTGATGATTGCAGGGTGCTGCCCCCAGCCCCACCGGGCATGCTAAGTAACACTGAGCATGCAACAGATTGCCCTTCCGAGTCTGAGCCAGCCTCCATGTCAAAGTGCACGTGGCCCCAAGGGTTTGAATGGGGGGTTGGGCACTCATCGCAAAGCTCACTTGTTTTCAAGGAGTGGTTGGTGGCCTCCATGTTTTGATGAAAAGAAGAAACTGTCAGAGTTGAAAATGCAACTTTTTAATTCTTCAGATGCTTGCGAACATCAGAAACGAGCTCCTGAAATGCGTCTGGGTACTACTGAAAGCAGGGTGTGAAGCCCACCTCCCACCTGAGGAGTTTCGGTTTCAAACACCTGTCTCTGCATTTATGTTTCTGTCTCCCGTCCTGTTAGCAGAGACTCAGGGAATGACTTTCCAGAGGTGTGACCCACAAGGTGGAGAGGGCGGTCTAGGCCAGTCCGAATTGCTTTGGGGTCTTAGACCCCGGTGGGAACTCAGGAGACCATGAAGCCATCAGCCAGGCTCTGCTCAGAAGGCCTCTGTCCTCTATGCTCCAAATCAGGCATTCTAGGTCCTCAATGCACGTGCCTAAGATTTTTTCTGATTTTTTTCTTCATCCTTCTTCTTCACTGTTCCCTGCTTCCTGCAGCAGCAGGAGAGAGGAGCCCGGCCCTCTCCCCTGTCCTCAGCGCAGGCTGCAGAGGTTTCACAGCAAAATGGGCCTTGAACGGTGGGTGCTTCCCCCAAGTTTATGTTGGCTGCCTGTCGTTTCCACTTGGTTCTGTCTCCTGAAGCTTGACCAAGGTGAGGCTCCCTAAGCTTTCCCCCTGGAAGGATGGGAATTCCACCAGACTCCTGGGGTTGGTCTTTGACTTGTAGGTGGGGATTATGATGAAGCAACAGCAAACACGTCTTCAGTGAGTCACGTCTTTAAGGTGAAGACAGTCAGCAGAGCTCCTGGGTGCGTGCTGACAGGCAGGGCACTGCGGGTGGATCCAGGCCTGTTTCGTCAGCCCAAGTACCAGCAAGGGCTGGAACCAGGGGGACTCTGAAAACCCCGTGGCCTCCGCTGCTCCTGGAACCTTGTTCCTTGTGTCTCTCTCCAGAAGCGTCATGGGACCGTGGACAGGCCGCCAGCATGGCAGGACCGCCTCTGGTCCTGCCCCCCCTGAACGGCCCTGGGCCCTTTCTGTATTTGTTATTCAGGCTTTTTATACCTTCCCCAACCCCCCCCCCCCCAAGCTGCTCTCGGAGGCCACGCTGTCGCTGGGGTGTGTTGGAACCCCCGCGGTGCACTTCTCAGCCAGACCTGGTTGGTGTCGCCTGCTCTTCCTGGGGCGTCACCATTTACGTACCATGGTATTGACCCACAGTCCTGGATTGTCACTTATTTATACACAACTCGTCACGTCTCCCGCACACCCCTATCTGGGAAGGCCTTCCACACTCTCCTAGGAGAACAGGCCCTCAACTCCGGGGTCATGGTCGGCCCCCTCTCTCCTCCTCCTCTACACTCTAGTCCTAAGTTATTGTGGGGCCGGAGGTCCCCTTGGGCTCCATGACAATCACCTCAGAAGACACATGGGTAATAGTATGTTTGCACTGTTTCCGGGGCTCACTAGTCCTGTGAGTGCAGCCCATGGAGCCCCCCACCCCCCACGATGCGGGGTTTGTCAGTGTGGCCAGCTTGGGCCCCCGGGCTGGTGGTGGTTTTTGGTGCGGTCTCCCGGACCCTTCCCCCAGACTTTCTGAAACAAAATGGGCAGTCAGGGAGGTCACAGGAGCCCCTCAAACCACATCGCCAGCATGTGGTGACACTGGGGTCTCAGCCCAGGGCCTGACTTCCCAGGCCATGATCTGATTAACTGACCGATCTGACTTCAGTGGTTTTCCAAGAAGCAAATGGACAGGTTTGTTGAGGAATGTGTGTGTTGTGGGCAAGGGACACTCAGAGTTCAGGTGACCTAAGGTTTTCGGACAGACAGGTGGTGACAGCATGTCCCCGGACTCTTCCCCAACATGTCCAAGCCCTTGGTGGTCAAGACACTGCTAGGACATCCGGTTTGGGGGTGCTCTTTCTGATAAACCCATATGCCCCAGCTTCTCCTCTTTCTCCTCTGTCCTCCGGGCTGCCCAAGAAAAGCCAGCGATGACTGCTTTAATCTGAAAGCCCTGTGCACTTTGACCCTGAAGTCACTGGCTCTCTTCAGTACACTCAGGAGTCAAGGTCAGCAGCCCCTGAGGGAACGGCTCGGAGGCGCGCAGAGAGGGGCTTTCCAGGTGCACGGCTGTGAGAACTGATAACCAGGCCGGCCGCCCCGGGCCTCCTGGCTGCTCGGACCCGGGGCGCGAAGCGCTGCATCACCCTTTCCTCCCGCGGTCCGGGCGCAGGCTGCTGGCTGCGCTCTGGAGGAACTGGTGGTTAGTTTTGTGGTCACCCAGCAGTTTTATGAAGACCCTTGAGGTGCTTCAAGTACCAGGTGGCCCCAGCGTGGTTTAACTGTCTGGGGGTGCGAGCTGTCTCCGCGGCCGCCGAAGCGAGGGGGGCAGCCTTGATGTGAGACGGGTGCAGTTGGCTGTGGCGATGACATAACACCCCGGAGCTGGAAGTCCCACCTTTTCTATAAAGTTGTGCTTGTGAATTAGTCACTTGGTCAGCAGCACCACGACAGCACTCGGCAGTCTGTCAAGCACTCAGGCCACCTTGTCTCATCTGGGGGCGGCAACAGCTCCTGCTGGTGCCTTGTTGGTCCCACGTTGCCAGCGTGAAAGTGGAGGGTTGTGACAGTGGGGGGCCCATCCTATGGGCCAGATGACTGGCTGAGAGCCCTTTACATGTTATGTCGATTGTGCTTGGGTGGCCCCACTAATCAAGGACATCCCCACTGGGTAGAGGGGGACACATCCCAGGGTCCAGCCCACACCTCCTTCCCCCCGGGACTTCTCTCTGAGAGCCGTGGCCCTCTGCTCTCACTCAGGGAGGAGCGCGAGGGCTCTGTCTGCTCTTGGTCTTGGTCCCAGAGGCTCTGTCACACGGTGCCGCTTAGAACCAGCGCAGAAAACAAAGTAACCCGCGCTGCCTTTCAGAAGCCCTCAGGAAGTTTTGAGGCAACGTTGCAACTGCCTATGCCTTGATCTCGGCCCCTGTTTCTCTGTCTTTCAGTGTCTTTTATAGGCCAGGCACTGAGGACGTGACCAGGTGCGGACTGGGTGCCCTGGGAATGCAGGAGATCAAAAACACACACTCACTCCCATGCACGCACACAAGTGCACAGGTGTGCACGTGTGCACATTTCACCCCCACAGACTATGGCCTGTGACGGAGGCCACACCGATGTCCCCTGAACAGGCACTACACTGGCCCCAGTGTGGTGGGAGGTACGGCACATGTCACACACGGGACTTCATTTATCCTCACCCTGGGGACTCCTTCCGCATTATCTGCTCACACGCTGACCTGGCGTGTGCAGAGTTCGGTAATGTCTGTTTCCTGCACGGGGCTGTGCACTAGCCGTGCACCGAAGAGCCCTCTCTTAGTGATCATGACGTTCATGTTCATGTTCATGGATTCACCCAGCACGTGTTTATTGAGTGTGTGGTTCGTGCCAGGTTTATGCCAGGCCTGGGGAAAGAGTGGCACGGGGACGTGCTTTTGCATGAACCAGTAAATGAGTGGACCCACGGATGGTTTGCTGAGTGCCGGGGTGATGAGGAGGAGACTGGGGTGGAGCTGGAGAGTGGAAGCCCTTGGCATTGTGGAGGGTGGCGGCGCCGAGCCGTGCTGGGCAGAGACAACATGTGGGGGTCCGGGGCAGGGTCCAGCCCTCCGTGAGGAGCTGTGGGGCCACCAAGTTCACCACCAGTATTCACAACCGGAAGCGGAAGGCTGTGAGTCCCTACCCCGTGGAGGCTATTGGGATACTCTATATGCTCATCCGTGTAAAACATTTCGCCGTGTGCCTCGGAGGTCCCCTCCAGAATCAAAACATTATTGAGTGTAAGTAGACCCACAGGACACTAAGGAAGCCTTTGGAAATATGTGCAGAGGCACAAACATGTTGGTAATTAAACTAGAACAAAAAACCAAAAACAGGGCAGAATTGTGTGATCCAAGCTGGCTTTGCTCGATGGCCGCCCTCTGTCTTCTGGAAGGAGCCCTCCCACACTCTGCAAGAACTGCCCCACCGTTAAAGGCCTCCCGTGGTGGCTGGGGACTCTGGCCTTCCCGGTTTCCAGGGTCCCTTGGGTGCCCCTCCGTCCAGACGCTGGTGCTCCCGGCCCCCCTGCCAGCGACACTCCCCACGGAGGCACGGCCTCCTCTCCGCGGTGGCAGAGAGCCGGAGCCCCCTAGCCCCAGGTCCCTTGAGCTGGAGGGTAATCCAGCTCACCCACGACTGGAAATTAAAGCCAGGTAGGTGATGGGAACCCATCTGCCGGGTGCCTGACCACAAACCACCTCTCAGCTCGCCCTGCGCTGGATCTTGTCCCCCCTCCGGAGCCCGGCCGGCTTCATGACCGCGGCCATGGGAAGGGAGGAAACCAAGAGGTCGCTCGGGTCTTCCGTTAGCGCTTTGTCATTAGCGGGTTATTACCCCAGGCCTCGCTCCCCGGGGGGTGTCACGGTGGGAGAGCTGAGAGGCCGGGAGGGCGATTTGGTGACAAGACCACAGGTTCCCAGGGCTCACCAGATGGAGTGGGAACTTCAGCAGACAGGCCAGCGAGGGGGCGGGTGGCTCGCCTTACAGGGGGGGCGGATTCCACGAGGCGAGCTCGCAGCTTCCTGGGGCAACGCCATGCCTGCGGCTCAGACACACCACAGGTGGCACTCAGGGGCCTTGACGGTGACCAGACAACGCCTGGAGGTTGACATCAGGCAAGTTTGGGTTTGAAAAAGAAATCCGCTCCTGACAGATTGATCGGAAGGATCTTGGCAAGTTTCTTAAATACGAAAGTGTGAACTTGCCTGGCAATAAAATGAGGTCAAAACCTTTATCCCAGGGACTTTTCATGCTCATGGGATTAGACTGTCTTTCTAGAGCCAGAGTCGAACCAGACGGCCCCACTGAGGTTGAGTGGACTGAGACGGTGTCCTAGAACTCGGGCAAGAGGGTTTCAGCCATCCGATGCCGGTGGGGCCTCAGGGCCACCAGGCACCTCTGTGGTCCTGCACGATCCCACATCCTGTCTCAGAGAGGGGGAAGCACATGTGAGGGCGGAAAGTGCTCTGTCAAGATGCACATGTGTCTGAACATGGAGATGAGGGTGATACAGCCTGAGATACCTGTTTACATTCCACCCCACACGGTCAGTGGGCAGACGGGACCCCCTCTTGGTAGCAGAATTTTCGGGGGTTGGGGGGGTGGGAATCTTTAATACCAAGTAACTGGGAAGACTTCTCACCCAAATGCGATCACACTTTGAACTACATTCTGCTTTTCTTTTTTCTAGAAAACTGAGCATCTTGTGTGAAAAATGATCAAAGTCCTTTTGACTTGACTAGGGCAGAGCTCAGCGAGTTTCCGGGCCGAGACAAAGTTGATGTGTCGGGAGCAGCCGTCACCGCAGTGTGACACCAGGAGCCCGGTCCGGCAGTGGCGGTGGCTGGCAGCATCCTCCCAGAGGCCTGGTCTGGTGGGGAGGGTTGTTGATGGGTTGAAGCAGCGATGCCGTCTCTCACGCTACATTCAGATCCTAATGTCTTATCAGCATAAAATAATGGTGGGGCCAATGTAGGCTATTTTGAATTTATTTATTTCTTTTTTGTGATGGCTTTCACAGTCAGTGCAAGGGAGAATCTCAGGCTGCTGTACGTGTGCAGCTCTGAGTGGGCCACGGCGCAGGCTCCGTGGACGGTGACTGTATCTACTGTACTGTGTTGTGGCTTCTCCTCGGCTGCATTCGCTCTGCCACATTTCCCGGGCAGCAAAGTCCATCTTTGCTAGAAGGCGGAGCTTCAGGTGTCTCCAGCCAGGAAAGTGGATGTTCTGATGTGAAAGATGGATGGGGCTCTCAGCCATTTCTCTTGAATTCCTTCCTCAGTCTACCACACCTAATGTGAAACTTGCTCTCGGACACGCTTGACCTGTGGTCATTCTACCTTTGCATTCCTCCATTGACAGGGAGCTCACCCCATCCCAGGCAGCCCGTCAGGACCACCATCCCTGAAAACGTAGGAGCTGCGTGAGTGGATATTTTCCCATTTTTCTAACCTCCTCTCATGTTACCTCCACAAGCACGTTGATCTCCAGCCACACTGACCTTGTCCTTAGCATCTCCGGACTGTGTCCAGCTTGGAGATGGTGGATCTGGGGCTCCACTGTCTTGGGGGGAGCTTTAAACAGGGCTGCTTGTCCCTGTCCTTTGGTCTCAATTCAGGTTTGCACCTTTTTGGGGACACCCCCCCTGCCCACCCCCATCCACAGTGGGTCTTCATTCCCCATGTCATCCCTATTCCCTCCTTGTCCCATTACCACACCCTCTTCACCCCCTTCCTGACACCGACCACGTGGGCAGCGGTCTGACTGATGTACATGTGTCTGCCTGTGTGCAATTACGTAGCACTTAACGTACGTGTCTACCTGCCTACCATCACGTGCTGTTGATGCACATGCTTACCTGCGTGTGATGAGTGCTGTTCGAGCACCTGTTTACCTGCGTCCTGGTATGTGTCTCTTCCCCCAGAATGGGTGGCTGGGAGAGCAGAGGTGTGCCCGTCTTGGTCACTGCCACTTCCTCAGGACCTGGCAGACCGCCTCCCATGGGAGCACTCGCCAAATGAACGGATGAATGGCCATTGGCCGTGCCTGTAGGCGACCCTCTGGGAGACCTAACATCAGCCTCCCAGCAGCGCCTACTGTGGCTTGTGGCCATGACCTCGGGGCCTAGTCCGGCTCCTTTTGTGTCTAAGGGCCCATTTGACATCACGTTCCCGGGATGGGCGACCTGAGAAGGGAGGGGGCAGGGCTCCCTGGTGTCTCTCTGTTACAGCTTAAAAATCTTCCTTTTCTTCGTGGGAACAATACCCTTCCAGGCTCCACCCAGCCGTCATTTTTCTCAAGGAGGAAAATCTACTCACATTCAGCTCCTTGTTCCCGTGTCTTGGCGGCTTTTTTAGGATTGTATCGCATCTACCATCGTATTCTCCCTCTGGGCTCTGCACACACACCAGGTGGGATTGTCTTTGTCTTTATCCAGGCCATCACTGAAAAAAAAATGAAAATAAAAAATCAACAAGTTTGAATAGTCCCTTAGGAATTAATTTCTAGGGATCCCCCAGAGATCCCCCATGGTGGGTTTTGAGACAGTCTTTGGGTGTTGTCCTTTTCTGAAGTCACTTGAAAGAAACATATTCCAAATATTTAGTCATTAAAAAAAAAAGATGTCCTAGGAGCAGGAGGGGCCTCACACACATATGGCTCAAACACATCATCTGCCCACTGAGAAAACCGCGCCTCAGAGAGGAGCTGATCACACTCGGAGGGCAGGGCCAGGGCTGGAGGACCCCCTGGGCAAGGAGGGCTGACCCGCCTCTCCGAACCCCAAGGGGCCATGGTGGAAACAGGGTAGCTCCCCCATCTCACTGCGGGCCGGCAGGATAAGGGGCCCAGTCCAGTCCACGCAGAGGTTTAGAGCTGGAGAACCATGCCCAGCACACCAAACCACCGATGACTGCATGGGTGAGGGGTGGGATCTGAGGTTCAGAGCCCAAGGTCGGAAGCCAGGGAACGTGGGTGGGATGCAGGCATTGAGGGGTGACCGTGTGAGACGGGCTATGGCCAGCTCTGGTCAATATCAACAGAGCTGAGACAGAGTCTTTTAGGGGCAGACAATGCCATGAATCAAACTGCTGAATCTCCACCACCCAGACGCTGGCAGACCTTTGGGGTGGCCCCAGAGACCCATGAAGGGAGGTCAGAAACTGCGGAGCATAAATCAAGGGTCTTGCTCAGGTGGCTGGGAGCAGGGAGGCGTAGGAGAGAGACGGCTTGTAGATTCAGGAAGGGGAGAGCTAAGGAGTGTGCTTAGAGGTGTGGACCAGATGGGCGAGGACAGTGGCCACCAACTTGGAGGAGACACAGAAGCGGAGACCCAGGAAGGAGAAAGGAAGACGTGGTGTGTGGGGGAGGGCGGGGAATGGACTGTGCAGTGGGTACGTGAATCTCGCCCTTCGCCACGCCCTCCGCGGCTGGTCAGACGCGGACAGTGAACTTACAGATCCCACTCTTCCCTACGGTGGCCACAGCTTGAAACGTCAGCCCACAATTGAAGAAAGAATGTGGGAGAGGAAGACGCTCATTCTTACGGACACAGAGGGGAAGGTCATTGGATTTTTTTTTTTTAATATTTAGAAGGCAATCTTAGAAAAAGAGGAACTGCCTTGACCGGTGTGGCTCAGTGGGATGGGCGTGGTCCCACAAAGCAAAACATCTCAGCTTCCATTCCTGGTCAGGGCACGTGCCCAGGCTGTGGGGTTTGTCCCAGCTCTGGGCTCTGTGAGAGGCAACCAATCCATGCTTCTCTCTCACATCGCTGTTTCTCCCCACCTCTTTCTCCCTCTCTTCCCCTCTCTCTCAGAATAAATAGCTGAAACCTTTTTAAAAGCGGGGGATATCGGTCAGGCCTCCGCTCCCACCACACTCCCAGTCATCTAGGTACAGTGTGGAATAGACAGGGCACATGTCTGTGGCCTTGGCTCTGAGCCCATGGAAACCTGCCTGGACCTCCCCAACAGTGTGGGGGCCTCTGTGAGCAGCACGCATGCCAAGACTGCGTGGGCCCCCCTGGGCGGTCCTGTGGAGTCATCAAAGCCAGCTATGCCTCGGTCTCCAGATCTTCATGTGGTACCATTGCCCTGGGAGTGTTTGCAAACAATATAAGAGATTACACTTGTTAAAGGGCTCTGTGAACTGGGCAGAGCTCCGTGAGTGTGAGACCCAGTCTCCCCACCCTTTCTCCCCGCCTGCCTCTTCGTTGCTATTGTTGAAACATTAGCCCGGGGAAGGACGAGACAGAATAAACATTTTTTTAAACAACTGTTGTCTTCCTAAAAGGGTTGGCACTTAGGGTACAATAACAGCTCAGTTAATTCTTACCAGTACCCTAAGAGGCAGGTGTTATTCTTTTTTTTAAAGATTTTATTTATTTTTAGAAAGGGAAGGGAGAGAGAAAGAGAGAGAGAGAGAGAGAAACATCAATGTGCGGTTGCTGGGGGTCATGGCCCACAACCCAGGCATGTGCCCTGACTGGGAATCGAACCTGCGATGCTCTGGTTCACAGCCTGCACTCAATCCACTGAGCTACGCCAGCCAGGGCGCAGGTGTTGTTTGTTCTTTATGGAAATGAGAAAACTGAAGATCTATAATATTCTGAGCTGTGCCCTATTTCTGTCCCTCTGTGTGCAGAGCCAAGAGCCGGAGCTAGCCCTTCCCGTCCGTCCACGCACCCCCCCCTTCCTGCCTGTCCCATGCCGGAGGATGTTAGGTTGGCATCCTTCTTGTGCCCCAGGAGCAGCCTGCACCTGGGAGGGGAGCCCCTCCCCTGTGAGAACCAGGCCTGAGCAGGCACCAC
This sequence comes from Phyllostomus discolor, assembly GCF_004126475.2. Classification (NCBI taxonomy): domain Eukaryota; kingdom Metazoa; phylum Chordata; class Mammalia; order Chiroptera; family Phyllostomidae; genus Phyllostomus; species Phyllostomus discolor. The sequence goes on along the minus strand of NC_040903.2, from coordinate 213,838,541 downwards.
CCATGCAGCCTATGTTCGGGGTCCCAGTGGGGACACTGGCGCCCACGGGGCGGACGAGAACACCAACGGGCAGAAAGCTCTGCCAGCTTGCCCAGTGTCACCAAGCCAGAGCACGGCAGAGCCGGGAACTGGAGCCCATGTCTGTCCCTGCTTCTGCCACTCTCCACCTGGCTTAGCACTTTGATGCGGCTGTGGGGACTGCAGTGACCGCGGGCTGTGCCTCCAAGTCCAGTGAGAGCAGCCAATGGTGACACCCCGCTCACTTCCCAGGAGGAAGGTGTGCGGTTGCTCTTGGGCCTGCTTTTCAGAGAAGCCAGGGACTGGGCTGACCCTTGGAGGATGGGCCATTTCTACAGGGGAGGCCAGGACCAGCGAAGTGACTGGGTGATGTGTGTCTGTCTGACCTGGGAGATACGGACACCCCTAAAACAGTGTTTCAGTGTTCAGCATCTCAGTCCCTTAGAACACAGGACTCAAGATCCGTCAACAGTGGACAGGGCCCCACTCGTCCCATACTCCATCCGGCCTCCAGGAAGGACTTGGGGCAAAGCAGCCTGGGCTGGCCCTGGGCTGCTGTGGTGAGAATCAGCAGTAGTAACAACGAGCATCTCCACCAATTAGTTACAGAGTTAACACGAACCTTTTAGTGCTAATGCTAGTGATCAACCATCGTAATCTCAAAGGAAACACCTCTGTAGTGCTGGCCGTCCTTTGGTTACACTTTATGTCTTCTGAACAACTTTCTTGTCAACTTTATGTCTTCGAGAGCAACTTTCTTGGTCACGGTAAGGACTCTGGTTGTCGGTGTCTGAGAGCTACGGTGTCCTGTTGGTCTGCCCCTCCGTGAGTCAGAGGCTCGGTTTCCTCACCTGCCAAATGGGCATGATGAAGCTGCGGGCCCAGGGTGCCCTGGAGGAGGACACGAGGCGGGAAAGCACCGAGCACGGGCACCACTGCGGCTTGGTTGTTGTCACCGTCGTCATGTGGTCCCTCTGCCTCCTCTGCACTAAGGAGCCAGGGTCTCTAGGCTGTTCAGCGGGGCGGCTCCTGCAGCGGAGGCGGCCACCTGTAATCCCTGTGACTTCCTCCTGGCACTTAGAGCCACTGACGGATGGACTGAACCCGGACTCCCCCAGGCAGCCTTCGGGGACAGGGGCTACCCACCCAGAGGACCCCGGCGGTGGGGCAGCCAAGATCAGCCACTACCGTGTGGCCACCTCACCAACACCACACTCCACAATAATGGTGGCTGGGCACAGGCCACGCTTCCCTTCACGGTTTCATCTGCCCATCAGATAAAACTGTGGGTGAGTTTCCCAAAGTTTCCCCTCAGGAAATAAAGACCCTAAGGTCCCGAGAGGGTCGCTTTTACGGACCATCACCCAACTGGATTGTAGAGGCGGGGCATCACCACGGTTCCCAGATCTGCCCACTCTGTGCCCTTCCAACCAGCCCGGGGACATGTGGGCAGAGCACGCAAGGCCGCAGGGGGCCCCCCTGTCGTCTAACGGCCCGTCTCGACCCACTCCCCCACCCCTGGGACCCACACTCGGCAGCAGGCCCCCCCGAGGCCGGCGTGCACACACAGGTTCCTCCTCATCCACAAAGCCCAGTTGTTCAGCTACGCTGCCGGGAGCCCCCTCCTCCCTTGGCTGCGCTGCTGCCGGAAGCTGCAGGCCCCCACTGTGCGCAGGCGTGCCCGCTCTCCTGACACGGCTATCAGCTGCCGGATGGGGCCGTGGGGGTCAAGCAGTGGGGGTGGCAGCATGCAGTAACCTTGGCTTTCCCAGGGTATGAAAGGACGTGGGGATTGGCTGGAGCAGGACGCATGAGAAACCCTCATTGTGCACCGGAGAGGGACTGGATCAGAAGCAGGGAAAGGAAGGAGAAGAAAGAGAGAGAGAGAGGGAGAGAGAGAGGGAGGGACAGAGGGCTTGTAAACAGCGAAAGAGAAACAAAGGAGGAAAGGAGGGAAAGAAAGAAGAAAGGAATACAGAGGAAGGGGGAGAGGCAGAGGGGGAGGGGAACGAGGGAGGTGGCAGAGGAGAGAGGGAAGGAGGGGGCAGGGGCGAGAAGGCAGGGAAGGAGGGGAGGAGCGAGGGGAGTGCGGGAGAGGAGAAGTCCCCTTCCCACTGTATCGGCCAGCTCGGTGTCACCTGGAGAATGAGAGGAAGCCCCCGAGGCCACAGGACACAGGCAGTGGGCTTGTCCCAAGTCGGCCTCCTCCTCTCGTCACGTGTGTCTGAGAGTGTGCCTGTGCGTGTGTGTGTCCGACTGAGCGTGTGTAAGTGTGCCTGTGAGAACTGACCCACAGGTCACCGCCGGGCCCGCCCAGGCCCTCCCCTGGTGCCTCGGCTTCAGCACTAGCCCGAGGAGCCCTGTCTGCAGATGCGGCCCGTGGCCAGACGCCCTTTTCCTTGCTCTCAGCTTAAGGAAACCAAAGTACTCCGTGGCCTGGGCAGACACGCTGCATCCCCCCCCCACCCCGTTCCCTGCTGCTGATGGCCAGGGCCGCTCCTGTCTGGGGCTGCCCCGTGGACCAGGGCAGTGAGGCCGTTGGAAATGAGATGTTGTGAAAACCTGAAGCTCCCCTCCCTGGCTGGAATCCCCTTCGGTGTGTACAAACACACAGAAGAGCCGGTCAGAGCGCACCCTGCGCCACCCGAGCCCCGCCCGGTCCCCAGAGCTTTGCTCCGGGGGCTCTGGCTGCAGCGCAGCCCCAAGGGTATTCCGCCAGGTCCCCGCTCTCCGGTTTGAAAAAAGTCATGCGTATGCGGGTTGAAATTTAATCCACATGTTCCCGATTTATTTACAATTAAATCATCAAAACATTATTTTAAGGGTTGTTTGATGTCTAGGAAACCTTTTGAGGTCTTTTAAATATGATTTTAAAAGCCTCTTTTCTTAAAAGCCGGAAACTTTGCCTTGCTGCAGGTAAATAAACCCACTGGAGATGAATAACTTGAGTCTGGAAACGCTGAGGTGTCTGACAGGGGCTTGGACGCAGCCGACGTCCTCCCACTTCATGAGAGCTGCAGTCAGACCCCCAGAACTCGCCTTTGGAATGTTGCCCACGGCCCTTACCCGGGCACTTAACAGCGACCATGCCTCCCCAGTGTGCTGTCGAAGCCAACGGTTGTTTTTTGGGGGGGAGGGCAGGGGCTGGCCGGCACAAAGCGGGGGCCCCGGGCACTGTGTGTGTGGCACGTCAGCCACAGGACTGCCTGTCAGTCCTGCCGACAGCCTCATGCCCTGCCCACCACGATTCGACTTCCTCAGCGAGAAGCGGGAGCCCCGGGAGGTTAAGCCGCCTGTCCATGGTCCTGGGAATCTACGGCATCGAACATGCGGGTTGCTCAGGCACCAGAGGGCTTCCCCACCCACTTCTCCGGATGCAGTCAAGACAGGCGACGGGCATTCCCATGCCAGGGGTAGCCGTGTGTCTTGCATTTTTCTGGAGCTTTGCAAGTGTGCAACTGCCTTACACCGTCGTGGGGGGGTTCCGGGGCAGACGTGCACGGGGATCGCCAGGCAGAGCCCTCGTGGACTGGCGACACTTCTTTTAAAGTTGCAAGCTGTTACTATCAATGATTCATTGACTATCATAGTTACTCTCATGATTGTATTGAGATCTCCCAACTCATGCTGAGGAAGGTAAGGCAAAGCTTGCCCTTAGGAGGCAAGGACACTAGACGAATGAGCTTAGACCGAGGAAGGTGGGACCCCTCAGGGTACAGGCAGGGCTCCGGAAGGAGCAAGTTGGCAGCCCTGAGGGGTGCACTGTCCACATGGCCCCCCGACAGAGGGTTCTGAAGCTGCGCTGCCTGATTTGGTAGCTACCAGCCACATGTGGTTGTTTGGATTTCATTTTTTTAAATATTTTATTTATTTATTTTTAGAGAGGGAAGGGAGGGAGAGAGAGAGAGAGAGAGAGAGAGAGAGAGAGAGAGAAACATCAATGTGCAGTTGCTGGGGGCCGTGGCCTGCAACCCAGGCATGTACCCTGACTGGGAATCGAACATGCGACACTTTGGTTCGCAGCCTGCGCTCAATCCACTGAGCTACACCAGCCAGGGCTGGATTTCATTTTAAGTGAGTAAACTAAAGTTAAAAATCCCCTTGCCCCCTGGCACTGGCCACATTTCAAGTGCCCGCTCTCCGAGTGTGGTTGAGGACTTCTGCAGAGACACTGAGACGTGGGAGCGGCCGGCCCATTGCCGCGGCCGGTGCCGGTGGACAGCCTGGGGCCAAAGATGCGGCCGCGGCCCCTGAGTCGGGCATTGGAAATCAGTCACGTGGTGAGCCGTCTCTTTTTTTTCTTTGCCCTTCTTCAAGGAGCTGCTGTCCTGGCTGCCCTCTGGGGTCCCTGCGACCTTCCCTGTTGCCCCCTCCGAACTCCTGGCCCAGAGGTCACCAGAATCTAAATAGTGGCAGGAAGCACAGGACGGCTGGTCTCCCTGAGCAGTGTAAAGTTCCCAGGGAAGTGGGAAGTGGGGCAGGGCCCACTCCGTCCTGTCGTCCTGGTCCTGCCGGGTTTCAGCTAGTCTCCTGCCCTGGGGAGGGAGGGGCTCCGGGGGAGGAAGAAGAAGACGTAAGGTGAGGCCCGGCGGGGAGATGACACGGTGCCACGGAGGCAGACATCTGTGCCCAGACAGATAGAGTTCCGCAGATACGATCTCTGTCACTATCCCTGCGAGAGATAAACAACTTGCCAGAGCCCCGAGCCGGCGGAAGCGCCCTCTGAGAGCGGGGAGAGCGCAGCCCCGGCTCTCCGCCCCTGCGGTCGGTGGGAGGCACGGGGTGCGGACGGCGGGGGAGGGGCGGCAGGCAGCCCCCGCGCCGCGCAGGTGACAGGAATCACAGGGCCCAGGCCACAGATGTCAGGGCAGAGGAACGTGTGAGCGCTGGCACAGGAAGGGCGAAGGCTCTGTGAGAAAGAGAGACAGCAGAGAGGGCAGGAGGAGGGAAGGGGCCGGCGTGCACGCCTGTCGGTATCACTAGTTACCTATTGAGCAAGGTCTGTTTCCAGGGTAAGAATCGGGATCGTTACGCCAGACCTTCTGCCTGTGAGCTCTGCAGGATTGGAGACACTTTTCTAGACTCACAGTAATGATCCACAGAATGGGACATCCGTTTTTTTTTTTTAATAATGTTTTGTTTTTGTTTTTTTAAAGATTTTATTTATTTATCTTTAGAGAGGGAAGGGAGGAAGATAGATAGATAGAGAGAGAGGAGAGAGAGAGAGAGAGAAACATCAATGTGCAGTTGCTGGGGGCCGTGGCCTGCAACCCAGGCATGTGCCCTGACTGGGAATCGAACCTGCGACACTTTGGTTCGCAGCCCGCGCTCAGTCCATGGAGCTACGCCAGCCAGGGCGGGACATCTGCTTTAAAGCTATATTGTAAGGGCGTGGCAAGATTTCCCTTTGAAGCTCGGTCAGCAGGTTGTCCCATGATTCAGATTTAGGTGGAGGATGATGGATGGATGGATGGATGGATAGCTACGAACTCTATTAAAGCGTTTCTTTCGAACTAATGGTGCACGCCTCCTTCGCTCCCAGGGTACTGGGGCCTTTCCAGGAGAACCGGTGGGTCTGATGCAGTTTCACACCCTCACAGATGCGACCAGTAGCACAGCTCCAGGCACATCGGCTCGGTGAAACCGGAGGAGAGGAAAAGTGGGAGGAAGCCAGACGAGGAGGGAATGCAGTGGAAACACATATTTCAGATCTAAGTGCTTGACATCAAGCTATGTCATGAAACATTTGTCCATGGGAAACAACGTTAGAAGACAGTGGTATCTTGAGTTGTGAGTTTGGGTTTAGGGTGGGGTTACAAGTGAAAATATGGGGCACCCAGTTACATTAGAATTTCAGAAGACCAAGGAGTAGTTTTTTTTTTCTTAGTACGCTTTGTGCGATATTTGAGGCACACTCCTGCTTAAAAATACGTTGCTCATCTGAAATTCAAACGCAAGTCGGCGACTTGTGTTTTATATGGCAGCACTGGCTCAGGGGAAAGGGGAAAAGGAGCAGGCCTTCGGGCTGGTGGGTAATCTAGCACGTCTGAGCACATTTTACCAAACAGCCACCCAAGGGGGCTCAGGGCCGAGCTTGGTTAGTCATGAAGGCGCCGTTGTTGTTTCCTGCTGCTCCTTGCACAGCCTCTTCCCCGAGACCAGCCCGGCCGCCCCGTGGAATATGTGCAGTCCAGTCCCGCGTGGAGCCAGTGACTCCTCACGCCTCGAACCAGCAACGTTTGCAGGGACTCGAAACTCACTGCGTGTGGGAGCATCGGAGGGACTTGACATTTCCGCGTGAATGAGAATGTTTCGTCCGCAGTAGAAGGGACATTTAGTGACCAACCCAGCCTCAGCCACCCTGGTCCTCACCTTCAAAATTGCTCCCCCCTGGAGGTGAACACGGCTCCACAGACGTCTCTGAGACGTCGGGGAGTCCCCAACCGCTGGGCCTGGGTGGGTTCCGCCGCCTCTTCGCCCATCCGCCCTTGGTCCCACGTGGGTGCTCGGTAATATCGTCTCTCCTTTCGTCTCCTGGAGCCGGCGTTTTCTGCACGTTCCCTCTCTGACACAAGCAGTTACCTATGAGCAGGTCCGTTCTTTCTGTCATCACCCACTCAACGCCCGCCTGTGGGGGCGGAGTCCCAGTTTTCTTGAGGGTCTGACCACCCTAAGGACACCAAGTATTCCTCCCTGTTCTTCTACAGCCTCTTCTCCGAGTTCCCATTCGTGACATGATGTTCACCCGAGAATTCCTTCACCACGAGGAATCATTAGAAGTACCGATTTTTTTTAAAAAGAAACTACGAGTAGCAGAAGCGCGTGTTTTGATAGTACCAGGCGTGTGCGTGGAGGTCCTCGTGGCCTCTCTCAACGCCCCCACGCCATGCCACCTTTTTCCGCAGCGTTTGATCCCATGACGTGCTTTTCCCAAGACACGTCTCCTTTCCCATCCTGGAGCGGCCTTTCCAGAGAGAGTGGCGGGGATGCGACAATAGGTTGCAGTTGCTATTATTAAAAATTACTACTTTTTTTAGACTCTGTTGCTTGCCTTACCCGGTGGGATTTCCATCCCAGACCTCCTCCTTGTTTGCCATCCACTGGGGAAGTGATGAAACCATCCATTATTTAAAAGTTTGGGAGCCACAAGAACTACAGTATCTAACCAGATTGGATTGACTTTTTAGCTCTTTTGATTAATAATTCATAAACCCGAGGATGTGCGCATGGGGTGAGAGCTAACCTGCTAACAAAAGGAGAGTAGGACATGAATGTTAACACGGCCTCTGTGTTATTCTACTTAACACTCCGCACCAACAAAACAAACCCCTGTGTCACGGAACCTGTTTCCTAATTTCAATCCACGATCAATATTTCATGATTAATGGTCCCATATGTTCGCCCGGGGTCCCTGCCATGAGAAATTTGCACACGCGTCTCCCCTGTGATAATGCACAAAACGCCTCCTTCGAAAAGGAAGGGTCTGGCTCTCTCTAACGAGAGTGCGTGTTCGGCTCGCCTTCCAGATTGCCCGGGTTCTCGGTCCCCCTTCCTGGACTCCATACCGGGCGGAAGTCCTCATCGTACCCACAGAGGGCTCGCATATCAAAGCAGGAACTGACTCTCTTGGACAATGGGAAGTTTTGGCAAAAGGTGGAACTTACGAGACAGGGCTCTGCCATTTGCAGATGACATACATTTTTTTTCAACCTGGCTAATGTAGTCACTGTAAAAATGACTTCAATGGGCATCTGAGAACCTGATGCTGAGCCCCGCCTCTGTTGTTCACTGGGCGTGAGACCCGGGCCAGAGAAAGGGCTGTATTGATCTGAGCTGCCTATTCTTCATCTGCTGCATGCTGAGTAAAACCAGCCTTTTGGTGTTGCTCTGAAGAAGACAGCAAGATCGTATCAGCCACCTACACAGTGGCTGCTTTATAGCAGGATCCTCCTCACTTAGGACTTTAACATGTATAAAACGTTAAGTAGCACTGATGCTATTAACCATTAAATAGTATTCGTATGTAAAGTGTTGTGTTAGTTGGCAGAACAATATTAAATTACACCGTTGGTGTGATGAAGTGTGTAGCAAAAGCACTTTGGAAACTATCATGTTTTCAAGCAGGGGTTGGCCTTGATTTATTTGGAGCAAAGGCAGCATTTTTAAGGAACAACAACAACAGCAACAACAAAAAAAACATGTGATGTAGGTTATCTAAAAATAAATGCATTTAAATTCAGAACTATAAAGGCATAGCTTTGACATTGCTTTCATAGGCAAGGGATACAACTTTTTCCTTTTATCGAAGTTCCTCATAGGAGGAGAGTTGGTTAATAATTGATCAATTTCAAGGTTTTCTAAAAAAAAGGTGTAAGAATCTTTATTCAACCAGTTTTCTGAGAAAACTCTCGACTTCTCATTGTTCAGGGTCCATTTGAGCTCAGACTTTGTGAGATTTCACATCAAAATCCCTTCTTAGGAGACTCTGACAAAAGGATGCGGAGATTTCACATATTTGAATTTAAAAGATGGTTACATTTTACAGGCAGCACACTACACAACAACAACCACGTTCAGAACTTCCCGAATCCTTCCGACTCACACACCGAGGGCGTCCGTCCGTCCGTCCGTCTGTCCGTCTGTCAGAAGGCCTGGGGCTGGCGACCCAGACGTCCCCACCTGCCCCTGTCCCAGGACAACTCCAGGGCACTGGTTAGACCCTTTGCTCACCAGCTCTGGAAACGGACCGGCCTTTTCTTTGGGGAAAAGCAAGACACAACAGGACACAACGAGGCTTGGAAGTCATGGTCATTCACAAGTACACATACCAAAGTCTGAGCATGCTCCCTCTCACTGCTCCTCGTCTGTCAATCCTGAAAAGGAACTGGGTTTAATATTTCTTTCCCAGTGTGCTCAGGACTCACGGGAGAAGACAGCTTGCATTCCGGTCCCTTTAGCTAGTGAACTGGGGGAAGCAGCATGTCTAGTCACGCTCCCTCAATGCTCCCAGAATGATCTGTTACGTGGAACTTCCACTCTCAGAACCCTGAAGTGACAGATGGTTTTACAGGGGTCGTCGGCCTGTGCGATCGCTTAATCACATGCAAAACCATAGGTTTTGGTTTGGGGAGAAATGGGATCTCCCTGGGTGCTTAACCTTCGGTCGCCGGTGGTTACAGCCAAGCTTTCCGTAGCTTTTTCAAGTTACGGAGCGTGGTCTGCGGCCCCACGCTCCTGACTCCGACCGCACAGAGGAAAGAGGGTGAAAAGCCGCGTGGACGAAGTGTTCCAAATCCAGTTCCGGCAAAGAGCATGGGCTCCGTCCCATCTGTCTGTGTGCTGGTGCTTGAGTCTTTGTCATCCCCACCAGCAACGTACCCTTCCTCCTCAACTGTCAGGCGCAGGGACAGAAGTGTGGAGAGGGACAAGGGCCATTAGCCCAAAGCCTCAGTCATCTGGAAGTGAGCTGGGGTTGCACTCAGGCCTCCTCCCGTCATCCTCAGGCTGCGTTGCCCCTGCAGAGAGAGGAAAGGAAAATAAGAGGGACACAAATAGGTTTGGGGCCCCCTACCAGGGCCTAGGTGGTGTACCAGAGACACCCCTGCATTTCCTGATTCCACACAGTTCACAGGGGTCACGCCCTCTCACCTTGGGTGGATCTAGGGTCCTGCCTTCCCTTCTGGACCGGTGTGGAGAGCCACCCCCCCTGCCTGGTGCCCCAGCGTGCAGAGCTGCCGGCGAGGGTGAGAAGCCACCCTCGACGCCCAAGCAGTTCCTGCCACTGCGGGTTCCAAACAGTATTAACAGAAATTACTGACATTTGTCTTCGCCCAAGTTTTTTTTTTTTTTTTTCCTTTCCCAACAGGGATTAGGAGGAGTAATCATCTCCTGCCTCTCATCAATTACTTTCCCCATATCGTTTGCATTTTCCCGCGGAACCGTTTTGCAGGTAAAACAGAGCAATCTTTGCAGATAATCTGGTGATTATGACGCGTTCAGCCCTCCCGAGCTGCAGGAGCCAAGAGATGAAAACTGCCTGGGGTCCACTGTTGCACGCCCCCCGATCAGCGCCTCTGGACTCCAGTCCCGAGGTGAAAATGCAAACAGAGGAGATATTTAGAATCGTTTTGACAGTTCGTAAAATTAAGCAGGGATTAGGGATTTGCTTTCTCAAACAGCGCCAGAGGGTGCGCACCACGGCAGCCATATCACCCCGCAACAGGTCACGTCAAAGTTGAGCGGACTGTCGAGGAGGAGAGAGAGAGAGAGAGAGAGAGAGAGAGAGGATGTCAGGTTATTAAATCCACCATGTATCGGCTGTTGAAAACCCATTTTTTAAACTTTAAATTAACTGCCTGCCTAATGGAGACGCTCTCCCCAGCTCCCAGAGCCAGCCCTCCCCCTCCCTGTGTCTGCTTTGTTCAGACAATAAGTGATATCGCTCCGCTGTCTGTGCCCATGACTACGTCTCGTCAGAGGGGATGATTGTATAAATATGCATGCCGTACAAATAGTTTAATTTTAATTGGGACAGAGTAGCTGATGCTGAAACCATTTGTGTAATTTCGAATATCGCATGTGACGCAAGCATGTGGCAGGCGCTCCCGACAGTGGCAACAGCACTGGTTTTTTAATGGCCGCGGGGGTCGGGCGCCAGAGTGCGGATCGGACCTGCCCCGGTCTTTCTCCCAAGGGTTGTGTGATTTGGGTTCCCTTCCCAGGGCCTCGTGTCCTCTTCACACTCTAGAAAGCTTTTAGCCCCAAATACCCTGAACATGTGGTTGTAAAGCAACGTCAGTCACACTCTCTTTCAGGGGCCCAAAAAGGAGCTCTGGATGCTCAGCGTATCAGCCAGGCGAGTCCCAGCGAGGCTGCAGTAACGAGCAGTCCCTGGAGGCGGTGGCGACCCCTGGTGGCAGCGTCTCTGTCTGGTGCAGCTCAGCACGGCTTTCACCTGGGGATCTAGACCTACAGAGATGCCGCACCCTGGCTGCTGCCGCGTCGGAACCCAGCACAGCTCCTCTACCATGGGAGGCAGACGGGTTCCTGGGGGTTGCCCGTGGAGTCATCTACATGCTGTGTCCCAGGAGCGCCACATGCCAGTCCGACCCACATCCGGATGTCGCCGCGTGGCCCCGCCTCAGTGCCAGGAGGCTGAGATGTACAGTGGGGCAAGTGGAAGTTTCATTGATCACCCTCGTGTCTGCCTGGATAAAGTCATAAAAGTTGCCCCTCGCTTTGATAAAAGGAGGAGAAACTAACCCGTTAGAACTTTAAACAGGCACAGAGTTAGGCGTGAGAGACCCCACCTATACATTTGAAAAGGGGTGGGCCAGGGGGTGCTCTCCCCTGTTTGGAGCTGTGACTGACCATCCCATCCAGCCCCTGACAAGGTCCCTGGGTGATTGCTGCCCCACCGCTATCCACACACACCCACAGCGACGGCGCCAACTGGGAGAACATCGGCCCTCTTCGGTGGAGGGGTCTGGTCGTGGCCAGTGTTACCCGAGAGAGGTGAGCTGGCTGCGGGCCTCTCGGCAGAGAAGAGGAGCATGGGAGCTCAGACGAGGAACGGTCTGGCCCCGAGTCTGGAAGCATCATCTTGAATTGGCTTCTTTGCTCAGACAGGGCTCACACTCCCAGCGCTCTGTCTCTGTTAACAGCCATGTGCAGTGCCTGGTGGGATCCCCCGTGAGGCTGAGTCCCCCAGGCCAGGCTGGAGCCTTACACATGCGATGTCATGTAGAAGGGAAGGGCATCAGAGTTGGAGAGTGATCTTTAACTTCACAAGAAATTGGAACTTGCTATTTTAAATGTGCTTCTAAAACACACACACACATACACACACACACACACCACTTGCGTAGACAACCTACACCAGTATTCTGAATCAAAATGCTGCTGCAATTAAACTCTTCATTGCACACCTCTGACACCACCTCTGCATCCGGGCCTTTGCCCTCTGCGATTGGAGAACAATGGACTGGGGTGGGGTGGGGGGTTCCTCCCAGGCAGGAGGACCTGGCCCAGTGAAGGCCACTCCACTCCCTGAGGGAATCCTTACCCTATCTGTCCGGTAGGTTTTCAGAATTGGTGAGGACCGATGTGACGGGTGCTTCTTCCTTTCCCTGTTTGTGCTTCCCCCCTCTCTCTCTTAACACATTGCATGGGGTGTGGTGCCTGGTTCACAATGAACTTGTGCTCGAATACAGGAAGAGTAACTTCAGACTTGATACATTAACACATATGAGGTCCTGGATTTTGACTTCAATCCAGAGATTGGCTGAGGCTGTGGATTACTTCTCCTTGAGAAGGCTTGAGTACATTTTGCAAGTGTAAGGGATGAAGGTGAAGACTTGTGAGCGTGGGGCAGATGGTGATACATTGTATCAATGTGAAATCATTTTCTGGCTCCCCTAACAGAGTGGTCCTTGTGGAGAGAGAATCCTTCCTACCACGGTGATGTCAGCCCTGGTCACATGGTTTGCTTTGTCCCCAAAAATGTGCGTGGATGGAAGGGTGTGGAGCCTGTGTTTGACTCTCCTTCTCCTCCTCTCCTACCAGGCTCATGTGGCCCCAGATGAGAAGGGCATGTCACAGAGCCACAAACCCCTGCGATCCCCATGTCAAACATGACTCTGAACTACAAATAGACCTTCCTTGCCATGAACACTGCGCTTAGGGTTATTTGTTACTCTGCATTAACCTAAGCTGACGGACCCAAGGTAAACCCCTAGGGAGACTGCCACAAATTTCCCTGGCATCAAAGCCTTTTATTCCATCCAAACCATCATTGCTTTGGCTCAGGTGGCCATCATGTTCCTTCTGAGCTCTGCAAAGATCTCTCATCTGACGTTTTCTCTGTTCTTATTTCCCTCGGCTCCATCATCCACGTGTAGCCGGAGTCATCTCGGCATAATACAAAGCCTGTGCCTTCTCTTTCCCCCTTCAGACCCTTCTTTGACTCCCTGTTGGCTTCAGAACAGAGCCCAGCTGCTTACTGCTCCCCGGGCCCCTCAGTGTCTGGTGCCTGCGTCTGGTCCCCACCTCTGTCTCCCTTTCACACACTCTGCCTGGCCCTCACGTCTGAGCCGCCTTCACACATGCTCCTCTGCCTTCCCCATTTCCTCGGTTTGGCTGATTCTTTCTCATACATTGTCAGCTCATGCTCCGCTTCCTCTGCACGTCCTTATCGGATGACCCATCTCCCCTGGGCGAAGCTGATGGTCCCTTTCTGTGGTTCCGGGACACCCTGTGCTCCTGTGACACCCTTTGTTTGCCACTCTCCTGCCCTGCTGTGTTCTGTTTCTTCCCAGCCTATGACGGAGCCCAGGGCACAGGGGAGAATCAGCGAGGGGGATGAGTGAGTGGAGCATAGAGATGAGTGAAACGCTCACCACCATTATCACGGGCGCAGGGCTCCTGGCGCGCAGGCAGTGGTGACGGCAGGGGGACACGGAAGGCAGGGTGATGCCCATCAGAGGGCTGCAGAGGGACTCCCTGGTCTGTCCTGCTCTGCGGTCACAGGGCAAGACGCAGGGAGAGTTCTGAAGGGGGCCATGCCTTCTCCCTCCCTCTTTCTGCCCTTCTCCCCCCCAGACAGTCCGTTGTGTGGTGCAGGTCCTCCTGAGAAAGAAGGGGGAGGGTCTAAGAGTGACAGACAGGATAAAAGGGTCAAAAGGGGGGCCCTCTGGGAGATCGGTGCTCTGGGATCCTGTGGTCTAAGACAGAGAGCGCGGTGGGTGACTTAATGTGTCTTCAATTATACATAAGGTCATGTGCATGCTCATCAGCAAGCAGCTGTCCTCTCTTCTCCGCAAGGCCAGGGCGTGAGCACAGAGGCTTACTTGGCCTCTCACGAGAGCTGCAGCTGGCCGGACCGACGGATCAACCATTAGTCCTTGGGGCTCCATGAGGGGCCTAAGAGAGCATAACCCTGGGCAGGCCTCTGCCTTGGAGCAGGGGTGAGGCCGGCAGGAGAGGTTCCTCCAAACAGTACCCAAAAGACAAAATCCACCTCTGCATGTTCTCACTGTAGCTCGTGATTCAGTGCAATGTCCCTATGCCTGCCCCTCCAGCTCGGGTCCTGCCACAGCTGCTCTTTGGGGAAGTTGTGCCTCTTCTCTGAGTCTCAGCCTCCTCAACTGCAACGTGGCAGGGGGGGTGTTAATGATAATGAGGTAACGTTTAATGAGCACCTACTGGGTGCCAGGTACACTTCCCAGTTGACCCTCCCTGCCGCCCTCTCATCTCTAGGTCACTGATGAGGGAGCAGAGAGGTTAAGCAACTTTCCCAGGAGCAGATTACGAAAAAGCACCAGAGCCAAGGCTGAGGAGTGAGGAGTCCCGCGATCACAGCTCATGCCCTGCGCTCGCACTGGCGACCACCGGACTGCTTCTCTAAATCTTCCTCGGCTCACCGCATGGGCACCCATCCATAGGCACACCGTAAGTTCCCTTGGCTGACACAGCTTTGTCTGGTTTTATTAGTTCTTACCATGTTGAAACTCTATAGTGTACCATTTTATGGTGTTATTATCATCTTCTCTTCTGTACAAGGCAACCCCCAAGGGCAGGTACCTGTGTCTATTTTGCTCAAAAAAGCATTCTAAATACCTAAAAGCATGGGAGACTTAGTGGGTGCTCAGTGACTGTTAATGAGTGAAGGAATGATGAGTTAATGATGGTGAATGCAAGTGTGACTCAAGGTGACAGGGTCTACGCAATGACCTGTAATCCTGCCAGAGTGTCAGCATGTTACCTGCCCCGCAGTGTATGAGGCTACAGCTCCCACCAAGGGGTACAGATTCATCTTCCACCTTGAGTTGGTCCCCCTTCAGCAGTTCACTCCAAGGGACTGTGAGTGACAACAGTTGACGATAAACAGCCAACAAACATTATTATCTTTGCCATTACTGATTACAGTCTGTAGAAGGAAGACTAGGTGGTCATCAAGGGTTGTTTTAAACGATCCACTTAGGAAAACAAATCATTGAGCTTACCTAGGCGCTTTGGAGAGAGTCTTGGGTAATGGCAGAGCCTCAGTTTCCCTTCTGGACAATGGGAGCAAATGTGATTTTCTCATTCATTGTGTTGTCCTCGGGAGCCAATACGACACCAAGGGTACAAGGGTCTTCATATGCATGTATGTTGACACGCTGCCCTCAGGTGCCTGCCTCTCTGATGTGATGGAGGGAAGACCTACAACCCTTCAAAAAGTTGCCTTTTTTTTAAGACAAAAGTCTCTTCAACAAAATTCTCCACTTTTGCACAACTGTCTTTTAGGTGGCTTTCCACAATGAAGGTGTAAAACGGCATGCCCCCCCGCCCCAGGTTTCTTGCCCCAAAGTTAACGTAGGTGCCCTCGTCTTGTTGAACCATTGCTGCTGGGGTGAAAGCGGTGCATGATGATTCATTGTAGAAGAAGACTATTTACATTTTAAAACATACAAGATTCTCAACTGGGGCTCAATTTTGAGAAATACATTCTATACCTCACACAAAAACGATTCACAAAAATGAATGATTTTCTTGTATTTACAAGCACATCTTCCACATGTGAACCTGCCCCTTCCACCTGTGCAAAAAAGTGCAGCCCGGCTAGGGTTCCTGCTGGACTCAAGTGTCACAGTGAGCTCAGCTCCACACTCCTTGACACACTTGTGGGCTGTTGACCTGACTCCTGCTTCATCGGGTTTGGGGCTGATGGCAGTCCCCGAGGCGTCCTCCCCGCTTCCTCCCCCTCTTGCTCTCAGGAGCTCTTCGGGGGCAGGGTTCACAGCTCCTTTCTCTCATCCCTTGGTTGTTGGCTTGTAGTTTCCAGTTGTGGAAAAAGACCCTTCTGTCCCTGGCATCTCGGGGTATGTGTGACGGATATAACAATAGCTTAGTTGATGAAGAATGCAACTTACTAGACTCAATGACCTAGAGATCTAGTTTAAGAGCGGCATCTCAGTGGGGTGACAAGGAGATATAAGAAGATAGGAAATAGAAACCTCTCTATCAGAGAGCTTTACTATTAATGGACCAAAAGCCTCCTAGCAAACTTTGCCCGTAGTTACGCGTGACCATCCCCAGAATGTTGGCAAATCGATAATCTGGGATGCATGGTAAGATTCTGATGGGTCTCTGGAAACCAGGTGATTTATTCCTTGTAAGACCTACTCCTTTATTCATACTTTCACTCACTCAGGCAGACCTCTAATATTTGAACATTTACTATGTACCAGAAGGCACTGTTTTGATACTGAAGACGCAAAGGGCAATAAAATATTTTTGCTTCATAATAACCTCATGGGGAAGGCAAGCAGGTATACCATTAAGTGGAATGAGAATCATGGTGACGTGTGGTCTGATCTGTTTTCCTTTTTCATCTCATACGCCTCTGAGACTCATAAGGCCCCCAGTCTTCAATGACACCAAATTCTGAGAGCAATTTCTTGCCCAGATCCTCAGAGGGAGGGCAGAAGCAATGGGTGAAAAGACTGCCAGATGAGGAAATGTCTCAAATGACTGTCAAGGACTCTCTGCCCCACCTCTGCCCCTCAAGCCAGTCGAGTGAAGGCTCTGAGTGTCTTTTCCTGGGCTGTGAAACAGGCCTAACAGCGACAATGCCTGGCACTGAGTCTGGTGACATATTTTCATGAGGAAGAGCTTTGAAAAATCCCCATTACAAGAGAAGTGGTTCAAAGGCATTCAACACCCCTGTACAGCTGCATGGAATTCCTGCAGGCGACCTGCTCAGAGGGTAGCGTGATGAGGCCGCGAGGCAACGGATAGCAGAGCTTTTGCCAATCGCTTGAGAACCATAGCAGCCACTCTGGAAAACGCACACACAACCTCTCTCAAAACAAGGGAGGCCGTTCACTCACTCCCCGAGAGCCCATTCATGGGACCCCAGGGAGCGCGTGGGCCCCGGTAGAGTGCTATCGGCCTGAGGCGGTATCCGTGGATCTCAGCAGGGATGACCGGCTCCAAGAAGCCGCCCCCAGCTTGCCCGGGGCCGGCGAGCCCACGCGGACACGCCCACCTCCACCCTGCGCTGCAGACGGGGCTGTGGGAGCTCCGTCTCAGAGTTTCTGCAGGGAAACAAAAGAGCACCATCTGCCAACCACATTCCGCTTTCAGGAAACCGAAATGAGAGCGGATGTTGTCTTCTGCTGCTTGTGTTCATTTCGTCTCCTGCCGTCTATGCGTGGCTCTTTTTGTTACCACACTCTCGAAAGGAGCCTAGACACTTGGAGGGTTTTTGCTCCCCCCAATTACTCCCTGGACTTTTCAAAGCCTGCTTCCTCGTAGGTGCACAGTGCCTGTCACCCAGGGGCAGTGGGACCTGTCCCTGTGCCTGTGGACCCAAACAGGTGTCCAGCTGCCCAGGACACGCCAGTCCGCATCCCTGCGTGGCGGAGCCCATGCCTCATTTCTCTCCATCCCCAGACCGTTGCCTCTCCGTATGTACGTGGTGAGATGTTAAGACCAGAAGCAGGTCAGGAAGTACAGAGGTGAGAGGTCACAGGAAATGGTTCAACAGACCCAGGGTGCCAGGGTGTGGCCGAGGGAGGCCTTCCAGTGAAAAAGCCCACTGGTCCTTCACGCTGAACCTCGGAGGCTGAGGGTCCGGAACAAGGCAACTAACCCCTCCGAGGCCACAGGGTCTCCGGGGTTCCGCCCCGTTGGAAAACTCAGACCCACCTGGAAGAAACAGAGATGAGTGAGTGAGCAGCACGCTCAGGTATCAAAGAAGACAGGCAGGATGGCGGAAGGGCCTCAGAGACTCAGCTGAGAGAGACAGAGGCCACGGAGCCGGACAGAAGTTTGCCCCTGCCCTCTGTGCATTCATCTATACAGTGCCTTGGTCTGTGAGGCTCCTAAGATGATCACTTCAATGAGGGCCCGCGGGCTTGTCCTCTGTAAGGAGCTGCACAGACTTGCCCTGTGGCGAGAAAAACCCAACACGCACGTGGCTGGTAGCAGCCCTGAGCCGTACTGAGTCCTTGAGATACGTGACAAGGAGCAGAAGCAAAGAACAGGCCCAGCTGGTCTGCAGAGTGACCCAGGGCTTGGTGACATGAGATGCGTCCTGAGAGTTGAGCTGGACCCTCACCACAGCCCTACTGAGTCCTCAGATGAGGAGGCTGAGCTCACACTCCTGAGGGTGTCCAGGACAAAGCCGGATGGCCATGTTGGGGCCCGGAGGGCAGCTGAGATTCAGAGAGGGCACAGCACCCCATGGCAGCGGCAGAAGGCATGAGGCCCTGCTCACCGCGGGCGAGGGGAGAGTGGCCGGCTGGGCCAGCTGCAGAAAAGGCATTGTTCTGGTACAAAGTGAGGGTGCTGAAGTTCTAGGTAGCACCTGCCCACGGTGTAGCCTGGGAAAATCCCTAATCGCCCCAGGACTCACTTCCCTCATTTAGAAAATCGAGAGAGACAATACCAGTGTCTACTCCCACCTCCCCCGTCCAGTCAGCTCTGTGGCTGCAGTGTGACAGTGTCGTTTGCACGAGACTGTTTGCAGACTGTGAAGTGCGGCTCCACCGTGAGGCCCGGTGTCTGGAGCCGCGGGGGCTCTGCGTGTCTGCCGTGCGTGCTGGGAGGCCCGTAGACTCCCACGCCCGCTGTCCAGTCGGGAAAGGGCGGGAAACAAACTAACATTCTTAAGTAGCTAACACTCTCAAATACCAGCTTCTTCTGTGGCATTCTGCCTTACCTTGTTTAATTTTTGTTGTTTTAATGATCTGAGAAGGTTACTGCTCTTTTTTTTTTTTTTTTTGGAGGTGAGGCTACATTGACAAGGGGCACAGGTGCTAATTGTTGACAGCAGGATGTGACCGCAGACTTTCCTGACTCCCCCCGCCCCAGCCTCTGCAGGCTGGGCAGTGCCTCCTTGAACTAGACGCCAGATGTGAGCATCGACTTCAGACAGTCTTCAGGCTCCCAGACACGACAGGCTCACGACCTACAGGACTTGTAAAATTAAAGTCAGAAATGGTGTCTTCTCCCTACTTCCATGCCCGGAGCCCAAACCCTAGACACGTCACTAACTCTCGGTTGGTCAAGGCCCATCTCCCCAGTCAGGGTCAGTGGAAAGCGTGATGTGTAACTGTTCCACCAGAAAGACCTGCTCTCCAGCCTCCTCTCAAAGATGCAAAGACCTTCAAGTCCTTTATGTCATAGGCAGCGGCAGGAGAATGAGGGGAAGGCCATGACAAGTTCAACCCGAGAAAGGACTTGGCCCCCAGAGCTATCCGTTGCACCAGAAAGACTGCCCCAGAAGGCAGTGACCCTCTGGAGCCAATGAAGCAAGGCTAGGGAAGCTTTTCTCTTGTGTTTCAGGAGAGGAGCTCTGGGTCAGGTGAACCAGTGGGCCTAAGGACCTGCAATGTATGATGTTAAAATAAGACAATCATATACTCCACTTCGTAATTTCTTCTTAACAGTGATAAGACTTGGCCTTTAGCAAGTGTTTTCCCACATTCATATATGGCCTTTGAGTCTAACAGTCTTTTTTTTAAAAAAGATTTTATTTATTTATTTTTAGAGAGAGAAGGGAGGGAGATAGAGAGAGAGAGAGAGAAACATCAATGTGCAGTTGCTGGGGCCGTGGCCTGCAACCCAGGCATGTGCCCTGACTGGGAATCGAACCTGTGACACTTTGGTTCGCAGCCTGCGCTCAATCCACTGAGCTACGCCAGCCAGGGCAGAGTCTAAGAGTCTTGTTCAAGGCCATCATCCAATATCTCTGAGCGTTCCTACGTGTCAGTGCCCCCACACTTACGCAGGCAGCCCTTGATGATACGGGCAATGGGGAAGTGTTATGGAAGGTGCCTCTACACACCTGTGTTCCTCAAGGCCAAGAGTAGTAGCCCATGTTGGCTCTCTGGCACTGGGCACAGGGGCTGGCGTTACAGCCCTCCAGTGAGAGTCGGTTGAGAACTCTCAGAACTTAGGCTCAAACCCATGTCTTCAAACACTGTAACCTGCGTCTCTTGTCCTAGTCTCACATGGCAACCTGTCTGGCTCAACCAGAGAAATTGCTCAAAAGTTCTCTCTGAATTCAAGCGTAAGATTTCCTCTGCCCTCCCATGTTCCTCCCCTCCTTCCGTTCCTCCATCCCGGCCTCTATCCTTCTGTCTGTCAGTCAATATTAAGCCCCTGATGAAGCACCAGAATGACAATGGGCACAAGAAGTCCACGGTCCTCTATCAGCACGATTCGAGGTAAAGAATTGATATCGATGGGCGGCAACATAAGGAGGGCTCAGTTTGATGACAGTGAAACACCCAGGCTCCAGGAACCCACCAACGTCAAGTCCAAAGGGGATAATAATCAGAAGGAAGGGCAGTCTTTGCGACGGGCAAACTCAGTCTTCTGAAAAAGTCCACAGCGGTGCGCCCTCAGGATCAGCCAAAATCTCCAAGCAGGCCCCCCCCCCCCCAGGGGAGTGGGCCCTTGGGAAACACCCTGACAAATGAAAACAAATGTGGAGACTGGGTCTGGCTCTTTAAATGGTTTTACCTTTTAAACGACCATTTCTGTCTCCCAGGCTTGAGGTTATTTTTATCAACAGCCGAAACGTCCCTCCGCCAGGTGCTGGGGCAGGCTGATGAGGCAGATAAATTCCCTGCTCTCACGGTGCCCGGGGGTTGTGATAAAGCACTTCTGGGCCAGCGTGTTGGACTTCCCAACCTCGCAGTGGAGAACCGTGAATGTTTTGCTGGTGGGACACTGTTTTCATACTAAGAAGACATTTAAAATATGCAGTAACTTTTTAATTTTTTTTAATTGGGGAAACCCAAGCAAAAGGTTGAGGACCCAGTAGTAGGAAAGTTTGGCTTTGACTGACTCCTTTGTTCGCCCCTTGTTCACTGACCAGGTCGGTGAACACAATAAACCAGGGGCCGGACCCCAGCGGCCAGTTTCCTTCTGGAAGAAAAGGGGTGGGAGGAGTCAACCTGCTGTCTCTGTGTTTATGTAGCGCTGAACAACAGCTGCTTTGGTTTGCTATGCTTCAACTTCAAGGCACGTTAAAAAAAGATATTTTTGAAGGAAGAGAACACTTTTTCTGGTGAGGACGGTGATACGGGCAGGGCGTATCCTGACGCAGAGTGACAGAGACCTGATCATCGAACCCTTTCAGATAATAACAATAGCAACAGTGTTCTTGCCTGTATTCTGCTGTGCTCAGATCTCTTCTGAGAGCACTTCCGACATAGTAGCTCCTTTCATCCTCTCTGCACACCCGGGACGCGGGCCCGTTTCCATCACAATGGACTGGTGGGCAGGTGTGTCCACCACCAGTTCTGGGGTCCTCACCTACCAGACACTGGGGGTTTGGGACTTGGTAAGGAGGGCTCCCCAGCGACAGCTTCAAGTCTTTGTTATTTTCCTCAATGTTGCGTGGAAATCCATCCCCGTGGGGGGGGGGAGCACTGCAGCAGGACCCTGGCCCGGTTCCGAGACCACACGCGGCCTCGGCCCTCCCTGGCCTTCCTGTGAGACGGGCGAGCAAAGCCCCAGACTTGCAGAGCGCACTCACACGTTGCGGGTGTGCAGGAAGTGATCCTAAAAGAAATCTCCCGGGCGCCTCTCAGCATCCTTCCCCGAGGCAGGTGGGAGCCCCGCCCTTGGCCACAGACCACAGTGCTCACTGCAAGGGTAGACATTTCTCAGGTATTTAGAAGAATTTTTTTTTCTGGGGAGCCATGCCTTCCGGGCCAAAGAGAGAGGCTGCAAGCAGGTGTGATGAGGGTTTGTGAGACATCAGCAAACAGACCTGGTTGTGCAGTCCATTTTCAGGGAGAAATGGTCAGAAATGGTTTCACAGAACCTGCTCCTCCCTTTGACGCTCGTGCCCCACAGACAGAGCTTTTTGCCAAGGACCTGAAGTCTCGCTCTCCCGCAGGCTCCTCTCTTTAAACACTGTGATGCATGTGCACAAGGGAGCGACGTTGTTTGAACAATGAACACCTAGGCCAAGGGATGAACTGCGGATGAACAAGGTCCCGGGTACCAGGCTGCCATCAACGAAGCCACCATCGTGTCTCACGGGGTGACCTTGTTGGTGGCCATAAAACTCCATAAGCGGGGGCACGGTTTCTGTCACTTCAGGATGGGGTTCCACCAACTGGGGCCTGGCTGTCCCTTGCATGGCCTGGTTTTTTACACCCTCTCATTGGGTCTCCGTGTTTTTCCCCTGGCATACAATAAATAACTTTTAAATACAAGAGAGCCTGGTTCTGAAGAAGACTCCTGATGAACTGCTCTAGTTTCACAGAGGAAGTGGTCCCAGCTGCAACCCTGTACCTTCCATTCCAGGAGATGTGTCCACCCAGGCTGCCCGTGCCCTGGCCCCAGCTGGCGGGGAGACGGGCTCCGCACACCCCAGAGCTGCCTTTTCTCTTCCTCCGGTGCACAGTTTTATTAAATACTTTTACACCCAGGTCGATCACACAGCGCCCTGTGCAACCGTGTTACATAAACATTCAGAAATGCCAAAGGAGAACACCTCCAAGCACGTGACAATATGTCAAACTCCAGGGACAAGTTAGAACAGATTCTAAAACCAACTCAAACCTTTCCGAAGCTGGTCTGAAACCAGCGAGTTTCTCTCTCTCATGCACATTCCGTCTCTTTAATCCTTAAAGTCTGCAGGGCCTCGTGCTGCTGGCGAGGTGTGTGCACACAAGCACACGTGCACACGGGGAGATGCACACTCTTCCAGCCGCACACGGTTCCATGAACTCTAAGAATTAAAGATGAAATGACATTTCACTCGGTAGAAGGGAAGTCCCCTAGCTTATAAGTTAAAGAGGAAAAAATGCCTTCAACTGCATGAAGATTTTTTTTTTTACTAATCTGATTTGAATTAAAGCAAACTTCACCCTTGTGCTCAGCTCGGTGGCTTTGTCAAGGCAAACTGAAGTCGACTGTGAGCTGTGGTCCATTTCGGTCCCGGCACAGGGCGTCCTAGGATGCCATCCACACTTCCCCTCCACTACCTGTGAGGGTCAAGGGCAGCAGGGCCACAGGAACCCCCCCCCCACCACCTGTGTAGCAGAGCAAAATGACCAGGGTTCAAATGCTACCTGGCCCCTCTCCCTGAGAACCCTTGGGTATGCTTCTGACTCTTCCCATGACACAGTATCATAAATAATAACCACTCCTGCGCCCTGGGGATTGAGCGAGGTGACAGATAGAAATGCGATGATATTTATTGCCAGGTACCAGGTGTGCAGTTGAAATTCCACATGTGTGAGCTATTGCCATATTCCAGTTTCATTTGCTTGGGAGAATCATAACAAAAAAAAACTTAAGTTACCTGATCAAATTAAAATGTAAGTTACCTACTTCAAACCAGCCCCAGTGGCTCCTCCTCCAGGCAGGCCTCCCAGACTCACTCAGATAGCTATATAGACTCTGCTCTCCCTCCTTTGCCCACAGCCTATGGTACTGGCGGGGCCTCTGTGGTGCCTCTTACCCACTTTTCTTCCCTAAATCTGGGAGTGCAGACCGTGCCTGCTCCTGGGGTGCCCCCACGACCCCCCATCAGTGCCAGCCACACACACTCCTGCACGTCAAGCAGGGCAGGTAAATAAGGGCGAAGCCCTGCCCGGCTGTGAGGCACCGTTGGCTGAGGTCCCAGAGGTGCGGGGGAGCTTGCCTGGTTCCTCAGCCTGTCCAACCGCTTGCTCGTTTTCATAACTGATTTTCTGCTTGAGGGAGGGAGCCTGTATAGGAGCCACCCACGACCAGGGCTGGACACAACATCCACCTCTTTGACCTGGGACCACCTGAGGCCCTTTCTAGCAGACGGTCACTTGATCTACCATCAGCATTCAGCCCTGCAAATAACCAGCACGGGCCTGGGACTTTCTTTCAGTTGGAGTTTTTTTTTAAAAAAAAACAGGAAAAGAAAATAAATTGTCACCTGCCACGAATATTGTCAGAAGAAATATCGGTCAGGGGCGGGGGGTGGGAATTCTCAAATAACAACCCCAAAAAGAATTCCCGCTTCCAGTACGGACATGATTTAAATTTCCTTGAAGAAATCAGCTGGTTTGCACACAGGCAGTGGCGATGGGAAAAAAACCGAATACACTGTGGGGGGTGGGGGGTGGAGCTGCGACCCACCAGGGTCCCCCGGAGGACCCCTCAGACCAGGCGTCCACGCCTGCTCCCGGTTGCGCCAAGCCCTTCCTGTCCTGGGCTAATTATCTTTTAAAATTCCTATCTCGAGCCACGGGCCGCCTCGTGGGACTAAGCACAGCGCGCTCTGCAAATTGAAAATAAGATAGCTGTTAGGAATATATACTTGCCTCTATGATTACCGTGGCAAACAAAGGGAAAACATTAATTTACATCTATTATAATACAGAAACAAAGCCGGAGATATTCCCTGTGTCTCAGGCAGGAGATGAGTTTGCAAAGGTGACGTGCCTGGAGGCTGAGGTGGGTGCGGGCTGTACAGGTGAGGGCTGGGGGGATGGCGGTGAGTCCTTCCGCCGCTCCGGAAGTCCCTGCGCCCCCCCCCCAACTCACCTCGCAGACCAGCAGACGGCTTCAGAAAGGGTGGGGGGACAGGGCAGACTTTACCTGTGCTCTCCTAAATCCACACTTGAGCTCCTCCAAGGGCAGTGGCCATGGATTTCACTTTTTAACCAGAAGGTCACATGGAAATTCTGAGAATAGTGTATTTTTTGCACAGTGGAGGTTGGCCCCTAAGCCCCACCGGGCAGAGGACACGAAGGGGCGGAGCGGCTACTAGCATCCAGGCTTTCCTGGCCGTTGGGTGGCATGCGTGAGGCGCTGGGCCTGCTCTGGTGGGGCGTATTCTTATCTTCCCCATTCCGCAGAGGAAACACGGCCCTGGGTGAGGGCAAGGCACGTGCCCAAAGTCACACGGTCAGAATGGGGTGCTCAGTCCATCCACGGTCGCTGGACTTGGGAGGCAGGGTGACGGGCCCCAGGCCACACTGGCGTCCAGCCCCCTGGAGGGCCTCTTTCAGCCCCTCAGCCTGGAGGCTCCTTGTCAAGGTCATCAGGTGACATTGTCTCAGAGTCTACCAGCCCCCTGAGAGAACCTGCCCGCCCCGTCTCTGTGCTGCCATTTCACTCCTCCCCAACCCCCTCTCCCCCCACTGCGTGGGGCTCACGGCGTTGGCCGGATCTCCAGCACTCACTCACCGAGAGCCCCAGGAGGGAGGAGAGGCCACCTCTTTCCATCAAGGCTCCATGCAGTCCCCTGGTCCAGACTGGGCATGACCCTCCTCCACTTTCTTCAGTGACGCTTTCCCTGCTGGGTCAGGGTGTGACCCCCCTGCCCCGCCTCCTGCTCATCACCCAGACCATCACCGCACCCGCACGCATACACCTTCCCCTGCCCGACGCATGCCAGGTGCTGGCTCTCCAAACAACCTGCTGACCAGACAAGGCAGAGTCCATTCTTGCCAAGAACACGCCCTTGACATTGTGACTTGCACGTGGCACAGGGAAGAGGGGCTGTGCCAAGATGTTTATGGGGGTTTGGAGTCTGGCTTAGAGCAGGTCTTGCAATGCAGTACTTTGATTCCAACTGGTGGAAGACAGGGGCCAGTGTGACAGTTTAGGGTCGGTGGACACAGCCTAGTGAGGGTTTTGAAGGGTTCTGGAGAGCAAACCATTGCTTCATGCTGCCTGTCTCGTCAAGAGTATAAGAATCGTTTCCTGGAAAACATAATGAAGGTGTTTAAACCGTTTTCTTCCTGGGCAAGGGCCTCCTGCAGTCATCAGTTGTGTTACTGTAGCCGTTAGATTGTGTGGCACACAGATTCAGTGGCCAGACACTGTCTCACGTCACCATCTCATACTGGATTCCATAGCGAGGTCACCCTTCTGGCACCTCCAAGCCACCCAAAGGACACTGGGCTCAGGAGCGGGAAAGCCTGAACCCCGCCCCAGCACTGGCCCTCTCTCCCCCTGAGGCCCCGGTGAGCCACTGGCCCTCTCTGACCCTCTGTTTGCTCCTCTGTCCCTGGGCCTTCGGGCCAAGTCTCCCCTTCATCCCACCGCTCTGTGACTAAGTCTGTTTGTCTAAGGCTGAGGCTTTGGGTAGTGAAATGACTTCCTATCCGAGACAGGAAAGAGGAGGAGGGGAGGGCAGAGGAGGTGAGGAGGCAGAGGGTAAGGTGTGGAAGGCTCTAGAACAGCACAGCCCCTGTACTAAGGTCTGGGATTTTTTTTTTAAGTGCTTTATCTAGTAGAAAGTCATGCGGCAGTTACAAATGAGAAAGAACTCTGTAAACTCAGATAAGATTGTCCCAGTAATATCATAGCCAGAAACTGCTCACCAGGGTGTCTTTTCAATTAACCATTTAAATCACAGCCCATACAATCCCCAACCCCTGCTGCCTTCTAATAAGAAAGAAAGTCAGAGAAGAGCTGAAGAGTTTCGATTCACACTGCCGTGTGTGGCATATCTACAGTCTGCTTTCCTGGGGCCTGGAGTCGGACTACTTAGGCTCTTGGGAAGGATGTGCCTTCAGCGGCCGGCAGAGGCACGCACCAGCCCCGTCCTCGCTAGCCCAGTGCTCGGTGATTTATTAGAGATAACCTCTCCTGATTAATTTTGTTTTGACTTCCACTTTGACATAAAAAAAAAAGTGGTAATCGGTAAAATTCTCCCCTCTGCCATTCACTGCTCCGTTATTCTTAGCTGGCTTTAGTGTCTGACGCGGAAGAGGGAAAAACCTAAATTTGGAAAGAAGTTACATTGTTGATTGTCATCAGAAGTCCTGGCTGTCGGATTAGAAAGCCACCGTGTGAGACCCTTTGTGATGAACAATAAACCAGCGATTGCCTTGGAATTCTTATTGGTGTTCTTTCCTTTCTGTCATCGGAAGCGTCGGAAGGTTGGTTGGTTGGTTCACCGGCCGCATCGGCACAAAGCCTTTCTTTCCCACGTGAGCCCCGGGTTGGCGGGGGCGTCTGTGCATATCTCAGCCCCCTCAAAGGGGCCGGTAATTACCTGTGTACCTGGACTGACGGCGGGGGTGAAAGGTCGTGGTCCCATGCACAGGGACAGTGGGTAAGGCTCATTGGAATCCTGGTTCCGGCTGGCGCTGGCATCCAACCGAGTCCCTTTGTTTCTCTGGGCCTCAGCTTGCAAGTCTATAAGATGGTTAACATAATGCGTGTCAAACAGAGGCATCACAGGGGTGACGCAGGGAGTCGGGGAGCACCGTGGGCTGCACACGCAGGCGTCTGGGACCGGGAAGCAGCCAGGACCACCACGGTCATCGTCGGTCACCGTGGAGACAGCTGCAGCCACTGGGGGAGGGGAGGGAGGACGCCGAATCCGCAGCCACGCCACGGGCCAGGCTGACCGAGACTCTCAAGCGTGTCCTGTCCAGTCCGGATCAAGCTTGAAGGCTCAGTGGACTGCCCTTCTCCCACACCAGCTTGTGCAGGCACAGCCTGAGAGCGAGGTTTCCCTCCCTGCCACCACGGGAGGCACAGCCGTGTGCTAAATAATTGTCAAAGTCACAGCCTTCACTCAAACGCCCAGGGGAAGTCTGAAATCAGACCCCCCCGAGGGGCAGTCCACGAATGGTGTTAAACTAAGTGTGACCGCTGGCCACTTAGAATTAGGCAGCGGCGCGTTTCCTGAGTCTCCGCCTGCCGAGTCCCCCCTGGTCTCTGTCCCCTGCCCTCAGGGGACACGCGCACAGGCCGGAGGAAGGCTCTCTCGGAGGCCCTGCAGAGAGTACGGAGCCAGGACGGGAACTTTGGGGTGGCTCCTTCCGGCGCGGCCTCGTGGGAAGCAGCCAAGAACGGGAGGCCCGGGAAGGCCGCCGGGAGGCGGGGAGGCAGGTGCAATAAATCTTTGTGCCGGGAGGCATTCCACCAATACACAGCATTATTTTGCCTTTAAATCACGGAGGGCAGGGCTTTTACTACTCCCTGCACCGCAGTCCTGTGCACATTGCAGCGACCTAATAAATATCATCGATCAGCACAAAGGGGAGTTTAAATTCAGGTTTGGATAACACGGGTAATTTTACCGTTACAAGCGGCCTTTATTCCACGCCATGCAGGGGCAGGGTGAGGCATTCATCTCTTCTCGGGCACCTCCCGACGGCTGCTTAATTTAAATTGAACAGATAGCAGGTAGAAGGAAGAGCCTGCCTTCTGCTCTGCCCTCAGGCCCTGGCGCCCTCACCCTCCTCGCTGGTTCCCAGCCTGTAAACTTCCTGGGGAGGAGGAGCTGGAGCTCCCCTAGGACAGGGACCTGTGATCTCAGCCGCTGCAGGACCCTCACCTGAAATGACCCACCGTGCTGCCCCAGGAGCCCTGGTGTGGGATACAGCTCAGCGACCTCGGTCTACTGTGGCTCACCGAGGGTCCCCAAGCCCGTGGAAGTATCTGGAAGGCCCTCCTCACTTCCAATCATATCCCCCTGCTGGTCACACTCGCACCCGAGAAGGACCATGACGGGCCTGGGGTCACCAGGAGAGAGATTCCCATGAGAAAACGGTTCAGCAGCCCCCGTAGGAGTCTTTTAATCAGGCGCTGCTCTTGCTTCCGAGCTAGGCTACACCTCCCCGGGACGCGGTTGTCCCGTCACAACGCCTGGACGCGGACATTTCCTCGTTTCTAGGGGCCCTCCTCCCGCGTGCATCCGGGCCAGCTGGCACTGGGGTCAGGATAAGTCTGGATTCAAGGAAAAGCTTGTAACGACCCAGAGACTCCTTTCCTTTTCCCAAGAGGAGCAGCAGGGTCCACAGAGCAGGGTCCTCAGCTCGTGGGCCCCAGGCCATGTTTCCAAAGATGGGGACTGGACGCTTCCCCAGGCGGTGCGCCCTGGCTGGCCGTGTCACCGCCGGCCCTGTCTGGGGACACGGGAGACATCCGCGCACTGTCTAAAGACCGGAGGAGCACGTGCACGTTTGTGTGATTGCACACTCTCCACGCTTCCCTTCTCGGCACCGTGGCCCATTGAAATTGTCATTTGTTAGAGAAACAACTCATTCATCACTTTTAATTTTCGAATGAGTTGTTTTTGCTACAAGTAAGGGATGAGGCTAGCACAGTCGTATCTATTTTCAGCTCCCCGGCACCCCTTTCATGGACCATCCTCTCCCACCCAAGTAGTGTCCACAACCAGGGTCCCCTACACACATTTAGACAGATTTGTATCAACATTGCCTTGCCACACTCGACTTCCCCCTTTTTTTTAATTATGTAAAAAAAAAATCACATTAAGCCGAATCTAATTACTGCAATGTATATTAGAAGCAGGGCACCATCAAAATTTTATTTAAATTAATCAGGTTTTGATTTAAGATATTAAATTCAAATTAATCATGTAAAAATGGAAATGATCCTTGACGCGCTTCCAGCTGTGACTTCAGTCTGTTTCCTCGTGAGTCACTTTCGGGATGTCTTGGGGGGAACATTACAAAAATTCACGCCGGTGCTATTTCAATTAGAGTTATTTAGCAGGACAGATGTAAAGAATATGGTATAATTAAGAAGGAGCTGATGACATGGCTACAGATTTGCAGGATTCAAAGAAGAGAAAAGACGCGAACAGAAGTGAAAATCGCCTGTTGGCCAGGATGCCCAGGTTCAAGTGCGAAGAGGTTCAGCGTTCATTAGCGACAGAGGAAGGATGTGCGGGGCTGCGGACTTTTCTCTGGAGCCATCCGCACACTGCTGCTTAGGTCTCCGCTTTGAAGTTTCATTAACAAGCTGGTACGAACTGATATTCCAGTTCTGATCGTTCCCCAAATGACCCTTGCCCGCGGCGATCCCCACTGTTGACTGATGTGATCCCGGGGCCCTCGGAAAGTTACGCGAGATAAAGTCATACTTCAAGGCTCAGCTGAAATCCAGTAACGCATAGTGGCTTACATAGCATTGCACATATTCATTGGTTTATTATTTCTACTCACACGCATGCTTGTACATTAGGTGTGATTATATCAAAACATTCTTCTTAATGCTAATTTCTCGTATCTGAGACACGGGTGATGGATTCCGAGTGAGGGCGGGCTCATTTTTCACGACCTGTAGACGGAGTGGGTAACAGTCCTTTATTCGTGGGTGACGAGGCGGGCTCACAGGGGTTATACAATTGGTCCACAGCCTCGTACCTCGCTGCACACTGGGGTCTGGAGCCTGCCCGTTTTTCTGATGCCCATGACCACGTGCCTTTCCTCTCTGTCCCGTCTGTAGCGGCCCCACCTCTGGGTGCATTTGGTTTGCAGAAAGCCCCAAGAGTCAGAATATGATTTTAAGGGCCTGTTTGGGGCACACCTGGTCAGAACAGAAATCCTGGTAGCGCGATTACTATGCCGGGGCCCCCTGCCTGTTTCCAGTGATTTGGCTGAACCCCAGAAAGGGACTGGGGCGGGGGGTTTCCTACAAGAAGAGGATGTGACTCAGTCTGGGTTTCGGAGTCTCAAATAATCACTGTTTCCATGTAAAAGCACCGGGTGTATCCTTCCTTGCATCCACTCCGACCAACACTGCTGCTCCCACGGACAGCCTGGGGGCGTCTGGCCCACACGCGCCCGAGTCCTCGGACTACGGCTGTCCCCCCACCCAGGGTGGTCCCTGGGGTTTGGGGGACAAAAAACCCTTCTCCTCCTCATGGGTCTTCATGGGATGAGCCTCGGCTCCTTCCAGCCCACCTTGGCTTGCCCCTTGTCTCAAGTTCAAGTCTGGTGTCCGCAGCTGTAGGGGCATCGCTAGGCCGTGAGGGCCTCACAGGAAGGACCCCAGGCCCGTTTTTCATTAGTTAACTTGATTCACGAAAGTTCAGGCACCGTGTCTTGTTGGCCTTTGGATTCTCAGATGACCCCGAGTCTGGAAGCCCAGGTGACAGGAAGTGTGTGCCACGAGGAGAGGTGAGGGAGAGAAAAAGTAAAAGAAGGAGTGAATGTCTCCAGCCCCCAGCTGAGAGCGCGTGCGCTGTGGTGGGCGGGCAGAGGCAGCGGGACTCTCCCTTCTCTCCCTCATCCCACCATCCCTTCCCACCCTGAGTGACTGCCCCATCTGGGCCGTGGTCCCAGCCCACGGACGGCACCCATAGGTGTCTCTCACATGAGTGTCGGGGTTGATTTCAGAGTCGTAGAAAGAGGATGATTCATTGAAGCGTCCTGCTTCCCACTCACGCGATAGCAATATATGTAATTACTCTTTCAAAATCATTTCCCTTTTGAAAACAAAAGAAATCAGGTAGGAGTTTAAAAGAATCACCTTTTCTTTTTTCTTGGTGGAAAACGGTCTTTGTCACTTCAGTGCTGTTGTTCATTTCTCGGAAATCCAAGCAGTCCAATGAGAGGAATGTTTGAAATACTAGACGGCACTCAGGGTTTTCCTGGTCCTGCGTGGCTTTCATTTTTCCATCTCATGTCGCTTGTGTGGGAGCCCTGTGCCCCCTGGAGAAGGGGAAGGCTCTGGATTCAGACCCACCTGCTTGCCAGCCACGGCCCTGGACGAGATGCGCAGCCGCCCTGAGCCTCAGTTTCCCCAGCTGTGAGTGCCCGCTCATCTGGGGCTTGGATTTCAACCTCCCTCATGCTGCTCGTGGCCTCTTTTCCGTAGACGGGCCCTGCGTGGTCACGATCGTCACTTGTCATAGCTGCTCCTGAGTTCGGAGGTTGGGACAGGTGTTGAGTCCCTACCTGCTATCTGCCCCAGTTAGCAGAAAGGGCATCGCTAGCTGGCCAGGGCTCCTAACGTCATTCCGAATTCTCCTGCTCCAAAAGCACGTCGTGGAAGGGGGTTGTGCTCCACCGGCGTGAGCGAGAATCCTGCTTCTTCATTGACAATGTCTCTGACTCTGCGCAGACACTTGAAATCTTCTGAGCCGCTGTTCTCCTTGGTGAGAGGAGGCTGAGGGGGGAATCACTCTCTGGCTCTGTATCCCACCGCCCACCTTGATGTCCCCTCCGTATGCCGAGCAGACCTCAGGGCCCTGGCCCTTCCTGGCCCTCTGCCTGGGATGCTGCTCCCCCAGGTAGCAGCCTGCTCGGCTCTGTCACCTGTCAGGGAGCCCCCTCCTGAGCGTTCTCCAGCATGCTGCGTCCCACGATCTGCTTTTGTTTTCTCCACCGCACGGGCCATCCTCGGAAATGCCTGGTGTCACATCTTCATTTCCCTGCCGCCTCCCCCACCCCACCGCAGGGCGAGGCCTTTCTCTCTCGCTCACGCCGTGTCCCCAGCAGGCAGAACGGGCTCCGGCAGCCCGCAAGGGCTCTGTACGTAACTGCCGAGTAAGCACTTATGTCTGAAATCATGGAAAAACGCGTCCAGGAAAAGGGAACGGTCCCACATTGTCTGAACTACCTTCTTTTTGGGGAGAACGCTGGGCTCACGCTGGAAAAGGAAGAGGCTGTCGGCTGTAACGACAAGAGTGCGCATGTGAAGGTGACGAGAGGCACAGAGCCACACAGAGGGACGGAGAGCTAGAGAGACCCGAAGCCAGAGACAAATGGGGAGAGGAGCACAAGAGGGGAGTGAGGGGCGGGGGGACCAAACGTCCGGGTGGACGTGGGGAGTCTGAGCCCGTGAGGGCTTCCCCCTCCCGTCGTCCTTCCTCCCTGTGTGCCCGTCCCTCTGGTCCCCGTGTCCATCGAGAGCCCGCCTCGCACCTGAGCTCCGGAGGAGCCTTGCATCATCACTCTTGGCTCTTGGGAAGCCGAACTCCGTCCTATTTACTGAGCTCTGGTGGTCAGGGCTGGGCTCCGCGGTGAGCGTGATGCCCCCGAGCGCTCCCCCGAGGCTGGGCGGCCCGCAGCACCAGGTTGGGGACGGCTAATTAATATTGAAAAGGTCTTGGCGGCTGCCACTAATTGCCGTGGCCTCTGCAGGTCTTGGTGTGCTTGCTGCCTCCCGGCAGCCCCAAGCTCCCTGGGGCCACGTGCTACTCCAGGCGAAGGGCAGTGACCTTGAAGTGCAAGTTTTACCACATCTTTGCATCAGGCCTGGAAACTGTCACAGAGAGCAGGGGAGAACAGGGACCGCCTCGGAGTGGCGCGAAACGCCCTCCCACGTGGGCTTACCCACGTGAGCCCACGGCAACCGTCCAGCCACCCTGCCTTCGTTACCCCCTCGTGAAACGGGGGAAACCGGGACTCCCTGGAGCTCCCTACGAGCCCGGTGTGTTTGGGCAGCTGCATAAACCGGAACTGGGGTCAAACACCTGCCCCCATGCCTGCCCCTGCCCCACACCGTCTACCGGACACAGCTCCGAAGCAGGGCATCCGATTCGAGGACCACCTGTCTTCTGACCCCATGGGACCCGGTGCATTGTGGTGATCAGAACTGAGCGCATTTTAGGAAGTTAAAATGTGCCTTAATTGTGTCCTAGATAACCCCGCCCCCAGAGTCTGGGGCAGCTCTCAGAGACAGAGTAGGTTCCTGGGTCTGCAGCAAACTGCGGATATTCACATGGCGTGGGGAAAATGAGGACTGTAAGTAGCCTCCTAGTCATTCTGTCGGTTCCGGCCAGGTTCTGCCAACAGATGTATGATGAACGTGACTATCAGTCAGTTCACAAACCTTCTCTGGAATGGTGACTGTCACAGTATGGACCAGTACCACCCAGCAGGCAAGAAAAGGTACTTTCTTTTCCACGTGACCGGCAGCACGTGTGGCCACGTGAGAGACGGGTACAGCGTCAGTGTATAAACTAGGTGTCGTTGGCACGAGGCCCGCACCTGCAGAGCAGAGAAGGCCTTTTAATGGGGCAGCAGCAGGCAGCTGGCCCAGCGCAGGGTCCAGCGACACAGTCAGCACAGCCTCGGGGTGCAGGGGAGTGGTCCTGACCTCCCCCAGGGTAGCAGCCTGGACGGAATGCATGCCCACCCAGCACCAGACCTGGCGCTCAGCAAACTTTCTGCAGGTGGTGCCTGCGACTGGCATGACCTGGAGGGGCCCCAGGGGAGGTCAGGTCTAACCTGGATTAAATCAGTAGGGATGCATGCGGGGGCATCAGCACTGCCCCCTGCCCCGTCACTCATTTCTGCAAGGCCTCCCCCAGCCAGGGGCGTGCGGCAACCCTGTGCATCCAGTTGGGAGCCGTGGTGAGATGGCCCGGGCCCCGGCCCAGCCGTCCCTCATCGAAGCTCAGGTGCCACCCATGTCAGACAAACGTGCATGGTGGCGCGAGGGCCAGCTCGCAAGGAAGGGGACGGGGCTTTTTCTAAGACTTTCATGGGCTTCAGGCGTCTGCTCTGAAATCAGGAAGCATCTTTCCCTCCCCTCTGGGCGACTCACAAGAAAGAAGCAAGCATCTCTCCACACTCAGACTGGCGCGCTCACCGCAGGCCCACACTCACGTGGTGGGAGACGGGCCACTTTGTCAAGGCCCCAGCGAACTTCTCCTTCCTCCCATCTGACAGGGGTGCGACTTCCTTTACAGTGTGGAGCGCAGAGGCGCGGCGCCCATCCCCCCCTCCCCCGCCAGGGGCAAAGGCCCACAGCAAAAAAAAAAAGAAAAAAAAAGCAGGGCAGGTTTCACAGAGGAAGACCAGCGGCTGCAATTACGTAAGGGGCGGCTACTTCACATTCACGGGGGAGAGGGGAGGAAGGCGCTCCCAGGGCGTTTGGAGGGCTCTGCCTTCCGCTCCTCTGAGTCCCGCGGCTGGAAGCTGAGCCCTCTGCAGGGGGCGCGCCCCAGCCCCTGTCTGCGGTGGGAGTGCGCAGTATTCCTATGGAATCCCAGCTCAGACAGGACTTGCTGGCTCTGTCTTCTCATCTGTAAAGTGGGCTATGGGGGGCCTCTTCCCTAGACCAGTCAGACATAAGGATCTTAACCATGGAGTGAGTCCAACGCCCAGCGGCAGGGCCAGTGTGTGCTCAAGACATTGCGGCCATTAACTCATTCAGTCCTCTCCTGCCTGAGGTGTGGTCACTTTCACCTCCGGGCACCTGCGGGAGACCAGGGTGCGGCGTCTGGAGTGATTCGCCCCAGATCATAGAGACAGCACGTGGTGGATGCAAGGCTCTGGAGACACGGGCTTTGCGCCTCTACACTGGTGTTAACTCCCTTCCCTAGGTCGGTTGGCAATGTGAGGCAACAACAAGGAAGTAAATGGCCACTAAATAGTAGTCACGGCAAGAAAATAATGGCTCTTCAGATCGAAATGCCCAGCTTTGCCCAGAGCATTGTAAGTGATGCTGGATGCCTGTATTGTTATCCAGCGTGTACGGGTCTCAGCCTAGGGTGGATGGTCCAGAAGGAACAGTGGGCCTCCTCTGAGTCTGGGTCATGACCTTCTGGAGGCCTGAGGGCAAAGACGGACTCGCCTGCGCCCAGACAGGCAGCCCGGCCCCCCCGAGCAGCTCAGGGTCTCCCCTGGGTGAGCGTCTGGGGTCCGGAGGGCAGAGGGTTCCCCTGGCAGACTGTGGAGAATGGGGACCTGTGTCTTTAACAGATTCACTGGCGCCTGCCTTCCGGGGCTGAGCCGAGCAGCTGGGCTGCCCCCGGGCCCGGGCTGCCTGTTTCTCAGGGCCCGAGCGGCCAGGCTGGCGCTGCCCTGGGAGTCCCCCGGCCACAGGTGAGGTTCCGAGGCCCCGGCAATGCCTAGGGGGCCAATCAGAGGCTGGGCCCGCGCGAGGTGAGGTGGAGAGTCGCCCCGTGGGCTCTGGGCTCTCTCAGAAATCTCAGCAGATCAATGTCACCCTGGCTTTTAATTACCCCTCCTAGGCCTCATCATTATTTCATGGCCTCTAATACACCTAGCAGGCGGCCCTGGGCACACCGATAAACAGCCACCCAGCGTGACCCGGCCCCGGAGGTGGTGCCCGCTGCGGCCTCCCGGCCCAGGGGATGGCGGCCTGACAAGGACCTGGCCCTGCTGAGTCCTGAAGGTTTTGACACTTTGAGTGCCTTGCAAGCAGCCTTCCTTTCTAGCGGGGGAGGCCGTGTGCTAGTCCCTGAGGACCTACTGTGTGCCAGGTTAGAAGTGCTGGCCCCACGCCCCACATCTGCCCCCTCACTCCCTGCCTGCCTGGGTCCCTCCTGTCATCACCAGCTGTCCCTCCACGCTTGCCGCCCTTCCCCTGGAGCCCTGTTCTAACCCAAGGCGATTTTGACCCTGAGGGACATTTGACAATGCCTGGAGACATTCTCCATTGTCACAAGGAGGCTGGGGGGTGAGGGGACAGATGCTGCTGGCACAGGGTGGGTGGAGGCCAGGGATGCTACCGACACACTACAGGGCACAGGACAAAGCACAATCCAGCCCTGAGTATCAGCAGGGCCAAGGTCAGGAGCCCTGGTCTGGAGGCGACCAGCAAGACCCTCACCCAGGACATGCAGGCTGCTGGGTCTCCGGGGACTTCCCAGGTCACTCCGCTCTCACGTTGCTCTTCAGCCACAGAAACCACTCGCACTCACCCACTCCGCACCTGCCGCTTGCCCTCCCGGAGCTCGCCTCCTGCCCGTCCTCTCCCCGCCCCCTCCATGTCCTCCCAGCCTCCTTCCCCCGCTGACACCCACTCAGCCTTGAAGTCGCAGCCACCCTGGGGCCCCTCGGGAAGGCCTCCCAGCGTGAGGACCCAGCTCAGCCAGCAGCAGGGGGACCCCCGCCCAGGGTGTCCATTTCCTCCTTCTGCTGCGCATAAGCAGGCCGGCAGCTCCCGAGTCTGACCTCATTTGAGCTGAGTGTTCAGGGACGTGGTCCTGGGACTTGGGGGCAACCTGCATTTCCAAACAAATCGGAAAGATCCAGTAGCACTGCTCTCAGCGGGCCTCTCGGTCTCATGAAGGTGCTGTTGAGCTTCGTATAAGCGGGGGCCCGTGGGCTGGGGCAGCCACCCTTGGGTCCCCCCCTGGACACACAGTGCCATGTGTCCAGGCCGGTGCCTGGGACAGGTCGTTGCTGTAGACATGCCCGTTGTGTGGCTGCGTGGCCAACCCCAACGTGTGGTCCACAGTGGGACAGTTCAGACGAGCGGGTCCAGGCTGGGACCTCCTGGAGGTTGGGGGCGAGGGCCGTGTCATTCTCCCAAACCCTGCCCCGGTCCCTGCTGGCTTCCTCCGCACTGGCTAAGCCCTGTCGCCACAGGGCTGCTGGCTCGGGCCCTGGCAGATTCCATCCTCATCTCGGGGGGTGGATGTGTCAACGCCCGACACCCGACACTGTAAAAGTCCTCGTTGAGAGGCTTACCCACAGCGGTCACAGCCACCTGAGCTGAGGGGCACGGGTTTCCCTCCTCTCTGAAAGAGGCGACGCTGCTGGTCCAGCGTGACCGGCTGAGACGCCCCGAGAATGTGCGGAAGCTCACCCCAGCCTGCCCTGGGTTGACCGATCTTCCCTTTGTGCCGACGTCGATTCTGTGTTTTCGCTGCACGGGGCTCCATGGGGGGCCGGGCCAGGGCCCTGCAGCCGGGAACCAGACCGGCCCTGCCCGCCGTCTCATGGCCCACATCATGGGGAGGCAGGCCTGAGACCCAGAGCGGACGGGGCCTGGGAGGGAGCCAGGCACGGCCCGTGCCTTCGACGCTGAAGTCCAGCTGTCTCCCTTCGGCGTGGGACCAAAGGGAGAGAGACCAAATCCCCACAAAGGAGCCTGGGGGCTGTCAGTTGCCCAGAACGTTATTTCTTTTATTTTAAAAATTTTACTACACTGTGAATTAACCGATGACTGTCTGCACTTCTTCCTTCAGCTCCTAACCCTCCGTGGGTGACTCTCAGACTGTTCCCCCTCCCTCTCTGCGTTCTGCCCCCCCCCGCCCCCCACAAAGCCGGAGTCAGCCATGGGGGTGCATCGCCTGGCTGGCCCCCAAGGCCACTTTGGAGAACTCATCATTCGGGTCATTTGGGGTGAGTGGCCTATTCCCACTGAGCCTCAGTTTCGTGAATCAGTGACGTGGGGAAAATAAAGGACCTACTTTGGGGTGCCACGGGTGGGGTGGCCCTGGCTTATTGCCCATGAGGCCTGGGCTGTGGGGGCCTGGAATGTGCACGAGCCCACAGCTGGTCCCTGCTGCCCTGGGCTGCTCCTCCTGGCTGGATCCGTATTGCTGCAGGGGTAGGCAGGGAGAACTTTCTAGGGCTTCTCCTCAGTCCCACCCCATAGTTCAAAAGGATTTGAGACTGAAATAGGAGGGGTCTGAGCCCAATTCAAGACACTGATACCTCCTGGGAGTCTGCTTCTGGGGATCCACTGTGCTGTCCCCCAACTCCATGACAGAGCCTGGTGACAATGGCAGGTGGTCCCAGAAACTTCATGTAAGACCTTTGCAAGTGCCCAGTTACTAGCTTCTCTTTTCACATCATGCTCCTATCTGAGGGGAGCCTGCCCCACTGGGGCCTCAGCGGTTCAAACGGAGAAACAGCCAGTTCTGAACCCAGTCCTGGCTGGGGCGATACTCCTTCTGGTTTCTCCCCATGGACACTGGACCTGTGACGCACCCACAAATTCTGTGCACTCTGGCTACACAGGACCCTGCGGCCGGCTGGGTGAGGGCCGCACAGCCCTGACCCAGGCTTGGCCCCGCCCCGAGTCTCATGGCTCACATCACATGTGTATTGTGTATATACCACACATGTAACATATATTTTACTGATGTGTATTATACACATATGTATCAGTACAATAACTAGTTAGCTAGCCGATTGTGAGACTTGTGAAAATAAGAAAAAAATAATTTGTATTTGTTTGGGAGAGATTTTGCACATTAATCATTTGTCACAAATTCAGCATTAGAATACCTGCATTCTCCTAAGGCTAATATGCTTTCAGGACGAATCTGGAAAACACTTATAGAAATTTAGGTGCCCAACAGACTTCTGATTTAGTTCCCCTGCCCTCTTGCTCCTTCCTTCTCTCCCTCCCTCCCTCCCTCCCTTTTGCTTGCCCTTCTGCTCAGGACATCAGAATGGGGCCATGCAGAATTTGGGAAGGAAGGGCTCCTGTGTTTGAGGGCCCTGTGTTGACCTCAGGGGCTCTGCGGGGACGGCGTGTTACCAGGCGTCATCCCTGTCAGGGTGCTACCAGAGAGGGGCTCCCTCTCCCGACTTTCCCACGGACTTTCCGATTCGCCCAGGTGCACAGAACTTGCAAGTTCCAGAGCTCGGTTTCCGCCCAGAACAGCCTGACCTGAAGACTGAAGCTCTTTCCTGCAAAGACACACGCCGGAGGTGTCCCGAGCAAGCGTGGAGCTCAAGGCGGTCAGTGTGCACTGCACTAACGGGCCACTTTGACCTTCAACCTGGATGTAAAGTGGGCCGCGCGGGAGGGGAGTCTCAGAATTTTTCCCGGAACGGGAGTGGTAGGCACGGTATGTTATGTGATGTTGGATCACCAAACCCGTAAATATTTCTGTGGCTCTGTGGTTCCCAGAGTTCTCCCA
Source organism: Phyllostomus discolor (assembly GCF_004126475.2). Classification (NCBI taxonomy): domain Eukaryota; kingdom Metazoa; phylum Chordata; class Mammalia; order Chiroptera; family Phyllostomidae; genus Phyllostomus; species Phyllostomus discolor. The sequence continues at coordinate 213,799,174 of NC_040903.2, read as the reverse complement.
AACTCTGGAGATTGCTGAGTGAACCGTTGGGTGTCTCGGCCCGTACTTGGGCATCTCGGATGAACTTGGATGTCCCTGACTGAACTCTGGGACCGGGTCTCTGAATGCTTCTGGCTGTCCTTGGGCACGTCTGACCTAACCTGGGGGATTTTAGCATCGCCCACCCGCACCCTGCACCTGGCTCAGTTGGGTGGCCACTGGGACCCCTGGGAGAGCTCTCTGCTGTCTTTCCTGTGAAGGTCTCTCTTCCGCACCCTGAGTGTTTTGATAGCACCTCAGTGAGAACCCCTCACGCCCTCCCACCTCCCTAGAGTTTCGTAAACGCTCACGCCTTGTTCTCGTCCCGTGAGCTGACGAGCCAGCAAAGAGTGCTCAAGTCCGAGAGCCGTTCCTTTCTCTCCTTTTATGATGCTCTGTCTCTCAAACGACTTTCTCTTCTCTACTTATTCCCAGGCATTTATTCCCCTTCCCTTGAAGTTGGATGTGTTTAATATGGTAGCAGGGGGGGAGCCCATAAAAATGTCCCACAAACAAACTCTAGGAAACCATGGCACCTTGACCCTGCCCGGCCTCCCTCCGGGAGGCCTTTGCTGCTGGGACGCCTTTTAAGAGACACTTTCAATTAGTCATACCCTTTGCAGCTGGAACTCTGGGCTCGTGACCTGGTCCTGTGTGTGGGGGGATGCTTCATTTCGGAGGAGACCACAAGCCACGGTGTCAACTGGTTAAACACCCACCCAAGAGACCGGAGTGGTGTCTCAGGGGCCACCACCTGCTGAGTCGGAGCAGAAAGGCCAGTGGGGTCTGGGAACAGAAGCGACACCTAGGCCTGGTGCCAGCAGCTGGGGACTGCTCTGGGGCTACGGTTTCTCCTCTACAGAGGAGTCTCCCATTGGTCACGGAGCCAGAGGGACAAGAGGAGCATAGTGACAGCGCCATTGTGCTCCGCTTGCCTTTTTACACACAAATCCCTCTTAAAGTAGCCACGTGACAGAGGCCTGGACGTAGCCGCAAATATCCTCAACTATTAGGTTTATCAAAGGGCTTTTGAAGCGATGTGCGGGTTCTCACCAGGGAGAAGCAATGCCGGGTGTGGGGGAGCACTTCGACCTTGACCCCCGATGGCCTGGGGCACCACCCGCCTGGGCCCACAGTCACAGGGAGGAGCTCTTCTCCTCCTGTGAAGAGAGGAAGGGGCCAGTGGGAGGATTTGGAGCAGGTGCCCGACGAGGAAGGCAGAGGGAAGACTGTTTGGGGGGAATGGGGCTGGGGCTGCCAACAGGGGGTGCTCCTTCTCTGGCTGAGTTTCTTTATTTTTAAAAGATTTTATTTATTTATTTTAGAGAGGGAAGGGAGGGAGAGAGGGAGAGAGAGAGACACATCAATGTGTGGTTACTGGAGGCCGTGGCCTGCAACCCAGGCATGTGCCCTGACTGGGAATCGAACCTGCGACACTTTGGTTCCCAGCCCGCGCTCAATCCACTGAGCTACGCCAGCCAGGGCTTATGGCTGAGTTTCTAAAAAGCCTCATCTCCGCTTAAGGGCCAGACAATCGAGGCTCATGTGCATCTTCCTAAGGCTAGCTCAGGGTGACCAGGGAGTGACTCTGTGTGGGTTTGGCGTTGTCAGTGCCAGGCCCCCACCCTTGGTCTCTGCTCTGGGGATTGGTGGGTCAGCAAGTGTCCCAGGCACTCACCCGATTGGACCGCTGTGCAAGGTCACGAAGAAGCATTTGCCTTCCTGCTTTGGAAAGTCGAGGACCCATCTGCAAACCTCACCTTGTGGAAGCTGACTTGGTGGGGACTTCCCTGGAGGAGGAGGCAGGGGAGGCGCCGGAAGTCCCTGGGCTGGGGAAGAGTCAGCAGCCCCTGGAGCTGCTGGCCTGAGACGGGGGTGCTGACCTCCAGGAGCTCCAGGGGGCCAGTGTGCGTCCAGAGTGCCCCAACCAACAGGCTCCCCGCCGTTCCAAATAATGAGGCTGACGCCAGGGCGTGATTTACAGTTTATCTGATGCAACGGTAAAACTCCAGAGACTGGCAGGGCAATGAAGGCCACCGAGGCCGAAAGGTGAATGGGAAATTATTGAGCTAAAGAAACTGCCGCCATAAATCACGTCACACATCCTCACGGGCTTTCCGGATTAACGTTCTCAGGTCGACAGCATCTGGGACTCTGAAACCAGTGGTATGGCATGGTCACAAGGAGAAAAAGAGATGGCACCAACAAAACAAATTTTAAACATTGAAGAGGGGCAGGAAGACAGGGAAACGAAGGGAGGACAGTGGAAGGAGAGCATTTTGGCAAAACAGATGGTAACGACAGCAAGGGTTTATCAAGCAGTTACTACGTGCTCGACGTTGGGTGCTCTGAAGAGTGTCTCATTCACCACTCACAGCGGCACGACAGGGAAAGTTCCGCGCTGCAGAGGACACAGCCAAAGCCCAGAGGGTGACATGCTCACCCCTCAGGTTACAGACCCCGTGGGTGGTGGCCAAAGCCCAGAGGGTGACATGCTCACCCCTCAGGTTACAGACCCCGTGGGTGGTGGCCAAAGCCCAGAGGGTGACATGCTCACCCCTCAGGTTACAGACCCCGTGGGTGGTGGAGCCGAGCCGAGCTGGGCAGGCTGGCCTCACGGCCTCTGCACACGCCTCCCTGTCCGGGCTGATCCGGCAGACGTCACGGGCGGGGGCTGCTCCTCTGGGTCTGAGAAAGCCCCACCCACTGCTCCACCACCACCCCGTTAAGTGGGGATGATGGTACTCACTACACAGAATTATCAGTGGAGTAATGCTCGATCAAATCTAATAAAAACACCAGTCTATGGCTGTGCTCAGTGTCTAGCAGGCTCCCAACCTTTGTCAGCTTCTTCTCCCTGCTTTTCTTGCCCCTACGGAAAAGTGCACTGAATTCCGTTTGGCTTGGGTTTGCTCTCAGCAAGCTGGGGGTTGTTACGGATGGAGCCGGCCACAGGGCTGCCAGGGAACAGTCTGGTGTTAAGGCTAACTGCTCCTTGGTTCACGTCTAGCTGGGTGATGGGTGGCACTGGGACTTTGCCAGTGTGGCTGATCAGAGCAAGCCTGATAACCTCTCTCCTGAAGGTCATTCATTCAGGGGTCGGCAAAGCCGATCACAAGGGTCCCGCCAACGGGTGCAGAATTCTATCAGAAACTATACTGAGTGGGCAACAAGGAGGGGCTGGGGAGAGGGCGTTTACTCCGTGTCCGAACGCCCAGGAAGACCACCCCGTGGCCATCACGCGTCCCTGAGTCCAGGGCTGCTCAGACATCAGATGGGGCGTGTGTCCTGGATCGTGTGCCCAGCCCACATGCACGGCTGTCATTTCCCACAAGCCCATGGTCTGCCCGGGGGGTGGCACTTTGCAGAATTAACTCATAATTTATCGCAAACAATGTAAACAGTGTGACATGGGTACAGAAGGAAAACTCTCTGTGGCGTCGGGGATGACCACAGTTAATTGTTTGTGTTCGTCCTTCCGGAAACAGACCATGTATTACCCAGCGTGTGCGCCGGTCCCTCTGTGGGCTGTGCCGTCACGCCTCTTGCTTTTTTATTCAACTACCGATCGTTTGTCGACCGCTCTGTGTCAGTGTACTCAGAGCAACCCCGTTTCTTCCGAGACTGCGCCGTTCTCCTCTTCTCCGTGGCTGGGTTGTCATCTCCCCCGTGAATCCTGTTCAGCTGCACGTTCAGGCCCATGCACACTCTCCCGCAGTAACTGGTGCTCCGGCGAACACACCTCGATGTGTTTTGTATTTTGAATCGAGGCGTGAAAATACCAGGACAGTGAAGCTGAAGTTCCGAACACTCCTAATTTTGTTCGCATGTTGCCGAATTGCCCTTCAGAAAGGGTGGGCAAACTCAAGGTCTCCCACAGCAAGATCCATGCCCTGTCCCCTGGACAACACTTTGGGAAGAAGGTTCCGGCCCTCTCCCTTCGGATGCGCGAACCACTCTCATTGCGACTCGAGTTAAAGCGCTTCTCCTGTTGCCGAGAATCAGCGCCTTCCTTCCATCCGCAGCTCGCCTTCCCTCTCACGCCGTCACCTGCCGTCTCCTCTGCCCTTCGCCAGGAGTCCCTCCTTTTTGTGGATGTTGATACCGAAACTAAAAAATGTTGCCTTTTCAGCTTCATCACACATTTCTTTCCAGTGTCTCTATCTTTTCTTGCTTAGAGAGAAGGCCTTCCCCATGACAAGATTATAACCTAACGTGCTGTATCATAGTTTACCCGATGCTCTTTTAAATTCTCATTTTAAAGGAAATTTTAAATAATTGGGTTTGCTTTTTAAATATCAGTAGCTCCCCCCCTCAAAAAATGCTGCAGCTCCCAGGAGCCACTGAGCTCAGGGAAGCCGGGAAGGAGCTTGCAATGGCAGAGACGACGCTGCTCCTGAAGGGTCCCAGCAGAAGGCGAAGCGAGAATGTTCTGGGGAGAGGACAGGGGCCCACAGCAGACCTGGGCAGCCCACTCACTGCCCCCACCCACACACCCCGCTTCCCACCAGCTCTGCAGAGCCTGTCTTTCAGGGAATACAGGACTTGCTTGCTCAGCTACTCACATTGTAGAGGGCCTTTACCTTTGGGTTGGTACTGAAGACATTCCCTCGCCTTTATTAACTTGAGTCCAGTGGTTACCATTCCTGGCTCCGCAGAGCCACGAGCCACTGTGACTTCAGGTGGGACTACGGCAGCGTGCACAGAGAGAGGGCACCCAGCCCAGGCAGTGGTCTCAGGCCCCTCCGCTCCTGGCAGGGACCCCGCTGTGCCTGGAGATCGGCTCAGCGCTGGCTCTCCCTCCCCTTCCTCTGCTCCCTGCCCTCCACAGAGGGAATGGCACTCAGAGCGCAAAACGGAGGGCCCACCCGGTAGCTGTGCAACCTTGGACAGGGTACAGAGGCCCCTTTCTCTCTGCCCCTGCCCGCTCATCTGGGAGGTGGGGGCTGCTGTGCACCGAGCACACAGCACAAAGGCAGCGCTGGGCAGTCGTGTAGTCTCAATGCTGCCAGTAGGGTCTTGGACACACGAGGCACCAGGGACATGTGCTCCTGCCCTGGAGAAGCTCACAGACCAGTGGGCAGATCAGATGTGGAACCGATGGCTGGCATATACGTATTCCCACAGAGCAGGTAGTGAGGGGGCAGCAGTGGGAGGAATCAAGGGACACTCTCCAAGGGAGGCGATTGGCTCCAGCTCTTAAAGGAAGAACAGATCTTGGCTCCGGGGTCCTGGGGCCAGGATTCCTTCCAGGTCTTTCCATTCTGTCTCACCAGGTGAGAAAGCCCGCATGTGCACAACCAACATCTCCCCTCGATCCAGATGCTCGCATTGCCTCACCTGGCATTTCAATAATGCAGCTTTGGCGGGAAGTGGGGTAGGTGCTGGGAACCCCCCAAAGAGCACTGCCCCCATTTCTGGTGCCTCTGCACAATGATCTGGGCTGGCTCAAAAGAAGGAAACTTGGTTCAAAATGTATGAGTTCATTTTTATGTTCTACTGAGAAAATTTATTCAGTGTGATGCTCAGTAGCGGGTACCGTAAAACACCTTAATCCCTGGGTGAAGAAAGGTAATACCTTGACAGATGCGTGCCTCCTACTTTCCTCCCGGCCATGTTTCAACAACAAACCTTTATTTCTGCTTCTCGGCTGTAGCAGGCAAGAGAAAAAAAAAATGAGGAGAGCAATAAAGCAGTCAGAAATCTCAGGAGCCAGGCGGCGATGCAATCGTAATGACAGATTTTTAATGTGGCGGGAGAGATTGACAGGGAAATGTCTTCGGAGCAAACGCTCGCCAGATGGAATGCAAACGGTTTATTGGAGGAGAGAGGTGCAGCTGAACCGAGGAGAGAGCGGGGACGAGGTGGTCTTTCTGGCTGCTGCAGACAGCACACCAGAGAGGGACGGGGGAGAGGCTCGTGCGTGCACACACACACACACACACACACACACAAAGAGGAGGAGGGAGAGAGACGTTGGGCTGGCCCCAGATGTCTTCCAGGAAAGGGAATGGCGTGTCCTCCTCCCCCAGATTACCGTGGAGTGTGAGGCCCTCGAAGGCAGAAATGGGGAGAGGGCTTCGTCCGGATGTGGGGCAACCCGGAGTCAAGGGCCACGGCTGGTGAGACGGATGAAGTTCTGCTGAGTCTTGAAGCCCGCGATTGGATGCTATTAAATATCTTCAGCATGTTTTCGGTGCCAGGCCCTTGGGCCGGCTGCTGCAGGCAGGAAGGGAAGGCAGCTCTGTCCTGAAGGGGTGTGGAATACATGCCCGAACACAGCGTTTATTAGCTGACCTCTATGGAAAGCAGTACAACTTATTCCTAAAATGTTATCGTGTGTGAGCATGTCAATACATGTCTGTTTATCCAACTATTCATTCATTCATCCATGCATTTGTTTATCCATCCCTCCGTCTGTCCATCTATCCATCCATTCACCCACCCAGCACATTTTTTTCCTTCCTGTTCAAATCAGTTTTAGTATACAATGCAGAATGTGTTTGAAGTGGTAAAAAGCAGCGAACACAGTAAAAATTCAGAAATCTACAAAAGCAATGATACTACTTATGATAGGTTCTGCAAAATGGTCAAATATTAATAACATGCTTGAGTTCAGATAGTAGTATATGGAAGGGTCACACTTTTAAGGTGCATACAGCTATGTTATATGAGCATGGCTACGACACCAATTAAAGGGCTCCTTAAGGCGTCCCGAAGACCACGCCAGCGATGCTGACCACCTGGGGTGCCCAGCTATCCCGACTGAAGCGCCGGGATCCTAACCTTGCTAAGGACTGGCTCCGACCTCGCACATGCTGCTTCTGTTTCCTGGTCTCGGTTTCTCCGACCTGTGCAGGGAAACAGGGCACACTGAGTGAACACGGGCACAGACAACCTGGTTCCCCACAGCCCTCCGTCGCTAATCATTCAGGGTGCTAAGTGCAGGGCTCTGCCGGTGGACAGCCACTGCCAAGGCTAACAGTCTCTTCCAAACAACACAGCCCTAAACGGCGTGCCTCAACCCCTCATGGGCTTCCACAATCCGTGATGCAATAAAAATACTTTCCCCAAATAATCCATGACAGACGAATGCATCTTCTCTTTAGAAAAATCCAGTCAGATGTGAAGAGGTCCCTTTTCAGCATGAAGAGCCACCACCCTCCTTGTCCTCAGAAACAAACAAACGAAACTCTCTGTTCCCGAGGATGGCAAGTCGAGTTGAAACCTGTTGTCACAGCCCCGGAGGAGAAACGTAGATGCGTAAGATTTCGTGCCAGACGTCGGGTGCCAGACATCTTGCGATGGGGAGGGGCGGGGAAGAGGAGCAAGACGAATAGTGGTTAAGCGGCAGGACAGAATGGGAGAAAATGAAATCGTGCTCCCAGCCACCCGGACAGGCTTCTCCGCAACCCCGGGATCCTGATGAGAGCCCGGAAGAAAGTTCAAGACACACCGGGAGCCCCGTGGGGTGGAAGGTATATTTCTGTCCGGACAGGCTTAGTGCAAAGGGGTGCTTTTTAATCAGTTTGCACACGACTCTATTTTCCAGCTCCATGGAGTGTTGAGAGCTTGAGTGTCTGAGAAAAAAAAACAACAACCCCAAAACAAAAACAAATCAGCGTGCGACAGAAAGTTGTGTTTGCGCTGGGTGCATCTGGCGTGTTTTTCCGTTCACGTTTCATCCTGCCCGGTCTTACGGTCTCGGAGGAAATAGCCCGGAGCCTCTCTTTATCTGTGCAGCCTCATGTTTTTACTTATGTCTTAAAACAAATGGCCAAATAAACAAACGATTTGTTTTTCATAGACTACTGTTCTCCGGAGCTCCCATATTGTCCTGTCCAAATTCACTTCTTGAAAAATTAAAATCCTACTTGGCATGAGAATCTGGCTCAGTAAGTCCAACTACTAAACAAGGTGAAAGGTTTAGAAGACAGACAAAACAGACAGCTGGATTTTTGGAATATATACAGTGGCTTTCTTTGGGTTCATTAAAAAGCAAAAAAAAAAAAAAAATAAGAAAAAGGCAACACAGCAACTGCTCGATTTGATGTTCTACCACCTCTCTAAGTTTCTGACAGGATTTTTGAATTTGAATCTTATTCTAAAAAGCCCTTGCCCGTTTTCGTCCCTGCAGAGAAGAACAATGAGCTCATGTTTGGATGGCTTGTTCTGGCTGTGGAGAAATGGCCGCAGGTAAGTCCCTCAAGTTCTAGAACCTCAACGTGCCTCGCTAGAAAATGGGTCCAACTTTGACACAATTGATGCTCAGGAAAATCACAGCGGGGATATGTGGGCATGGAGCACATCTGTGAGTCATAAAGGTCCCTGTAGTTCCATCCTATTAACTATCCTAAATAATTATCCTAATGCCATGGATGGTGATGGTGATGATGATGATGATGACATTTCCTAACTTGCCCACTTTCTGGGGAACTCCAGGCACATTTACCAATTTCTAAAACTTCATCTTGATCAGTACAGGCTTGAACCATTTGGATCCAGACATAAAAGGTTTCTGTTGTGAATGCAGCCCCCCCACATTCTCATGTTCCCATTGTCCGAGTGCAGGACAGAGGGGCTACCTCTGTCTAAGGGGACTTCACGATCGTTTATTTAACTTTGTTACACTTTTGTTTGAAGGTAGGCTCTGTCACGGGATGGCTAATAATTGTTGGTGATATTTTTACCCCTTTCCCCACCCTCCATCACCTCGTCATACTGAGCAAGCAGAGAGACGAGGACTCATGTGGGACCAGACGGAGGAAGGCGGCAGGGCTGCCCGTGGACAGCTGAACAGAGGGCAGGCAGCTGGGGTTGGGCGGCACCCGGTCCTCCTCTACCCTTTGACCAAGTGCCCTGAGCCTGGGCGACTTCAGTTTCTGTCACTGTGAGCTGGATATCGAGCCGAGAATTATCTCTAATGTTTCCCCTTCCTTTCAGGGCCTGAGCCTGAGCTCTTCTTTATTATGAGGAACAAAAGCTGGAAAGTGAAAGTGACCCAGCACCCTCTGTGTTTTATGGATCCTAGTTATTGAGACATCGAATGTGGAGGCTGCTGCAGTGTCTAAGTCAGCTGACCTCTTACAAACAAAACAACACAACATGGAATCAACAGCTAAGTGTAGCCCTATCATGTGTATCACTTAGTCTTTGCTTTAAAAAATGTACATGTGGCCCTGGCTGGCATAGCTCAGTGGATTGAGCGTGGGCTGCAAACCAAGGCATCGCAGGTTCGATTCCCAGTCAGGCCACATACCTGGGTTGCAGGCCACGGCCCCCAGCAACCGCACATTGATGTTTCTCTCTCTCTCTCTTTCTCCCTCCTTTCCCTCCCTAAAATAAATAAGTAAAATCTTTAAAAAATAAAAAAATAAAAATAAAAAAATGTACATGCGTACTTTAAAAGTGACAAATGCAGAGAATTTGGAAAGTAAAAAATCTGGAGACGTCACTTCCTAGAAGTTGGTGCATATTCTAACATGTAAAAGTGCATATACACACCTTTTGTGCTCATTTACACAGACGCTTCACACCGTGCCTGCCCGCATAGAGCGACTTTTACTTCTCATGACGTTGCCCCCCTTTATCCCCAAGTACGCCTCTATCACGATACGCTTACCCCACGTTCCCCATTTCCCCATTCACCCTGCAATCCCTGCCGGCCCAGGGACCCGGAGCCTTGTGCAAAGCTGCTCTACTTTAGAGGTAGAACAGTGCCTGGAACCCAGTGGGCTCTTCGCAAATATTTTGAGTCAAAAATGCATAACATTCCGTCTCCTGTGCATGCCGTAACTCGTTCAGGTTAGGTGTCCCTGCACGGTAATTGTGGACCCCTGGGAACAGCCCCTGGTCCTCCACGCTCACTACTGGGGCCTCAGCCCCTGCGGCGGAGCCTGGCACTAAGCAGTTGCTCAACGAACAGGCACAATCTCCCAGCTCTGGACTTGATGGCTTCCACTATCTTGCTATTATAAACCAAAATGTATTAAACATCTTTGTAGTTAAGTGTTTGCTAATACCCCTGATTCGTTTGCTTTTAAAGGTAAATTCCAGGAAGTAAAATTGGTGGGTCCCTGGATGGGTGGATATATGTTAAGGCTTTGGATATATATGGAAAATTCTGTCCCTAGGAAAGCAGTGTTCATTTACTTTTTTTTGTTTTGAATAATTTACATTCCCAAGGGAGAGGTAGAAACATCTTTCCTGACGCCTCAACTCCAAAGACGTCAGTTTTTTAAGCCGTGTAATTGGACAGATGAAAAGTCACATGTTCTTGACATTATCTTTGTCTTTTTTGACTATGAGGAGATTTAATATTTTTGTGTTATTTCAGTGTTTATTTCTTTACTCGTTCATTTTGTGTTTTTTTTACCTTTTCTTATTAAATAAATTAAAATACATAAAACCATTAGGACTACTTGGCAGACAGTAATAACTGTTCACCATTATTATATCTCATATTTTTTATTTTTCTTTTATTCTTTTTATTGACTTGTAAGACTGTAATATTCTGTAAGGATATTTACATGTCATGACACATGTTGAAACTAGTTTGTCTATTTATTTTATACATATTTTATTTTATATTTTTATATCTATCACCACTCTTTTTTGACCTCTGCCTTTGCTGCTCATTTTTCTTTTGAACCATGGGGGACATGTAATATACTTTTCAGACACATTCAATATTAACAGGGTGAATCGAATTTAGGGAAAATCCTATTTTTCAGTACTTTGCCATTGGTAAAGTTTAATAAGTATTTCTTTCGAGTGCTCTAATGACCCTTTTGCTGTGGCGGGTGGAACACTGATGCACCCATTTTACAGACAAGGCAACCGAGGTTTGGGCACACGGGGGACGCCCATCAAGCAGATGAGCGAGGACTGGCTAATACGCTGATTGGAGCATCAGGATTCTCTGTCTTCTGCTTTTTCCTGACACACTTGAGGAGACGGTGACGCTGGGGATGATGATGATGATGGTTAGATGATATCATCTAACTCCAGCTTGATGCCATGGTTACCTTGCATGCCCTTCGGCCACAACCTGGGGGAGGAGAAAGATAATTAAGACTTCCTGAGAGCCTAGGACCGGGCGGAGGCTTCCATACGCCTGGTCCCAGTTAATCCCCGCTGCAAGCACGGGCGGTCAGAGGGGTGCCGTATTTTGCTGTGTACGACCCACATGTTTTTGCCCAAATGTTTGAGGGAAAAATACGGATGTGCAATATACATGAGCAGTACACATTTTGTATCTATATAAATATTTGTAATCCTTTTACTCACGCTTATGCACTAAAGGGTCACTCTGCAAAGCAAGAATGATATCCGTATGCAAAATCATGCCCTGGCACATGATCATCGGTTTTGTCTCTAAATGTAAATAAATAAAAAATGGAATTTAAAAAAAAATGAAAACAGAAGATTTTTTCCCCCTGAAAATTTGGGCCAAAGACATGAGTGGGCACTAAACACGGGAGCGCATGGTATCTGTCTTTTCCTTCCTAAAGGACAGGCCTCGCAGACCCCCAGGTTCTCCCCGGGTGTCCCGGGTGGCGCTAAGGCACAGCGAGCCGGGTCCCACGGCAGACAGCGCACAGCCTCGGCCCCGGGCCGCCCCGCCCCCACTCCCTCCGCGGCGTCACGGCTGACTCCGGCAGCCTCTGACTTTGAGTGGCAAATTACAGCCTGGTTGTATAATAGCTCGCGCTCTTATTTATTCATTTTTTTTTGAATTCCTAAAAAATCTTGGCAAGGAGATCAGCATGGCCCCTGCCCCCCGCACTGTGGAAGTTTGATAATGTATGTCCTAACCGCTTAATTGATTGATTACCTCGCTGCAGCTTCCTGAGGTACCGAATTTATCTCTAATAGCCAGAGCCAGGCTCGGCAGGCAACCGTGGGGGGAGACGGGGGTCCCTTGGTGTCGATTTGCTCTTAACTTGAAAGTCATTACCACTTAATACATGTAGATTGTGTTGAAAGAAAATTATGTGTAATGAAATGAGGGAAAAATTAGTGGAGTGTTATGGGCGAAAGCAGATGTTAGGGAGGAATTACGCTGGCAGCGATAATCGCCTTCGCCGGTATTGTGTGTGCCGGGGTGTTCGCGGAGGGAGACGCTGGGACGGAGCCCGGGGAAGGCACTGGTGGCGCGGAGTCGCCCCTCGGCGCTGGGGGAGGAGCGAGGGGTGCGCCCCCAGGACGCGGAGGTTGGGCCCCCTCCCCCTGTGGCGGGGGTCACCCATATCCGTGGCCCCTTCTGCCCACTGTCTCCCAGCCAGCATGCCTGCACACAAGGAGCCCACCTGCCGGAGGTGCCAGGGACCCGGAGTGGACCTTCCCAGGAGACCTCCTGCAGTGGGGCTGGGGGAAGTGGGCGGGGGTGAGGAGTGGTGAGAGGCGCGCAGCTCTAATTCTTACAGCGTCAGTTGAATCTGGGGAAAGCTAAATACAACAGCCTCATCTCCCCCAAATAAAAACAAACAAAACTAAGCAAACAACAACGACAAAAAAACCTAGACTGGAAGAAGGTAAGGTTGTGGAATCCTTTTGCAAATCATCTGCTCTGCAGTGGAAGTGTATAAGCCCCCCCCCCCCCCCCCCCCCCCCCCCCCCGTCTGTGTGCGATGCCAGGGGGAAATAAAACCTCATCGCTTTTAATGGGTCGGGACCCTTGGGTGTGAGAGCTTAGCATTCACAGTCCAAACCTCTTGCTTGACTCATTCACTGAAGTCAGAGAGAGAGGAAGGTGCTTGCCCACGGTCACAGGCCCAGAGAGTGGAGGGGAAGCAGCCACCAGCACAGGTGGAGGAAGCCAGCACCCCCAGCCGGGGCTCCCAGGGCGCCGGGCTCCCTGTGGCTGCGAGGTGATGCTGGGAAAGCCAGGGGTGCCTGCACCACCCTGGCGTCACCAGAATGGACCTACAGAGCCCTGGGAGGGCTGGGTCCACGTCTCGGTTTTCAGGGAGTGGCAGTCCCCCCAGTCTACACCAAAGTTCTTCCCTAGAAATGTGAGGATTGGCCCTATTTATAAGGCTTCTCAATGTCAGGTAACTCAAGGGCCCTGGGTTCTCCGTAGCACCTCGTAGGTTTGGGGGAACTAAATGCAGTGATTCTTAACCATAGTGGCTTCATGCTCACAGGCCAAGGTTAAGTCCATTGCACGGCCGAGCCAAGTGAATACCCTTCCCAACCAGGGTCCTGGGTGTGGGAGGGAGGGCCGCACTTGGTACATGAGTCTGCTGTGAGTCTTGACGAAAATCCCTGGAGCACTGCAGGGGGCCAGGTGCATGCAGTAATGGCCCAATATTTGCTTGCCATTATTTCTATGACTTCGATTTTGCGTAAAAGTATATCACCTGTTTATATATGCATATGTATACATTTCTGCACTCCCCTGGTGGTAAATATAACAAATCATTTTGAAGGGTTGCTGGACTGATGTGTCAAAGTCTTTCACTCACAAGCGTGTTATAATTAATATAAGAAACACTATATCAAACTGCGTATTGTGTTTGGTTGTTCATCTCATAAAGAGGCCCCAGTGCTTGGAATGGTCTACACCACACCTAGTAAATTAACTTTGTTCTGGAAGGAACTGGCAGACAACCAAAAGGTCGAGCGTTTAAATAAACAAAAGCACGTTAGCTCCTGGGAGGGTTCCCGGACAAAGCCTGTTTGGGTGCAAACAGCACGGCTGGGCCATTTTAACCGCCCAGGTGCAAATGGGAGGGATTTTCCAGCCGTCCCCTTGCAAGCATTCGGGACGAGGACCCTCTGGGTTTGTCATGGAGACAGGCGTGCGGCGAGGCTGCCCTGCGAGTGAGCCGCACTGCCCAGGCATCCCCGCTACCAAGGAGACCCTGCAGCTCCCCCGGGCCCTGCAGACAGAACAGGTGTTGCAGGATGTTTGTCTGAATTGTAACAAAGCCACGGTGAAGCGCAGGACTGGGCTGGGCCGCGGGGTACTCAGGCGCGACCTTTTATTTGCTAGTGACTGAAGAAGTCGCACTCAGTAGGGAAAACTTGGCAAACAGAGAGAAGCTTCATAAACGCAACAGGCTCCCTGCCACACACAGACACGCTAGCAAAGCCGGTCCACAGTGCCCCTCTTCACCCACCCTAAAGCAACTGCCTTTGTCTGAATGGGTGGGTGCACGTGTGTGCATGCGTGTGCCTGTGTGTTTGTATATGTGTGTATCATTCTAGGACTTCACGGCATGCAGTTTAATGAATACACGGAGGTTCCCATAACAAACTACAATCTGCAGGAATTTTTTATTACAATAACGCAGCAATGACTACCCTGATGCACCGTGCAGGGTATGTCTGATGATTTCTTCCACATAAGTTTCCCACGTACAAGTTCAGCAGCGTAGGATTGTTGTAAAGATTTCAGAAATGTCGCAGAGAGCGGCTTTAGGATGAAGTCCAGGTGAAGAGAGTCACCCGAGTGTCTTGGTTCACTTTGACCCTCTAGTGACCCTTTGCCAAGGTGACTCCACGGAGCCCGGCGGTTTGGAGCCACCGCTGATCCATTCATGCAGGTGTGTGTTTGCACCCTCTGTGCTAAGTGTGTCTTGCAAGCTCTTTCACTCTAAATACCATGAAAACACAGTGAACTAAAATCCAAGCCCTTTTCCCAAATGAGGAACTATCTTTGCACATTGACTGATGCATAAGCTATTGAGGAACTCAGTCCTGACCCCATTCCTGCCGATACACAGTGTGGGGGTGGGCAATCACTACGAGTGGGACCCGAAAGGGGCTCTGCTCCTGCATACTCTCCCTGTGATCTTTCATGCATCACTCACCGCCTGAGTCTGGTTTTTTTTTTTTTTTTAATGTGATGGGTGGTGGAACTTGCTAAATTATTTAGAGGATTCAAAGAAGCCGTGGATGTAAAATGCCCCGGTCCCCTGGTCACTGTCACCAGGGCTCTTACATATTCTGTGAACTGCCAGCCCCTGTACGTGTTGGGACCCCACCCGTGTCCCGATCTCAGCGGGATGGGTGACCGTGGCGATGCAGTTTCACTCTCTGGTGCTTCGTTTCCTCACCTGCCAAATGGGGAGAAAAAGCCCTGCCTTGCTGGGGTTTAGTGATGAATTAATGAGAATGTTTAAGGGAGAGAGCCCAAGGCAGAAAGAACCCGGCACACACTGGGTCCTCACAGTGGGAACACAGTAGGTCCTCGCTGGTCTAATCCACGAATTACACAAACATGAATTACATTCCCAAGGATACCGGCCCTTCTTTCCCCAGACTCACAGCTTAGCAAATGTTACAAGGGCGGGCCGGCTCACTGTCTTTACGCTAATGGCTTCCAGAGGTGAACAGTCTCTCTTGGAGCCACTGGAAAACTATGGTGAATGTTATGGAGACTAAATGAGTAACTACATCGCTCAGTGCTGGACACCATGAGAGGAACGGGACTGTACTGGTAGCACGTAGCTGTTACTACTCACAGATACAGAAAAGCAACACTTAGTGGATGCTCTGGGTCTGCCAGCTACAGAGCGCTCACACAGGTGGTCCAAGCGTGCTGTCCGAGGGTGAGACTCGGCACCCTGTGCTTGACTCGCCTCGGGGGAGGGGGCTGGCAGCTGGCCAGGTAGCGAGGGAGGGCCCTGGGCCCATGGTTGGTGTTCTCAGGCGACTGTGTAGACAAACACTAACCAATTCCTGTCCTTTGAGTCACTGCCTTTCCTGCTAGTACCCCAGCTCACCTTATTTCAGCAGGAGATTAAGCGACCCCAGACGAGGATGCCCGGACACGCCGTGGGCTTTGGAAAAAGAATATACCCTGAGCGTGAAACCCGAAAGTGACTTTAAGCTGGAGAGTTACCCTTAAAACTCATTGATAAAACCGAGACAAAACAGACCCGAAAGGTTTTTTATAGCGATTAGAGGAAATGACATACGAAACATATGTTGTATGTTCCTATGAAGTGACATACGAAACATCTCAGGCATATGGCGGGACTTCAGAAAACATGGTGACTTCCTCCCTTTCCTCCCTCTGAAGGCAATTTTGCTCCTATTGCTGTCTTGTCGTTACTTGTTTATTTTAAACACGGTGGGACACTTTGCAATGTGCATTCAGAACGACTCAGCGGTTCTTCAGCCTCCACTCGGTATGTGACACTTGCCGCCTAGATGGGCCACGGTGGCCTTGGTGTCTGTAGGTCAAGCTGCCCTCATCCTAAATGCCCCCAGAATGCCATGGTTCTTTCTTCTTACATTCCTAATTTTTTAAAACAATTATTTTGCCTTACTCTTTCTGGTTGGCCTGTTCACAAACCATTCTCCAAACAATAACCCTTAAAAGCCCCCTCCGTCATCCACGCCTTGAAGCAAGCTTGGAACCAAGGGGTCCTCACCCTGTGCACTGATTCTGAACTGAGCCCCCAGTGCGGGGTGAAGACCTCCATGGCGTCCTGGGTCTGGGCTTCTGAGAAGCCTTTTCAGGCTCTCGGCTGTGCTCTGGAGAGTTAGGGACAAGAGAGATTTCACAAGAGAGGTGACATTTGGAGCGGGAGTCAGGAGTGAAGGGTCCAGTTGCTCCAGGTGAGATGTGCAGTGCATCCCCCATCGACACTGCAGGACGGAGGGCCGACGGGAGGGGCGTGTTCCGTGGGTGAGCCCCCTCTCACCGGCCGCTGCCGCTGAGTCCTGATTCTCTAACGACAGGAGGACTAGGGATTTCATTCTGCCTTTAATTTGCTTTGAATTCTTTCAGGAATTCAGAAAGTCATCTGTAAATCCAGAATTTAGGCTCAGTTCACTTGGAAGAAAAGACAAATGCTTATCTCTCTTAGCATCAACATTATCTGTGGACTTTCTTTCTTTCTTTCTTTCTTTCTTTCTTCTTCCTTTCTTTTTAGAGAGGGAAGGGATGGGGAGAGAGAGAGAGAGACAGAGAGAGAGAGAGAGACATCAATGTGCAGTTGCTGGGGGTCATGGCCTGCAACCCAGGCATGTGCCCTGACTGGGAATCGAATCTGCGATGTCTGGTTCGCAGCCCGTGCTCAATCCACTGAGCTATGCCAGCCAGGGCTGACTTTCTTAATACAGACTAGCATTTATAAAGCAATGCACAAACAGAGGGTTTTTGTGTGCATTTCAATGCATACACTCGGATAGGTCATTTTTAAGCATTTGGACAGGAAACATGGTTATCCTAATATTTCCCCATGTGTCTATGCCTATAATGCTTTATGTTTATGGAGTTTGTTCAAAAGAAGATTTTGAGATATGTGTATGAGAATTTGAACCCTGAACTTCACTGCTGACCATTGCATGACCTTGGGGAAACTGCTTCACTTTTCTGAGGCTCAGGAATCACACCTCCAACATGGGGTAGTTGTTCACATCTGATGTTATTATTTTGAGGGGAAAATGAAATAACACTTGTAGAATTATCTGATATAGGAGTAAGTACTTCCTACTCTCCTTTAGCCCTCTTTCTTCTTTCCCTCCCTCCCCCTCTCTGTCCTTTCCTCCCTCCTTGCCTTCCCTCTTAGAAAAATATCCATTGTGTTGGCCGTTGTAACATTAAAAAGGGATATGTGCATACAACCCAGCCAAAACTTTGAAGCAAACAACTATAACTACATATTTTTAAAAGGAATTTCTGTTTAGGTATCACATCAGTATTTGTAGTTCTCTCTTTTCTAGCATGTCTAACTTTGGGTGTGGCCCTGGTCTACTTCATGTGACCTTTGTTGCAAATCAGTGATGGCAGTTCCGAGGGGATGGGTAGCAGCGTGGGAAGCCCAGTCCTCAGACTGCCTGCCGCACCGGTGGATTTCTGGAAGATTCTTCCATGAGTGGGAAGCTCAGGGTACATGGTGAGGGCTGGGAGGAGGCAAAGTAACTGGTTTCTGTTGTGCAGTCAATGAGCATCTACTGACTGGTTTTAACCTACAGTGTCATTTCCCAATCAGTTTGTCCTTACAGACAAGCAGACTAGACTGTAGGAAGTTAAGTACATGAATCCGTAGGTCTTCCTGGTAACACTCACCACCACTGACATGAATTTAAAGATTTGGCTAAAAAAATAAAACTGGAGGCTAAGAGCAACCACAGTGGCCCTGGGCAGAAGGCCTCAGATGGCAGCGTATGCGGCCAGTGCTCAGATCCTCTCTGCCTTGCCCAGGCTGAGCTCGGGGTGCGGAGAACAGGGAGGCCGCGTGCTCTGGGTTTGATCACGTGGTCTTTATAACCAAGCACCAGATTTCTCTTAATGATTCCTTCCATAATGATTCCTCCAGGGTCCTCACCCGTGTCCCTTTTGTGCCTGGGGACAGAAAGATGTTCACCCAGACCACATTTAGTTCTACATGTTCAAAGAGTGGCCGCCCACTCTGTGCACATGATTAATTCTACATGCGTCTAATTACACCCACAACTGGCTAATTGTCAGTGCAATTAGCCAATTGCAGGCCCAATTGGCCACTTGTCCCATAATTTGAAGGTGCGAGTGGACCACGGCAGGACTGATTAAATGCATGCAGAATTTTACACATTCAAAGAGGGGGCAGGAGAGGAACAGCTTTTGAAAATGTGGTCTTGAGCGCAAAGTAAAAGAATCTATATGTGGAATTCTTTGAAAAGAAAGTTATGGGTCCCTGGACAGTTTGTCTGACTCAGTGCTTTGGCTGTTCCTAATTTTTTCTTCATTTGTTTCACAAAACAGAGTGAACGAGAAGCTTCTACTCTGAATTGGAAACGTAAAACAAATCAAAAGTCTCTGCATTTAAGTCAGCAGGGCCACACCCCAAACCATCCTGCAGCTGCTTGTTCTCATGCAATTTTCAAAGTCAACATTTTTCCCTAAAACAAAACAAAACAAAAAACAAAAACCCCCCAAAACAAAAAATGAGACGAACAATGAGATTTCCAGGATAAACAAAGCTGAAGCCAAGTTTTCAACCACTAAGAACTTCTCAATGTCACATCCTATAAATGGTAAGAGTTAATAGTTCAACAAATGTGCTCTTGAGAGCATCAAATGTTACCCAGCTTCTGACCAAACCTTGAAGTTTCTCATTCCTTCCCAGGTAGCCTTAATGTTTTTGCTATTAAAGAAAGTTCTCAACTGAGCAGAGTTCCTCGGTGTTTTCTCCACGAGCTGCATTCTCCAGGACACCCGGAAGAAATGGTTGCTCCCCCACCTCGGTTTTATACTGTCACATTCAGAGATGCCGATTATTTTTAGAAAGTACCTGCTCCAACACAACGACCTAACTGCAGAGCCCCCAAACCTATATATAAATACCCACCCTCCAGCGCCCGCGTTCCTCTCAGGTGTCTCGCCACAGGAAGCCCAGCTCCACAAGGAGGGGCCTAAAATAGCAAGAAATTGTGTGAAAACGGGCACCGTGTACACCCTCAGTAACTAGCAACTGAAGATGAGTGTCGCTTAGGGGAACTTCTGGGGCTGAGACAGAGAACTGGTGTCATCAGAGGCGCTGTGGATGCAGTTGCTTTGAAAGCCACTGCAGCTAAAGGAAACGAGGTTGTTATAGACCCTCTCCTGTCATTTTTAGGGACTTCCGCCTCCCATACGTTGGCCGGAGGACCAGCAGTGCACCCAGCCCACTGTCGTGTACCAGGGCACTGGCTCCAAAGCAAACGCACTAACGCCTCATGGAAAATACCACGGCACCTACGCTTCCCCAACTGTGATCTTTCAAACATGCGTCTCCAGGGAGGTTCGGAGAGAGAAGGATGCCATGGTCACGGATAGATGGGATCGCAGCACGTTATTTGCATATTGAAGGTGAAAAACAAAAAAACGTCAGCAATACAAAAAAAATCTGTTTAACTCATGTTTTAACCCAGAATATTTCTGACATAATTGACAAAAGGATCCTATTTTTCCGTGAGAGCTAATACTGCACTGCCCGATTAGAGCTGAATGGGCCACATCTGGGAATGTGCAGCCGTAGACCATGCCTGAAGAGCTAACCTGGTAAGCTAATACATACCTTTAACAGGCTCGATGATTTGGTTTTCAGCTCACAGAAAATGTTGAAATGCTCACTTTCGGGGTGCAAGAATAGGACCACATGAAGTAACTGAAATGAAAACGCACTGGGCATCTTCATCAAAGCTCTGCTTGCCAGGGGTCAACCCTTTACTTCCCTGGGTCTCAGTTGCCTTATTTTCACTCTGGGATCCTCAGCGGTCAAGCCAAATGAGGCTTGTTTTGGCGAATTTCTCTCTCCTCAACCTCCAAGGCTCGCTACGCAAGGAGTCAGAAGACGGTTTCTGATTCCAGATTGTCTGCATATCAGTTCATCACCTGGAGGAAGACGCAGTTGTTCTAAGCCTCGGTTTCCCCAAAGAGAAAGTAAGGCTAATAGTAAACCCAACAGCAGGTACAAGGAGCCCACGAATGCGAGAACCATTTATTATAAAAAAGCCTACGTACTCCCTACTATGGTAGCTGTTTAATTGCAGAGTATGCCAGCCCTTTCTATTACTATCACAAGTAGTTGTGCTAACTACGAAAACCCAGGTTCAATTATTATTCATATTAATTGTCTTAGAACTACTGCTGAAATTGCTCATCGCGGTAACGCGCTGACGCCGAGCCTGAAGCATTTCAGCACCAGATTTTGTTCTGCTAAACTCGGGGTTTTGCTTGGAGGGGAGAATAGCAGCGCTGGCCTTCGGGCCGTGCCAGGAAAACGTGTGGGCCAGATGGCAATCCAAGTTGGTCCGATAGAACATGTCTATTTCTGTGGATTCTCAGAAACGAGCTGACAGGCACGAAGCGAAGTGGTGACTCATAGCCTCGGGTCCCTGACTTGCAGCTTGTGAGCTGAAATTTCCCATTGTCCTGCGAGGCTTATTTATAGAGGGCCACCACGGGCACCGTCTCTTCTCACCGTCACCATTGCCGTCACTGTCGTCGCAGCGGCCTCCCGTTGCCAAGCACCTACGATGTGCCTGGACCTGTTTGGTGGTCCATTGAAATAGATTGTGCTCATCTGCATCATGACCCCAGGGTGCCTACACCTGCGTGACCACCCTAAGATGAGGACACTGTGGTCAACAATCAAGCCAGTTGCCCACAAGCACAGAGACCCCAAAGCATTGAGAGCTCAGTACAGAGGTCTGAGCACATGCTTTTCTTCTCTATAGTTGTATGTCTCCTTTTGCAAGGACCCCAGAGTCTGTAATCCTCCTGTGGGCAGTCACTAGTGTGTGTGGGTGTGAGTGCATGCGTGGGCACACATGCATCTATGTATTTTTATTCCACTCCACAGAAGGACTGTCATGCTGGCCTGGCACAGAACCGCATTAGATACACGCTTGCTGGCTTGGGTTTCCAGCAAGTCTAAAAGATGGTCCACAGCCATGCTCTCCCATTTGTGAACTGGTGGGATGTTAATGCCAGTCCCCAGCTCCCAGTGTATAGCTGTGGTGGGGAGGGCTTGAGCAGATGAGGCTTAGAATCCAGACCTTCAACTTCCAGGCCCGTGTCCCGTCACTGCTCCGTAGGAACGGAGAAATCCACGTGTCCACAGCCATCTCTTCTCCTCCATCCTGTGCTGGTGCAGGTGATGAGTGAACGATTGTACAATGAAAGCAAGGCACACCTGCCTATTGCAAGCATCGTCCCCATCGTTGTCAAAGACATCTGCGCAATGATAGAATTCTGAGTTTCTCCAGTTGCCTTTGCCCTGAGAGTTTGAACTGCAGTGAGGGTCACTTCCATAGCTGGCATCCACGTGAACTTGGGGATTCTGGGCTCTGACATGGGGTGGTCATCCAGTTCCCAGCCTAAGAAAGATGATTCAAGGCCATCAAAACAGAGAGAGAATGGATGGTTCAGCAGTTACTGGGGCAGGGAAATAGTAAAATAGTACTGCAGACCTCATTCTTGAAAGCAATGGACTTTTTTAGACATGCATGAGGTTTTCTTTACGAAATGAACATTCCATTAAAAAATTATCAAATTAATAGCATACTAAGTTTTCAGGGGAGGTTTATTAAAGTCAAATGTTTAAAATGCTGTCTTTCAACAGAAATAGTTGTTAAACTGAGGAGATAATTAGGTACCTGAAAGTAATCAAAGGATGCTTTTAAAAATATAATTTATATTTGACTCATTACAAATATATTCCAGCCTTGTGTGTTTCCCTGTAATGTATTAGAAATTGGCAATTTTGCAAACTCATCTGCCAATTGCCTTCAGCCATTAAAATCCTGTTCCTCCCCGAACATGATGGATTCCATAAAAGTGTGCCTCAAATTAAAATCAAGCTCTAAGACCTATGGCAAGTATAGGTGTCAACTATAATGTATAAGAAGCATAGTGCTAAACTGAACAGCTCTATGGTCAATTTTCTACTAGTCTCCTCTTTCTCCTTGTCCTTGTTTTTCTACCTTTTATGAATGACCATTTTCTACCAGCTAGGTCTAGCAAAATGACTTCAGCTTTGTGGGCTGGGGGAACTCAAGGGAGAGAAAACCAAAGAGTGATTGAGAACATTCAACCAGTGTGATGCCAGGAGTGAGATGAAATTCATTCACTCCAAAAATAAATGTACTGAGCACCTGCTACGTGGTAGGTCCGGACATAAAGCAACGGATGCAGCTGAAAGTCCTGACTTCCACGCGTGTTCGTTCTCGTGGGAGAAAGGAGACGGTGCTCGGAGGAAACCAACAACAGAGTCGAGGCCGGCTCAGGTGGGGACATGTCCTCTGCCAGCACAGGACACGGCAAGAGACTGAACAGTGACGGTGGCAGGGGGGCAGGAGCCCTCGGGAGACTGGGGTGGGAGGGATTGTTCCACCCCTTTGTAGACAACGGTTTACGTGGGGTCTGACCTCTGCCACTTCTCTTTCTGCTTCATCTTTATTTCTTTAAATACAAGTGCAGTGTCCTGAGAGCAGAGGTGATGAGTAGAACAAAGGTGTCTGCTTGGTGTACAGACAGTTTGGCGACGGAAGGACAATGCCCGCTGGACACGGGGTGGTCCTCCTCCATCGCCCGAATGGGAGGAAATCAGGTCCCTTCCAGCCCAGGGTGCGCCCACTGCGGAAACCCTGCAGCCCGCCCTTTCTCCTCCCTCCCGGCTCACTGCAGGTGCGCGTGGCGAACCCCGTGGATGAAACTGGCGTGGCTGAGATCACGACACGGCCGGCACTTCTCAAGTTCTCTCTTCTCCTCTTTCCTCAGCTCCTACAGATCTAGCAGCTCCTCTTCGAGCATCTTTGCTTTGTGCAGTTATTCCGGAGAAGTATAATGTGCTGTCAGAACCGTAAGGCACAGCAAGGTGATACTGGGCTCCTGTGATGTGCCAGGACTGGGGCCTGGGACGTCACCAGCTGCTGGACTAGACAGCCTTCATGAATCGCCTGGGAGCGAGGAACGCCCTGAGGCCCAGGAACAATTCCAAGGTCATGGAGATTCTAAGTAAAGATGATCCCCCAGGCTCTCAGTGTACATGAACCCAAGTCCAGGGCTTCTTAAACTTGGTTGCATGCCTGGACTTTTTTTTTTTTTACAATGCAGATTCCTAGGCCCTGGGTCTCTCATAGTCTGATAGCTTGAGTCTATAGGTGAGCCTGAGACTCTATACATAAAGAAAGAAAACAAAACAAAATGAACCTCCTTGGTCAAGTTCAGAAACCTTTGGTTTAGTTCCATTTTCTCTTTCACAGTCGTGACATCTGAGACCCAGAGGGAGAAGACTTTCCCGAGACCCGTCTGAGGCTGGCTCCCACGTCTCTGAGCAGCCTGTCTCAGAGGAAGCCGCCCCCACCCCGCCCCCAGCCCGTTCCTCCGCTCGCTCCGTGTCCCCAGCACTCGCTGCCTTCCAGCGCGCGGTCCTGTCTCTGTCCAGAAGCCCGGTTCCCGGCTGGGACATGAGTCCCGCTGGAGCCAGCAGCGCCGCCTGCTTGGCTTTGCTTCGTTGTTCTCAGCACCCAGAACCATGATGGGCTCATAGTGGGTGCTCATGGAATCTCGGTGAATTAATTACAGTCCCTCTCGGCTTTCACTAAGAGCTGTTTCCGGCAGCACACGTGGCCATCACTCCCCTCTTCTGCTGCAGGCTCTTTAGCTCCCCAGGATTGCCTTTCAGGAGTTGTACCTGCCTTTTGTCACTGTGAGTTCTGTAGATAGGGTGACAACATGTCTTTTTCCTACATAAGAGCAACAGGGGCAGCCCAGAGGGTCTGTAAGACGGTGGGCTTTTGTGCCCTTGGCAAGTGGGGGGCCCACTTCTCTGTCCCTGCTCCTGGAGGCCCGAGGCTTGCCTCCATTACCAGGCAAGGCTAGCTGTGCTGAAGTCTCTAGACCCTTGGAAATAAAGGGCGAGGGGAACTCTGGGGACAATGACCATGAAGGAGCCTCTGGCAGTAGGCTAGGGCCAGAGCAGCACCCTCTTTGGGGTCAGGCAGACCCTGTCATGTACCAGCTGTGGGACCTCGAGCAGGTCCCTTCGCCTCTCTGAGCTTTGGCTCCCTGCGCTGTCAGTGAGGGGCCGAGTCTCTCTCTCATAAAGCCATCAAGAGGCCTAGAGTAACACAAGGTATATCAAACAGGCCAGCAGATACAAAAAGTCATTTGGGTGTTTCTATGGGCCACGAGAAGACAGTGAAGTGATAAAAATGAATCACATACCCACAGGTGTGTAAATATAGACATAATGTATAATGTTGCACATGTGTCTATTGGAAAGGGAATGGCGATGATGATTTCACAGAGAAGACACGGGGTTGAATGGTGGGTGGGCGGCCGCCCGGAGCTCCACGCCCAGCCTCACCACCGTGCCAGTGCGTAGCTGTTGCTCGGCAGAGGCCTCTGCATGGGGTCTCTGTCAGGGGCCCAGCAGCAGAGTGGACGCACCATCGAGACAAGAGTGAGCAGACGTGGGAGGACTGGCGTCTTTGTCCATGTCACGTAAACCAGAGTCGCAGGCACCAATGGGGAACTGGAACTAGCCCCCCCACCCGGCCCAGCACAACCGGTACTCGGCAACTAAAGGACAAACCAGTGTCAACTTGGGCAGCACCAGTGCAGGCCGTTATCAGGAGGACCCCCCACGTTATTACCAGCTGCAATAAAAAGGCGCTTCTTTGAATGTTTTTTTCCCTACCTAATTGTCAAAACGGAATAATATTATCAGCTTTTTCATCCTCTGAGTATTTTTCTAATAAGAAAGCACAGAGATTCATGGCAAATAAAAGCAGAAGATTTGAGGATGTGAAGCAATCATGCAAAATGACTTTCATATCAGGTTGATAAGCAGCTGAAATTTAATAACTACATCTCTCCTCTGGTGCTGGATGAAAGTTTAGTACTTTCTGCTCTGGCGTCTTTCTTCTGCAAGATGCTTATTCGGAACTGCAGCTTCTGCTTTTATAGTCGGAAAAATGAGAGGCGTTGTGGATTTATTAAAACTTCAAGATGCTGGCCCAGCCTCAGGCCAGGCCAGACCACAGGGGCTTGGACCCCGCAGTGAACCACGGCCACCGGGGAAATGGGGAGAGATTCCCACATCTCTCAAAATACAAGGACCACGTCACCATGAGAAGCACACACTTTGTTAAAAAGCAATATATAAGCTTAGGCCTCCAAAATCTCTTTATACCTTGGTTGAGGACAATTGTGCAACCTACTAATAACAACAATAATGTCAAGAAAAGCACATGCATTGAAACTAAGGTCCTCTATTTTTAAACATGATCTAATTGAATCCAAGAACATGATGGCCCTGTTAACACACAGAATGCCTTCTGCCTATAAAGCCACATTCAGTGAGGGGTGAATGAATGCGTGGCCGCTTTGCAGGCTGTGTCTCGTTCTACCACCTCAGTTTAGAAGTGGGGAAGTTGTGATGCGGGAGAAAGAAGTGAAGCCCAAGTTCATGTGTCAGCTCAATCAGCGGGAGCTGAATGGTGTGGACCTTGGTCTCCTTAAGGCCTTGCAAGACCCTTTGTGACCCCACCATGGTGCTGCCTAAGTGACCTTGGTTGAGAAGTGTCCCTGGGCGCTGAGTACCCAGCAGAAACAGCCAGAGCTTTCCGTGGCCCTCCTGGGAAAGAGAGAAAGGAGGAGGGACAGCTGATTTAGACATGAGCCAGCCAGCCAGACAGACAGAGCTGGGAGACCGTGATGAAACCAGTTATCTGTACTGATGGGTCTTTCTGGCTCTGCGTCCACACACGTGTGGCAGGAGGGGACGGGCTTCCCAGGGCTGGTGGTCTGACCCCTGTTGAAGGGCTTCCCACAGTGGGTGTTGGCTGGCTTGCTCTTCTACTGCCCCCTACTGGGGACTTTCCTGGCCAGGCCAGAGGTGGGTGGCTTTGAGGTTGTTTTTGACAATGGGGTAACGGAACTCAACAGGGGCTTCTAACTCAGGTGTGGAGACCAGAGAGACGACCTTGAAACACGTACAGTAGTGCAGCAGCAGCACAGGCCTCCTAAAGGTTAAAGATGGACCTTGATAGCACACGTCCGTCCCCACAAGGCCTTGCAAGGCCTCCCTTTGTCCAAGTCCTCCGTAAGAACAAGGACGCACGGCCCCCCGGCTATTTCCTTGTGTGCGCACGCACGCACACACACAGGCACCCGCTGAATCTTTCAAAGATAAGGTACACACAGACAGCAAGTACAAACATCTGATCCAGTCATCAGATCTAGCTGCAGCCCTTTAAAAAGGAAACGCAACTCCAGATGTTGTCTTAAGAAAATGGATCAATTAGGCAAATGAGGAATCCCCCCATAAATCGGAGGGAGAGGCACACGGGTCCAGCCGTGGCTGAGGGGACGCGCTCCGAGACCAGGTAACCCAGTGCCTCCCGTTAGCCTGAAGTGGTGTTTACCTCGCGGAGAGCCGGTTTGATTTGGAAAGAGTGTTGCGAATGTTGCAAACCTTTTACCCCGAAGATAATAAGGCTTCAGCCTCCAGGAGCAGGGCCCAGTATAAGCTGATGTCAGTATTCATAAAATAATTGAGTTTACACAAAAAGTAATTTCAGTAATAGCTGCCTTTTTATAAGTATGTACATTTTATTTAAAATTACTGACTCAAAAGGCAAGGTAGAAAAAAAAATCACCTCCAACAACTTCCTGTAATTGCGAATTATTGTGAGGGAAACAGAAGGAAAAGATTTCGAAATTATGAGCCATTATGCTCGAGAGAGGGGGGGGGGGGCGGGGAGAGAGAGGGAGAGAGAGAGGCGGTGAAAAAAAAAAGACATCTCGGCTTCATGAAACACAGCTGACAAGCTCGACTAAATTACCCCCGGACCATTACAAAAATCACTTAATTGCCAAGCATTTTGTTAGGTCAATTGACTCTAATTGAAAAAATAACAAAAAGCTTATTATGCTGCAAATGCGGCCGTGGAAAATGAGTCTTCTGTTAGAAGGAAACAATAATTCTAAATTTCAGCTGCTGCTAACACTACAAAGTTCAGTGTTCCTTCGGATAAAATCCACCGCAGAGGAGAAAGTGAAAATATATCAATTGATTATTTTTTTCTTGTAGCAACCCCCATTCCTGCTCTGCACAACCCCACCCCACTTTGTCCCCATGTGAGTACCATCCACCTCCGCCCCCTCCCTAGGCAACTGTGCGCCCCACTCTCAGCATGCTGGGCTCGGGAAAGAGCTGGGGACAAAGGCAGGTCCCCTGTCCATGGGGCAGCCCCAGATCTCCCAGGCAGGACACTGCCCGGGGGTAAAACGCCCTTCCCACCGGCTTCTTCCCAAGGGCCTCTCTTTCCCTCGGCCCTCCCCTCGGGGGCCCCATCGCCCCCTCCCCCTTTTAAACACAGATAATAGAATGAGGACAACAGCGTACGTCCACGGCACGTCTCCGAAATTGCTTCTCACCCGGGTGCCCAGCGCTGGCCTTGATTGACATCAAGTGCAGTAATTAAAAACCCTGCCAGCTGACGTAGGTGAAGGTTTATTTATAATTACACATTTTTAGGGTGGTTTTGTCCAGGGTCGGTGCGTTTAAAAAGATGAGGCGGCCGCAGCTCTGCCACTGCCCCAATTACAGATTTCAATGGTGGGGGCTTCTAGGGGGGCAAATTCCGCTCTGCAAAAAAAAGTAACGGTTTGCCCATAAAACCAGGAGGCCAGGGTTAAGAAAGTCTGGTGGCAGAGCCTTTGTTTGAAGAGCATGTGTCTGTGTGTATGTGTGTGCTTGTGTGTACCTTGTATGTCTCTCTGTGTGGTGTGTGTGCCTGTGTGTCTACAGGACACGTGTACATGAAATGTGTTCCTGTGTGCACGTGTGTGTTTGTGGAGGGGCATGTGTGTGTCTGTGCATATGTGTGTACTTGTGAATAGAGTGCGTTGAGAGAGTCATGAATTGAAGCAAAAAACAAAAACAAAATGAAATCCTCCATAGCCCCCGCATAATCACAGAGCCGTAGGTCAGAAACCATTTCCCTGCAGCTTTATCTTAAAAATTACACATGGTGACCCCCTTCCCATCCAAGGCCACCAGATTCAACCTTCAGAAGCCCCAGGAAGCCCAGGAAGGCCCCTGCCTGGCCCGTGAGTGGAGCCGTGGAGCTGGTCCGGGGCTTCGGGAGTGCGGGGGCTCAGAGCGTCTTCTGGGGGACCAGTGCCTGCTTCCCAGTCCACCTCTCACCTTGAGCCAGGTGACAGCGGCTGCCGGACCCCAGGGGACAGGCGCCCTTCCAGACACCCGGCGGACCCTGTCCCCCAACATCCGCCTGCACTGCTGCCACTTCCAGAGCCGTGTCACTTACCCCAGGGGCAGAGCTATCGGGCTGTGCATCAGGCACGTGCGGTTTCCAGGGGCCCCACAGCTGGAGACTACGGCGGGAGCTGCTTCTGAAAGCCCCGCATGTCACCTGGTGTCTTGGCAGTCAGCTGAACCTAGGAGTAAACTGAACCACAGGGGTGCCACAGGTGTCAAAGGCACCCGGATAGGAGAAGGGGGAGCGACCGGAAGCTTTTCGAAGGGATGACGGTTTCAGATGCGCCTGCTCCCAGCCGCAGGGTGCTGGCCTTCCACTAGAAGGAGGCAGGATGCAGAGGCCGTTTCTGACCTCTGGGTTGGAGAGCTACGCAGGGTCAAGACCAGGCCGTGGGGGCAGTGCTGACCCCCAAGGCCACAGGGAGAGGCGAGGCTGCCTGGAAAGCAGCGAGTCCCGATTAAGTGGCCGAGCCCTAGGGCAAGAAATAAAAGTGAGGAACGGTGGATTCGGTACCACTTGCCAGACCAATGAGCTTCATCAATTAATCACAGCCAACTAATCACCACCTACATTAAAGAATAATACATGAAAAGGACAGGGGCCTCGCTGTAACTTATTCAGAAAGGGCTGCCTCCCTAATCCCTCTGAGTCCTGACATGTTAACTGGATAGCGACTAATTAGATGTCAAAAATTCATAAGCGCTCTTTAATATTGCATATATCTGCAGCCGCCGACATTTCCATGCACGTTGTATACACAGAAGTCGCTATAGCATTAAAACGCAGCGGGGTGGGAGGAATAAAAGGGAACCAATAAAAACAATGTCCCTCAAAAAACCCCAGAGAGCGCCGGCTTTGGAAGTGTGTGCTTTCTTATTCAGAAAAGGTATCGTCACCTTCATAAGAATTATATATAGGCAGAGGGCTTTTGCCGCTCCGTGCTGCGCGGACAGAAGGAGGGAGAGGAGACAGCCTTATCAAAGGCAGTGCCAGGTAAATAGTAATTTATTGTGCATGCACAATGAACATTACCCGGTGTCCTGACACCGGGTGATAATGAAAGACATGTTATTGCGGCATCCGCCGGGGGAATTTCCACCCCCTCCTCCCCTCTCCCTGTCTCTCTTGAGCAAAGCAGCTGTGATGGGTCCTGGCAGCTCCTGCCTGTTTGAAGCCATTTCACATAATATAGGGAGCACCTGAAGTTTAGTGGATTAAGTAAGTGACTTCGTTTGCTGGCTCGGTGATATATACGTTGCCGGCATGGGAACTTATATTTCAAGTGCTGGGGACTATATTTTTATGAAACAAGCCTTTTCCTGTCGGAAGAATTATAGGAATGTGATAGAATACAAGGCAGTGAGATTAAAAACAATGCATCATCGCAGGGAGAAGACGCACTGCTTTATGACTTGCATCTGTTAATTGAACCTCTCAGGAATAAAGAGACAGGCTCTGCAGGAACCTGCTGGAAAATCAGTCTCTTTTTGACTTTGGAGGGGGGGGGGGTGGTTTTTGTTTGTTTGTGTGTGAGTTTGTTTTATTTTTTTAGCATGGATACCCATGCAGATTCTGTATACATATTCATGCACGTGGGATTACACATACGCATCCGCACAGCAATGCCAGAAACGGCACGCCTCGCTTTCTGCGCGCAATCGTTCCTTAGAAGAAGAAGTTCATTTTTCGTTCATCCTGCTCCTGCTGGACGCAGGAGGAGGGCGAGCGGGTCGTACCGAAGAGCGCAGAAGGAGCAGTCGGAGCCCAGACCGTCAGGCGGGCAACTCTTCGCAGCTTTGCGCCTGCGTCGTTCCTGTTCCGAACCTGCTCTCCCTCCCGTAGCCCGGTGAAGCCACGCCCTCCTCCGGGCTGGCTGAGCAGGGGACCGCAGCGTCGTCAAGAATGCCAAGGCATCTACCTGTCACATGCCACGAGCAATCGAAAGGCCCTGGGCCCTCATTCATTTCCCTGCAGGTGGCGCCCAGGGCCGCCTGGGCCGACCTCCACGGCGATGCGCACGCGCACCTGACTTTCAGGGTCCGCTGAATTTCGGGTTTCCCTCTACTTCCTGGGTGCTCGCAGCGACGCAAGCCCCGCGGTAGCAATGAATGACCCGCCTCGTGGTTTGGGGGACGTGCCTTTCAGAGACAGTCCCGGGCTCCCTCTCTGGTTTACCTGGGCCGACAGGACCTTTGACCTTTGTGTGTTTCCCCAGACTCGCGCCTGTCTCTGAACGTCCGCCGTAAGGGTGGGGGCTCCTGAGGAGGAAGACGCACCCCGATTGAGTCATCTGGCCCAGAACCACAGTCAACGGTCCGTTTTTGTCTGACTCTACAGAGGTTTTTTTTTAATTTGGAATTCGTGGCGTTATTTATTTCAGGCTGCAAAAGTCTTTTATGGTCAATATTTAAACTGTAATTAACTGCCTTTCCTTGCTCTTTTTACACCTCTGATTCTTTCTTACAGTGTTAAGTAGGTTTCTTTCCTGGTCTCAGCATTTCTTTTCTCAAAATGGGAGCGGTGATCGAGTTTGACCGGTGCCTGGGAAGCATGGTCTCCCTGGCTTGCACAGAGGGTGGGGCGTGGGACATGCATTTCTTTCAGGGGGTTCAGTTAAAGTCCAGCTCCCTTCTGCCACTCACTTCGTGACTCACCCATTCGCTCTGTTGCTCATTCATCCGTTTTTTTTTTTTTTCATTTACTTTTCAAGCATTTTTAAACGCAGTTACTTCCATCTGACTCTGTCTCATCTTGGCAATATTGCAAAAATAACCGAGTTTTTCTGCTCCCCAAAGTGTATATTCCAATGAGGTGGGGTAACAAGTAAACACGTGACTCAAACATGGTGTCATCTGTGCAGGGAGCATAGCAGGCACTAGTTGGGGGAGCGTGGGGGGCACCTGATGCAGTCCATGGAGGGCATGGTCAGGGGAGGCGTGGACTTGGGCATTGGACTGAGCTGTGCAGTGAGGGTAGGAGAGTTGGCCAGGGCAGAGAGAAGCCTGCCTGCAAAGGTACAACCGAGGTCGGTGTGCTGGACCTTTGTGGTACTTGTTCTTTTCCCTCCATCCAACTGTCCTCTGGAAATAGCACTCAGCATTGTTGGGGGGAGGGGCAAACACCACCTACCATCCTCAGCCAAGTTGCTTCAGCAGGACAGACCCCCCCCCCCAGTTTTAGGGAGGGGCTCTTGTTAGCTTCACCAATCATCGCACACAGCCCTTCCGTCATAGTTACTGGTTCAGGCATGAGCACGTGACCCACTCAAAGCCAACCGAGGGTGAGATGTGTGCTGGGGGTTCTGGGAAAGAGAAGCCTGCTCTCTCCCGCATAGGATCCCTCAGAACTCGTTCTGGGTAGTGTGGGATACGGCTGTGAAGTCTGTTTGTTGGAGTCACAGGGGGGCCCGACAGTGTGCAGGGCGGGACACAGAGACCAAGAAGAAATGGGTCCACAGGATATCGCTGGAGCAGTTGGGTCAACTCCCACCCAGCTTGGAGACTACGAACTGTGGGCCAATACATTCCGACTTTATTTCAAACCGTCTGAGAAGGGAGTTCATCTGAAGCATAAAGTGTCTGAAACGAAAAAAGAAATTGTGGGCAATCTAAATTAGCAGATGAAGATAAAGGTGATGATGATGATGGAGGGGATATGGTGACGATGAGTGTGATTATGAGTTTATTTCGATGGTAAAGGTGATGGTGAGGATCACAGTGTTGATGATGATGATGATGATGATGAATGTGATGATGAAAACTGGTGATGGTGACGATGGGAGGAGGAACACAGCCACCGTGCATTGTTCATCACGTATCCGGCATGGTATTCAATGCCTTAAAATATTATTTTCTCTGACCTTCACAAACTCCTTGAGGTAGACATGAGCGCTTCCAACTTACAAATAAGAAAGCTGTTTGTGAGGACGGAGGGGCCCAGGGGCCCAAGCCACTGGGCTTGCTCAGTCCTACAGGTAATATGTATATGAGGTGTAATTCAAAGGGTGCAATCTTGCCCTGGAGCCCACATTCTCAGCTGAGGGGCAGCGCTGCTGAGGACCGAGGGGCAGGACAGCAGGAGCCAGATCCTGGGATATCCCTGGGGAGCAGACGCAGGGGCCCCGATGGGGGACTTTGTAAGTGGTACCACACAGAGCCTTCCCATGGAGCATTTACATGGGGTCCTCAGGCTCGAGCCCCATGCACGTCTGGACCCCACTCCGCTGCAGGGCTTGTCACACGGTATCACTTTAGCAGCACTTGTCTGTGTTCCTTGACTGCCTTCTCCCGCCAGATACCTACTGCTCGACAATGGATTCCTCGAGGGAAGTGTATCGGTCACAGCTCTCCAGGGAGGAGAACCAATGAGAGAGCGAGAGGGAGATCAGTTGATTATAAGGAATTGGCTCACATGCTTATGGTGGCGGACAAGTCCCAGTACCTGCCGTCAGCAGGCTGCAGGCCCAGGAGAGCTGCATTTCAGTTAGAGACTGAAGGCGGGAAAAAAACCGACATTCCAGACTGAAGGCAGTCAGGCGGGAGGAATTCTGTCGCACTCTGAACAAAATCAGCCTTTTTATTCTATTCAGGCCTTCCACTGATTGGATGCGGCCCACCCACATTGGGGTGGGCAATCTGCTTTACTCGGTCTGCCAATTTAAATGTTAACCTCATTGAACTACACCTTCACAGAGACACCTAGAATGATGTTCGACCTAATATCTGGGTCTTGATACCAGATCAAGTGACATACTATTAACCATCACCGGCAAAAACGGGGACGACGCGTGAGTGTCTCCAGGACCTAACGCAGCTCCTGGTTGACAGTAGTGCTAGGTAAACACTCCTGAACGAAGTTCGGGAAGTGGCCGGCCTCACTGGCGACTTTTGCATAAGAAAAGACACAGCATTGAAATGGGATGTCTGTTTCAAAAGCTTCAGTGTTCAACTGGATGACCTCTGGCTCCCCCACTACATCTTCAGCCTCTCACTGGTGAACTTGACCCCACTGTCAGTTTCGGACTCCCCATCTTTGGTCCAGAAGAATGTCGTAGGATGCCAGAGTTTAGAGGCTCCTTTAAAACCAGCCTCGAGCCCCCCAGCATAAGACCTGAGCTGCCAAACCAACCCTGCCTGTTAGGGGTGCTGCCCTCTCCCCAGACTCCCATGTCGTGGGAGCCTCCTCCAGACACAGAGCCACTGATCACGTCTGTAGCCTCGGCGAACAGTTCTGCCATGATGAGCTCTTTGGCTCTGGGGAGTGCCGTATCCCGGGGACGGGCACCAACCCCCATGACCTGCTCCCAGGTTCCCTTCCAGAAGAGCCGTATTCTCCGAGTCTTGGCTTCTGCCTGCTCAGACCCTCCGTGTCTGAACCACCTTCCCCTCCCACTTCTAGTCCCAAGTCTGTTTCCCCTCTTGGAGCATCGCCCCACGTGGTCAACATGTCCTTGCTCGCTGGTGACCTCTGACATGACAGCTGTCATCAAAAGTGGGACCTGATTTTGCACGTGCCTGTAGGAGGTAAGACTAGGATGGGTGAACGGTGAGGGTGGTTTTGACTCAAAGCAAAGACACTTTGCCTGGCCGCAGCCGGGGATGGATTGGATTATGTTCCTGGGCAGAATCCAATGGGCCCATGGGCATGTTTCTGTACCTGGAACCCTGGCCTGGGGCCTGCCTCTCCTACATCTTCTACAAGAGGGACAAGGAGGACAGGAGATCAGGGAGACGATGAAGGAAGCCAGGCCGGAAGAGAGGATGACTCGGGAAGCCTGGGCTTCAGCAGCAGAACAGAAGGAGGCCCAAGGCCCGAGTGTGTCCACAGACAGGTGTGTTCTGCCCACTGACAAAGCCACGGGTGCCTTCGTGACTGCCCAGACCTCACGTGTGAGCTCTGGGATGTGTCTCGCCCTCCCTTGTTTCCATCATCCAGGGGCGAGGCAAACCACTCAAGCTGTTTCCTGAGATTTCGTGGTGGGCCAGGTTGGGAAGGAAGGTTCCGTCTTGCTATCTACTCGGAGCCCTGGTTGGAGAAAGTCAGTCATGACAAACCTTCCATGATGTCTTTGTGTATCTGCGATGCCCCTCATTTTGGAGTGTGCTCCGTTTCCATCCACGGAGAGCTGCAGCCCAGTGGGGAATCGGGACAGTAGCTGAAGGGTCGTCTGGGTCTGTGGTGGGTGAAGATGTCATTGGTGGATGGTGGACAGAGCCCTGCCAGTGCCCCTAGGAGCAGAGTGTGCTGCAGTCACAGCCTGTCTTCTCACGTGAGCTGAGCCTGCTCGGCTTCCAAGAACGTCCATGTGTCTTTGCATGTCAGATGTCTCTGCGACAACTGTAGCTCTGTGATTGGGGGTATGTGTCATAGATTTTTATTGAGAATCCACTATCAGGCAGGCAATGTTATGGGTGCAGGGCATACGGCGTGCAGTCCACACCAGGCTGAAGTCCGCCAGCTGGTGAACAAGATATGCATTAAGTAAATGAGCTTGGATGTAATAAATGCCCTCAGCAATCAGGATCACAGGAGATTTGCAGGCGCTGAATCTATTCGAGTTGCTCCAGGCAGTTCTTTGAGAATCACGATCAGGGTTTCCATGTAAAGTGGGGACAAATGTGTACATCAGGATCCCAGGACATTCCTCCGGGTCCTCGGCATGGATCTGCTTGACCAGCCAGAGCACCCACCTTCCAATTGCTGTGGATAGATTCCTATCCACAGACATGATGATGATGACGATGGTATTACCGACCGAAACAGTGATGACAAAACAGGCACAATTATAAATGCTTCCCAGACACTGAGGGGCTGCTTTCAGGCGAGACACCAAACAGGCATGTCTGTGGACTCTAGAGCAACCAGGAGGTTCCTTCGGCTTGGAAGAGAAGGGAGGGAGTAACATTTCTGAACATAACTTGTTCTGTGCATAGTAAAATGTCTGGCACTTCAGATGTGGTACCTTACTTAATCCTCACAGCAGCCCCCGGAGCCGCAGGGTATGGCCTCCAGGAAAACAGAGGGGTCCGGGGGAACTGACCTCCTTGCCCACAGATGCATGGCAAATCAACGGCAGAGGCCAAGTTCAGGCCACTGTGCACCCCAGCTTCCACGTGCACAGGGAGAGTAAGTCCCTCACAATCAACAGCCACCGAGCAACTGTGGGGCAGAGCAGACTCCTGACCCTGTTCTCCAAGTGCTTCCTGGGTCAGCCTGCCTCTCCTTCCGCTCCCTCTCTTCCCGCCTTTGTAACCCAGGGTCAATTTCCCCCAAGACAATCAAGCACTTATTTATTTATTTATTTAAGATTTTATTTATTTATTTTTAGGGAGGGAAGGCAGGGGGGCAGGGGGAGAGAGAGAGAGAGAGAGAGAGCGAGAGAGGGAGGGAGGGAGAAACATCAATGTGCGGTTGCTGGGGGTTATGGCCTGCAACTCAGGAATGTACCCTGGCTGGGAATCGAACCTGGGACACTTTGGTTCCCAGCCCACGCTCAATCCACTGAGCTACTCCAGCCAGGGCTCAAGCACTTATTTATAAAGCAGACTCCTAGACAGGTCACTGTCAGGAAACACCTAGTGAATGTTGCCCAAAGCCCTGTGAGCTCCAACCAGTGCCTCAGTGATCCAACCCATCAGCCTTATGGCTTTTAATACATTTAAAGGGAGAAACAGAGGAAAAGTAAACTCTGAAAGAAACAAACGCTCCAGGCTGGTTTTATTTATATCAGATCCACATTGGGAAGGGTTCCTGTATCCAACACACACACAAATATCAAAAAATTCTCGCTTTTAAGCCAAAACTTATTATAAAACGTATTCTAAAACAGAAGAGTAACTCCCACTAAAATCTGTGAAAATAAAACCGGTGTTAAGGTATAAAACAAAGATCAAAGATGCAACGAGCTTTTAAAAGGAAGATTTGCAAACTTTGTGTTATTGCAAAATGATGATTATTATAATTGCGGTGAGTCTTCGCCTCAGAAACACATAATGAGAGAAAATCCAGCTGCCCAGAAGCTCAAGGTCTGACAGAGTCAATCAGTTAAGTACTGTGACCATTTCAAGAGAAATCGTCTAAAAACCAATAGCTTTTCTGTGTATTGGCAGCAACCGTGTAGAAAATATCATGGGAAAATGAAGTCATTCTCTACAGAAGCCCCCAGTGCAGAATCCGTCCTGGGAACTGTGAGTACGGAGTCTGCGTGAGGGACCCTGCATGACGTCGTTACTGAGACATATAGAGAAGAACATGATGGGGACCCCTGGCTCCCACCCACCTGCTGGGCTGCACCTCACGCCTTTGTGTCTACTGTTCCCTCTGCCCAAAATGCTTTTCCCTCTGCCGTTTTCATGGCTGAGAGTTCATTCCTATCTCCATTCGAATATCATCGCGAAGAGGATGTCCTTTCTTCCTATCCAAAGTTTGCCCACTACCCCCGACTCTGGTCATTTTCTGTCACTTTTCCTCCCGTCCGTCACAGCAGTAACCATTCCATGAGATGATCTGGTTCACTCGCTTATTTCCTGTCCGTCTCCTCCACTCAAACGAAAGGTCCTTGAGCACGATTCTGTTTGCTCATCTCTAGGGCCAGTGCGGGGTGGATGCTCTGCGTGCATTTGTTTCATTAAATGCGAGAGACGTACCACCGCCTACGCAGAAAAACCGCGCTCTGTGAGGAGGTGAATTTGGCCCCGAGGTAGTGCAGAGGTCTCTCCTGGCTCAAAATCAAAATTCAGGTGAGTCAGTCTCTAGGTCAGGGGCTGGAGACTTGATCAATGATGCTAGCATTCACCTGACAGAAAAATAATAGAAGAGAACACAGACAGCTAGTTCTGAATAAGATATAACATGCAGGGTGGGGGTCCCCGCCCTGGTGGGACTGCATGACACAGCATCATGCAGAGCGAGAGCAGTGCAGCAGGTGAGGCCTGAAGCGGCCGGGCACATGGGCAGGGCGCGGGGTGCAGGGCAGGGGTGCAGGGCGCAGCTGGAGAACAGGGGCATGACAAAGCCAGTGTTAAACGTTAGCAGGTACGGGGTTGGATTTTCTCCATCTGACCTATTTTACTCGGCGTGGTAACCTCTAGGTTCATCTATGTTGTCGCAAATGTTAAGGTTTCATTATCTTTTATGGCCAAGGCATTCATTCATATATAAATATGTTAAATATACATGTAAATGAAATAGCAAGAGACAAGCACGCTCACAGACACAGAGAACAGAATGATGGGTGCCAGACGAGCGGGGAAGCAGGGGTGGGTGAGCAGGTGAAAGGATTAAGAAGCACAGGGCGGTGGTTACGTAACAGTCACAGGGATGGACAGTGCGGTGTAAGGAATACAGTCAATAGTGTTGTAAAGTCTATGGTGCCACGGAGGTACTGGAAATATGGGGGAAACACTTTGCAAAGGATATGGTTGTCCGTCCACCATGCTGTACACCTGAAATTAACACAAAACAATGTTGAATGTCAACTGTCATTGGAAAAGAAGAGAAAAGAAGTGAGTAGCTACGGTAGCCAGTGCTCTGGGGTGGCCCCCACACTCCCGCTCTCCGCTGTGCGTTCTCTGCTTAACCCCCTCCTTGCCTGTCAGCAGCGCTGGTGAGTGTGATCGGTCCCCTCCCCCCCAGTCTGGTTACTTACAGAACAAAGGTGAAGGAATTTAACCAATGCAGTTACAACTCCTAACCAGTTGACGTCCCATTAATGGGAAGGGAGATTACAAGACCTTAAAATTGATTCCTTCCTGACATTTCATAGTGTGTGGGGGGGTGTGGGGGGACCATGTGGCCAGGACCTGGGGGCCACCTCTGCGGGCTGACAGGGATCCCCATCCGGCCAGCAGTGAGTGGGAAAATGGGGACTTTTGTCCCACAACGGCAAGGAAGTGGATTCTGCCAGCTGTCTGGGGGACCTGGAGGTAAACCTTTTTCTGGCCAAGCCTCCACATGTTGACAGGGCCATTGTCACCTGGATTGTGCCCTCGTGAGCCCTGATCAGGAGATGGAGACACATTGTGCGCAGACTTCTGACCCACAAAACGGCGAGTGCCCCCTGGGGGCTGCTGTGAGCCACTTGGTCCGCGGCGGCATCTGTGACTTGTGAGGAGAAAACGAGTGTGTTGAAGAAAGGAGGGCCGTGTGGCAGGCCCGGGGCATACAGGTGTGGATTTCCACTAGAAAGCTCCGTAGCAAACTGGGTCCCAGAGAGATGAAATACTGGAGTGGAAAACAGGGAAAGCACGTCACAGCTGGGCGAGTGCTTAGCGGGTCTCAGAAAAAGATGTGATTTTGGAGCACAACAATCACAGAAAATCTCGCACAACTCCCTAGGAGGGAATATGCAAAAGTTAAAACTCCTTCCACTCAAAATAATAACTCAAGTCTGTACAAATGCTGGCCTCAGCAATAATGAAGGGTAGATTTGGTTTCTTCCCC
Organism: Phyllostomus discolor; assembly: GCF_004126475.2. Lineage (NCBI taxonomy): Eukaryota > Metazoa > Chordata > Mammalia > Chiroptera > Phyllostomidae > Phyllostomus > Phyllostomus discolor. Next base: position 213,759,997 of record NC_040903.2, on the reverse strand, counting down.
GTGTACAGAACACGGAGAAGTGTGATAAATATTTACAAGTGTTTATGTGCACAAATTTCTGGGTGACAAAATTATGAGTAATGTTTAATTTTTTTCTGTAGATTATATTTATACTGTGTACATCCACTAATATGATTCTATATTAATGTCATGAACATCTGAAAATAATAATTAAATGCGTAATAATATTTCAAGGCATAACTACAAAGAAATAGTATGTAATTTAGAAGAATTAATTATATTCTGTAGATGTTTACAAATACTTAGGTGCTGAGGATCATGGGAAATATCAGAACATCCTTGCATACGCACGCTATGATTACAACAATGCAGAGACCTCACCAGCGCAGATGAGTAAAGATGGAAAAACTTGGTGTTGCCATTAAAGTAGATGTTTTAGGATAACGGGAATAGAAGCAACAAAAATTGACTCCCTGTCTGTCCACGAGTCCCCTGTCTCCCTCCACCTGGGTCCTCAACCAGACCATGGCCGTGAAAGCGGGTGCCTTGGTCACCTTGCGAAGATGCCCATCCCCAAGGTGGACAACACCGCAGGCGAGTTCCGACTGCTGCAGGCACCAGTGGCACCCATCTCTGCCCTCCTGCTGAGGACCACGGGGAAGCACGAGACAATGAGCTGGAAGCAGCCCCGCGGGAGGCTCGAGAGGGAGCGCATCCGAAGGCAAGCCCGCTGGCCGTCACTGAGGGGTTCGGAAGGGAGCTCAGTCATGTGGCCAGGGAGAAGCCCCAGACAGTCACCTACTGGCTGGCGGAGGTGAGGGACGGCGGCGGGGAGATCCGCCCCTCCCATGGGCACCAAGTGGACCACCGGCTGGGGCTGGACTTGAGGCCTGCCCGTTGGCTCAGTTCAAGGCAATGGAGGTGGCGGTCCAAGAAGGACACCCATTCCTCTGCTCCCCAGGGGCCCAAGCTAACTGAAACAGTCATTCGCCTCGGGACCCTTGAGGGCCTTCTGAGAGGACCCCGCCGTCAGCTCTGGAGAAGCCTGTGCTGGTCTTGGGCTCATTGTGGCAAAGAGCAGACAAGTTGGTGAGACAGGTGAGGTCTCTCAGAGGAGAGCAGCGAAAATCTCACCTGGGTGGAAAGGCGGGCGAAGTGGGGGTTAAAGAAAAAAAATACATCCTTGTATTTAATAAACCTCAAGCATCTTTTTTAAAACAGAAACAACTAAATATCTTCTTAGATGTTTGATATCTGAATTAAAAGTTTGTTCATATCTTCTGTGTCTATCCACCCATCTACATACAGAAGACAGGTGGATGGATGGCTAGAAAGATAGATAGGGAGATAGTCTTGCTATGTACGTTAGTTTTTCAATACTTCTGTAACAAAGTACTACCGACAGAGCGGCTTTAAACGACAGATATTTATTCCTTACAATTCTGGGGGCTGGAAGTCCAAGATCAAGGTGTGGCAGGGTCGGTTCCTTCTGAGCCTCTGTTTTGTCTTGTAGGTAGGAGACCGCCTTCTCCTGTGCCTTAACTCATCTTCCCTCCGGGTGTGCCTGCGTCTTGACCTCATCTCCTTACAAACACACCAGTCACACCGAACGAGGGGCCACCCTAAGGACCTCCTGTAAATGTAGTTACCCTTTTAGAGACCCTACCTCCAAATACGGTCATGCCCTGGGCTACTCAGAGTTAGGACTTCGACCTATAAATGTTGGGAGGACACTACTGAGCCCATGACGGGATGCAAGAGTCTCTCCTTCTAAGGGAGAGCACGGTGCTCACCCTGCAGTGCTGTGTCTTTCTGGGGTGTGGCTTTCACCCACCTATTTAACATCAGGGTAATAACACCGTCACTGTTATCCTTGATGGGGCTCTTTCAACCTTGCTTTTGTCCAAGGGTCAAACGGCACCGTGGTCTCACACACAATGAGGATGGACTCAGGTGACGTACTAAGAGACTCCTGGGTAGTGCCCTGTGCCCAGGATGCACTGGGGCACGCCTCCCCCCGACGCTATTGCTTAATAGAGTTTCTCAGATTTTCCTACCAAAGGCCTTCGGCAGATGGGGAGAAAGAACTCAAGGCAAAACCCACAGAGGCGCTCAGCAATGTTGTCCTTATAGTCACTTAAAACAACAAGCAAAACTGTTGACCTTTTCTGTGACAGATCCATGTTTGTGAAAATAAAACAGTTCCAGCTCCTTGGGATGTAAAATTGCTCTGGGAAAACACGCGGCATTTACCTTGTGCCCGCAGAAGCCTGTGGCTTTGCACCCTGGGTGCCCACAGACACATGGTTCGGACAGACACCCAAGCCCCCCTGCCCGAGAAATGAGACCCAGCACCCCCTTCCAGCTGTAGGATGTCTCACAGCATGTCTTCGAAAGGGAGCAAGATAGAAAAATCAAACAGTAGCCTGGAGTTGCAAAATTCCTGGAGAAAGGGGGAAAAACAAAACCCAGAAAAAAACACATAAAAATGGGCAGGCAACAATGCCAGAAGGACAAACAACAGATGGACAAACAGAATTACAATGCAAATGCCAAGGACGAGCACGGGCAGTAGCTGAGTTGGACAATGTTGTTAGAAAAGATTCCAAAACAGCCAGAGGCAGCCGATGGGAACTGTCGCCTGGCCATACCTGTAGAGAAACGACTTAGAGCAGTAGGGCTTCCTTATGGGAATGTACGCCCCTGGTTATTGCATGGACTGTCTCATCAGGGCACTCGGAGCGCCGAGACCCCTGCATCTCCTACAGGGAAGAGGGGCTAGGCTTGCAGATAACCTGCAGTGGCATTTCCCACGGGGGGCTTCAGGCACCTGGTTTTTTATCCAAATGATGGGGCCAGCCCCCATCGGTGCATTCATGCCCTCCCAGGACCACCGGTGACCGTCACAGGGACAAACGAGAACCCACGCCAACAACACACTACTCCCACCAAGCCAGCCAAGCTAAATGTGCACACCAGAAGTCTTTTTGCTGCTTTGCAATGTGGCTCAACAATATTTGTTCACATAAACAAAGAGTTTGCTCTTTCTTCAAGAAGCAGTGGCATGAGCTGTGTTGCAAGTCTGCCGTGAATAAGCCCGCCCCACTGCTCCGAGGGGAGCCAAGTCGCTGCCTCACTTCCCGCGTCACTGAAGCTAGACCAGCTCCCAGAGGTGCCGGTGACCTGTGGTCAGCGCCCGGGGACACTGCGTGGCAGGGGTGTCTGAGTGTCCGGTGTCTCCGGGCCACCCTGGAAGAAGAGTTGTCTTGGGCCCCACATTAAATACTTTGCAACACATGATCACAAAAACAACTCATAACATTTTAAGTAAATTTACAGTTTGGGGTTGGGCCACATTCATAGCCACCCCGGGCCACGTGTGGTCTGTGGGCCACAGATGGGACCCCCCTGCTGTATGGGACAGAGGGGCACAGACAAAACGTGTGTGTGCCGGGGGGCGGGGGACGGTGAATGCTGACCTGCAACAGGAATGGTCTAGAACTCCTTACAGAATACAGGTTAGACAGAGGCCCTATAGTAGGAATATCAAAAGAGACAGAACCACAGAATTCATTAAAGTAGAGGTGGCAAACCACGCTGCAGCCACAGCTGGCCCGTGGCTGCTCCCACACTTCCCTCCAGCTCAGGACTGTGTTCACACCGTCAGAGGTCTGGGCAGCGTGGAGGGGACACAGAGAAGGAGACAGAGAGACGCACACGGGGCAGACACCAACTAAGGGCTGGGAAACCTGAACAGGTATCATCCAGCACTGGTAGGAACAGTTTCCCCTGCCCACCCTGAGTTAGACGGCGCCCATAGGTGTGTGACTGTGAGTTCTTTACACGTCTACATGGCCCACCCGGATAGTCGCAGCTCTCCACCATGTGGAGAAGCATGTTAAGAGCATGCTATAGTCATAGGGAATCTCCATTAATTACCTCGCACGCACCTGTCACACGTAAGAACTTCAGCTGTGTCAACTGAGTACATCCTCAGAGCAGCCGTTTTGGGCAAGTGCTCTATGTTCCCTCTTTTCCGTGGAGCCCCTGGAGAAGCAGAGTGGCTGAGGAACTTGTCCAGGGACTTGTAGCCAGGAAATGGGGTGAAGCAGGATTTGAACCAAGCCAGTCTGTAGTCACCAATATACAAATACAGATGAGTCAGGATAGGTTAACGTATGCTGCAATAACAAGTGGCCCCAAATTCTGAGCAGTCTTTGGTGCGGAAGATCATTTCTGTGTTTGCTGTGTGCCCACACAGGGGTGGCTGTGTAGTTCTGCCCCAGGCACCTTGTTTTGGGGACCCAGGCTCATGCTGCAGCCTCTGCCTGGTGCCAGGCATGTGGCCAAGGGAAAAGAGAGAGAGGACCTAGACAGAGTCCTCAAACTTCTGCATAGGCACACAACCTACGCCCCTTCTGATCATCTTACATCAGCCAGATCTGGGCAGATGGCCCAGCCTGGTGTCAGTGTGGCAGGAAGGATGATCCTCCTTCAGGAGGGGCAGTGAATTGCTGAGTCCTGCTGTGCCCACCGCTGTGGACACTGGCAGCCCTCCCCACCAGTGTTCCAACAGCCTAGGACTGGGGCTAGACGCTCTCCTACTGGTTGTGGCCAGCTGGTCCCCCTCACGGTTCTCCCCAGAGTTCTCCAGACCTGCGAGGATATTAGTTACTAAAACATCTCACTCTCTCAGCCGCGGTAAGAACCATTTCTCCCAGTAATTTAAATCTGCAGTAGCCAGTTTTCCAGTGTAACAGAACCAATAGATTTTAGAGAGATCCATAGAGATCAAAAGAGATCGGGGGAGAGAGAGAGGTAGAAACAGATAGAGAGAGAGAGAGAGAGAGAGAGAGAGAGAGAGAGTTATTTAGAGGAACTGGCTCATGCAATTGTGGTGGCTGACAACTCTGAAATACCTAGGGCAAAGCCAGCAGGCTGGAGATGAAGAGCTGATGTTTCAGTCTTTTGGCCAAAGACTAGAAACTCAGGCAGAATTTCTGTTGACGTCTAATGGCAGAATTCCTCCCTTCTTCAGAAAGCCCTGACCCTTTGCCCTGAAGACCATGGACTGATCGGATGAACCCCACCCACATTAGGGAGGGTAATCCGCTTTACTTTAGGAGAACGAATTGTGTAGGTCACACATACACTAAAAAAATGAGCAAACAAAAAGAAAGACCTCTATGGCAACAAGTAGACTAACTTGTGTTTGACCAAACAGGGGGCCCCATAGTTCAGCCAAGCTGACCTATAAAATTAATCGTTACAGTTCAGGAGGACGTTTCAGTGTTAAATCCTGCCTCACAAACTTCTCCTCACCCTCACGGTCCTGAGCCCTTTATACAAGTTAATGCCATGTGTCAGTCAACTCTCACAGGCCTTAATGCCTCAAATATGCCTAAAGTATCTATCTTTTTGCAGTACAAAGTCCAAAATAAATATTTCTGATCAGTGATTGGACCTCCTCCAGGGGGAGATGCAGGGACCCAGGCACCTAGCATTCTGTGGCTTCCCCATTGTTAACAGAGAGCCTCCAAAAATGCTGTGCTTGTCTTTGCCAAGCCACTGGAAGGAGCAAAAACAAAGGAAGTCGATTGTGGGAATACTTCATGCACCGGAAATGAACTGCTACGTAATCACACGTAAGAGGACACCAATAGTCCATTGGTTAGAATGTAGTCACGTGACCCCGCTGCGTCAAGAGAGTCTGGGAAACGTAAGGAGGCTGGGGCTCTTGAGGATCTCTAAGGACCAGACCTGGGGATCCTCTAGCAGCGAGTCTTCTCTGTGTTTCTGCATCTTCCACGGTGACGTTAAACTTTGACACGGGTGTGGGGGTCGGAGATAACAGGTTACAACACCTTTCTGGAGCTTTGCCTCATCCTGGCAAACTGGACATGACTCTTCTGCTTCTGATGGCCAGGAGGCGATGCCCGAGCGCAGTGACAGCACCTGAAACAGACCAGAGGCCCACACTTGTGTTTGGTTTTCAGTTGTTGAACAAGAGCTGTCTGAAGGCTGCCAAAGCCAACTGCACACTCTGTTTTACTGATTCCAGGAGGAGAAGAAAAAGAGTTAAATGTCTCAAGACCAAATATGCACTTTTTTTAGCATCTGCTTCGAAAGTGCCTCGGAACAGCTCTCCGGTGGAAGCCTCCAGAACGGAACCGCACACCTTAGAAACCAGCTCGTTTTTGTGAAAATGGGTTTCATTTCTTACTGACCCTGTCAACAGCTCTGCAAAGCTAATTTGCTAGTTCAGTGGCTCATCATCAGCTCCTCGTACATGAAACTGACAAAGGTCAACAGTGTAAAAAAATATTTGATTTCAGACTTTAATCCAAAGAATTGCAGTAGCTCTTCTGCTTCTCTGATTGAATTAACAAGGAACTCACCTAATTGCTTCGAGAACATGGAGAAAAATAGGTTTTTCCTGCTGGCGACGGTCTCTAGCTGACTCCTTCTGGGTGACACTTCAGTTAATTTGATGACTAAGCTCCTCTGATCTGTCTGTAAACCAAACTTAAGTTGTGGTCAAGAACTTCAGAAGCCACAAGTCACATGTCACCTTCATCATCCGTCATCCTTACACGAGTGGTGTAGCATCCTCACGCACCAGAAGGTGTCTAGTCGGTTGGCCTGGCTTTAGACTTTGGGGCCACCACCTACTACTGACTTTATGATCTTGGCCGAAGCACTTGAATTCACAGAGCCTTGGTCTGTTCCTCTGGAACACAAGCCTAGTAAATCTGCCTGCCATGGGTCACGTCTAGAATTAGATGGGTCTGCTTCTGGCCAAGGTGTTGGCCTGCATGGGGTGTTCAGTCATTTCTGGGTGTCCTTCCTTCCTCTGGAGGTACAGGTCAACTCACTTGCTTCCATGTCACCTGTGCGTTATTAGGACAGTCTGTGTGCAAGCAGAAGAAACCAGCAGAAGCTGGAATACCATCTGGTTATTCAGTGTTAGCACACAGACGTGCTCCCAGAACCTTGAGGCGGGAAGAGAGCCCGTCCTGGGCAAGGCATGGATCAGCATCTGCGAAGCCTGGAGAGTGGGCCTGCTGGGTCATCACCCCACTTTTTTTTTCGATCCAACTCCTTCTCTTATACCTGCACACAGACTTGCCTGCTTATCCTCTCCACCTGGTGGAAGATGCCCCAATCAGAGCTCTAGACCTCACGGATCTTGTTGTTGCTGTGATCTCATTTGGAATGTAATGGATGAGTTTCAACTGCAGACTGGATTAGCCCAGCTGCCATCAGCCGTTCACAGGAGGCCCCACCCACTAGGGATCTGTATACACCTGGAATGTGAGGCACCTCCTCTGGGTAAGGAGGGCCGTTACCCAGGGGTCCCTGTGAGCTGAACCACTACCAGAAGTTTTTTCTACTCCAGTGGGCATTTGGAAAGGATTTTATTTTATTCTGAAGAAAACAGATGGAAGGAAATGGAATTTTTCCTCCTTTTCCTTTTGCCTAGAATTCCACAGACGTGAGGAAATGACCCTGGTTTCTCTTGTATACCATTGCAGAGCAGACAATTTAGGATGGAGGGAAATGGACCATCTGAATGATCCCACTGACGTCATCATCTGGAAGCCTCTAGAAACCTCTGGAAGCTTAACCACTGATGCCAGCACAGGGGAAGCTTCTCTCACACAAAGGTCACCGTGGCAGAATGGGAACATTGTACCTGGCTGCAACTTGAGTGCGCTCTCTGGTGAGACAGGTGACAAGGAGACCCCGATTGAGGACCTTGAACCTGGCGGGACCAGGTAGAGAGACGGGGCCACCACCTCTGCCAGCGATGAGCTTCCGGCAGGTCTCAGCAGGTTCTCCCATGAAAACGCCCTCTTACTGGGCTGGGTTAATTAATTGAGGTCTGTTTTTCTTCCCTACAAGGGAACTTCAATCTCATTTATGTGTGAAACGCACTGTTAAAAACATCATATTTCAAACAAATACTGCCTTTCTGCGTATTTTAGGGCATGGTTTTTACTAGGGAAATGAAAAGGAAACAGTTTAAGTTAGAGTTGCCTTGGCAAAATAGAACATTTCACAGGCACTCCTTGATGCAAATTAAAGTAAGTAGACAGATAGAGAGAGAAAACATAACTGTAATTGACTGCGAGACAATGGATAGACCCTGACATCTCAGAGTGTATAACTTTTAATTGCATTTAATTAGACAATTGTGTTCCAGACATTTCCTATTAGAAAGACATTTTTATGTGCTATTTAATTGAACAAGTACACATCCATTAGGAAGATAATAGTATTCTTATTTTAAAAACTTAAATATATTGAGGTGAGGGAATCTGGGTAATTTGAGTTCAGAGAGCATGCAGGAGGCGATCTGAAATGTGAAACTCCTCCATTGGACTGTGAAGTGAGTTAGGTGCAGAGTTGGTTCGGAGAGAATGCTACCTGAGTGAAGGAAATGCTTGACCACAAACTAACAAGAATATCAAGATGATTTATCAGCACAAAATATCTCTCCAGGCTCTTCTTGCAGATTCTAACACACAAACTATGTTTACAATAGAAAATGAAATCCAACTTTGACTTATGACCAAGGAATTAACAGAGACCAGATGTACCATTACAAATAAAACCAATATAAAAAGAGCAATAAAAGAATTGGGCATGAGGCAATGAAAGAGAGGCATCCCTGAGAGATGGAAAGTGAGAAGTAGCTCCAAATTATCCTAGTTTATTGTTCAGAGATCATTTCCAGCCGCAGCAAAGGAGAAGGGGCCTGCCAGAGCTTGGCGGTCTTCCTGAATTGAGGAAATATTGGTGGAAGGCCAAGGTGGATAGAGTTCACCAGGCAGAGCATTAGGGTGGAGAGAGTTGCACAGAGAGGGAACTCAGAGATCTGCAGTGGGTTCCCCTCAGTTCTTCAACTGAAATCTAATCCGTGTGTGCATGCACGCAAGGAACCTGCACAGGACAGGAGAAGAAGCTTCTGAAAGGATCAAAGGGAAGAAGTCCTAGGACCCACACAGGGCCACCAGCCAGACTAGAAAACTCAATAACTCCTGGGGCACCAGGTGGAGTGATCACGCATGTTTTCCCTTAGCAGTAGGACAAAAGGAGATCTAGTCTAACTGCTGTTAAAATCAGGATCCAAAAGAATCAGATGTTTCCAAGGAACTCAAGGACATCCCAGAATAACACTTAACCATATTTAAGGGAATATAAAATATCCACCACTCAATAAGATAAAATTCATAGTCTCGGGCATGTAATAAAAAGTTACCAGGCATTCAGAGGAGAAAGAAACTGTAAAACAATATGAGGATAAAAAACAACCAGTTGAAATGGACTCAGCAATGACATAGTTGATAGAATTGGTAGAACAAGGCTATTCAAACAACTAACAACACTAGTCTTTAATATTTTCTATGATCCAGAGGAATAAATGAGTATGTTGAGACAAAAGACATATAAAAAGGATCAAAATGAAATTTTTAGAGATGAAAAGTATGTCTGGAATGAAAACTATGCAGCATGAGATTAACAGCAGAGTAGACATTACAGAAGAGAAGGTTAGTGAACTTGAAGATGTAATAATAGACACCATCCAAAATAAAACACAGAAAGGAAACAGACTGAGAACAAACAGAGTATGAACAGTATCAAATAACTTCAAATTCCGGTAATCAGAGTCCTTGAAGAAAGAGAGCAAAAAATATTGAAAAAAAACAAGCAATGAAACTTTTGAAAATGTATTGAAATCTTTTGTAATTTTACAGATCCAAGAACTTCAATGACTTCCAAGCAGAAGGAATCCACAACAGACGTTAGAAAGAATCAAAAAAATATAGTTATAAATGAGAAGGTGTTAGAACTGAATGCAAATGAGAATGCAACATATCAGAATTTGTGGTATGCTGCTCAAGTAGTGTGCAAAGGAAAATTTATGAAACAAAAATGCCAGTAAAAGAAAAGAAGAAAGGCCTAAATCAGTGACCTCAGCTTCCACCTTGAGAAACTGGAAAATAATATAATATCCAATTTAATTATAAGTACACATCATGAATGAATAATATCCTGACCTAATTGGTGAATAAAGCCACTCCTTCCACACCTAAAAGCAGATAAAAACACAGAATTTAGACACATACATTCAAGTTCTGCCACACAAAGGGAAATGCATATGAGGTTCCTAGGAAAGTACTGCCTAAGGCAGGGGATATATGTAGAGTTTAATACCATTTTAATAAGTATGGGTGTTAGGTGGCAAAGGGAGGTAGCAAGTGGGGATGGCCCCAGATCTCACTCTGGACAGCCTCACCTGGCATCCTGAAGGTCATGGAAAGCTGCCCTTGGACATGAATTCCAGCGAGTGACATCCACAGGTATCCAGGCTTTCCAGGGACCATCACTGTGGTCTGTGGGTTATTTCAATCATATGCTTTACTTCGTCATGAAGCCCACATAAGTTGCAAGGTGAATAAGAGGTTAGAGGATTTTGCTCCACAAACTTCAACAAAAACCTTAAGTTGATCGCTTTACTTGTGTTAGAAATCTGTCCATGACAGTTGATCATGTGGGTATATTGATTAAGTGAATTACCTGTCTTACCTTCTACAAAAGTTTTCCCATAAAGTCCTTAAATAAGATAAAGCTCTCAGATAGGCTTCTTTCTAAGAAGCATCCTATGCCCATTGGCATAGCTCAATGGATTGAGTGCGGGCTATGAACCAGGCATTGCAGGTTCGATTCCCAGTCAGGGCACATGCCTGGGTTGCAGGCCACACCCCCCAGCAACCACACATTGATGTTTCTCTCTCTCTCTCTCTTTCTCCTTCCCTTCCCTCTCTAAAAATAAATAAATAAACTCTTTTAAAAAAAGAAGCATCCTTGAAGTGTTTTCAGAACATTTTCTTCTTTTACTCTGATTCCCTGGATTCTGAAGCAAAGATCAGTGCTATTAACGTGTGGGGAGAAACACGCGTGCATCTTGCAGAAAACCTCCAAGCTCTGGATGCTGCGTGCGCATCCCCCTGGAAAGAGCTCTGGGCTGTCCCTCCGGCTGAGATGCAGGGAAGTGCTGCTGGGAACGTCAAATTTGGCTGCTTTCGCTCTTTCCTGGAGAGAGTGGCAAATGTCCATCTCGGTCACTGGGGCACCAAATTAGCCAAGTGCTTCAAGTGAAAGGGCAACACGGGAAGAAATAAACAAAAGGTCAGAAACCCTGACTGACGCGGGGAATAGTGAGAATGGCTGAAAAATGAGACTCATTATAAGGAAGCTTATGTCAGTCCAAGTAGCCACGTTCGTTTGGTTGCACGGAGACCTCAGAATGTCCTCCTGCTGGACACTGACGGGGAACATGGCCGAGTTGAAGTTAAAGTTTGATAACACGGAACTTTATTTCAAAAGATCAGGGGATGTCTTGGGCCTAATGTCCTGTCCACATTCATGATCGTACACAGAACACAAGGGCAGGCAAGGCACAGCGTCTGAGCTATGCCTTCATTGAATAGTTAGGAATTTCTTTGTCATAGTTAGGCATTTCCACCCACTGTCCGTAACAGACTTAAATAATGGAGGATTCAATAAGTTAGAGATTTATTTCTTTTTCTTGCACGGCAGGTCCAAAGATGAGCAGTCTGGGGGTAGGCTGGGAGCTCCAACACCATCAAAACCCCAGGCTGAGCCCATGCTCCCCGCCAGCATGCTTTGCATTGGTTCCCAGTCTCCAGCTCCCTCAAGGCCCAGGATGGCTGCTGAAGCTCTGGCTGTTACTGCAGGGTTCCAGTAAGGAGGAAAGGAAGCGAAGGACATCCACCTTGCTTTTAAAAGAGTTTTACTGGAAGCGTCTTTGACCATTGTCATTGCATCCCATGTGTGAGAGCTTACTCACATGGCCACACTCCGGGGAGGCAGGGTGACAGGGAGTCGTTGTCAGCTCAGCCTCCGGCCACCTGGAAAAACTACAGAATCATCTAAAGAGAGAAGGAGGGAGTGGATTTTTGATGTGAGGCTCGTGTGTGCGAGTCCCAGTTGGAGGATATACCCTGCTATTCTGGAAAAAAAACACCCTTCTTGTGTTTAAAAGTAGAGGGAAGAAATAAAAACAGCAACCATAGTTCATTATCAGAAAGGAACACCATTAATATTTGATGTATGTTCTATTGCTTTTATTTTCAGGTTATTTAAAAAATGTTATCATGTAACATATACGAAATTGTATGTAATTATTTCAAATGAAAACAGTAGTTGTGATTATGATGTTAATACTGGTTTATTAAAATAAGAACTGCAGGCAAGTACAGTGAAGAAACTGAGGTTCAGCTAGTCCCCACATCCAGGTAGAACAGGGACTATGAATATTCCAGCAGATTTCAACGCTGACTTATCTTTCAATTTTGCATTGCTGATGTCATTTTATATATAAGCTGATTTTAAATTATGATTGGTATAAGAAGCTTCATAGATCTTATTTGAAACATGAGACATAAAGAAATATAATAATAGACACCATATTTCATTGACTGCAAGACACATATTTTTCACGTTTTAACATCTCTAAAACGGGGATGCATCCTGTAATTAATGATATATCACAGTTTAATTGGTATCTCTTTGTCCTCAGGGTACATAAGACAATGGTACTTCTTATGAGTGATGATGAATTAGGTTTGATGAAAGCAGTAATATCTGTCACTAGATAGCTTATTAGTTATTGAAATTAACTCAAGGAATTCAGGGTAAAATTTAAAGTTGCAAAAAGTTACTGAGCAAATCCTCCTGCAATAAAACGTGACCGTTAGTTTGCTTTTCCTTGGCCTGACTTGTGTTTTACAAAGAGAGGGAGACAGAGAGGGAGAACTGAACAGGGCGTGTCAGTGGAATAGCACATCGGATCCGAAGGCGCCGTTTAGAGTTGGACTAAAAGCTTCTGAGGCTGGGGTGTTCGGCCGTGGGCCTAGCACATAGTCCCACCACTAAATTTTTCTCCAATTCGCATGACGACTTGAATCGCTGTTCTCAATTACCCACTTCCCTTCCTGTAAGAGAATCACATATATATGTAATATATAATTGATGACAGATATATATATACACTTCAGGGTCAACAGATACTGGCTTACGGGGGAATGAAAGAGCAGAGAGAGGCCGAGGGAGCCTTTGTGCTGGGACGGCCTGCGTTTTGCAGACCAGAAACCCGAGGCCCGGGAACAACGCGGCCTTGCTCGGTGACAGGCCAAGTTCAGGAACTCGGGGAGCCGCAGACCAGGCCCCCTGCTTTCTCCACTGCGTCCCCTGGTGAGTGTCCTTTCTAACCAGCGGAGGGTGCAAGGCCTGGGGCCCCTGCCTGGTCCCGCGAGAAGCGCTTCCCCGGGCGGAGTCCGGCCGCGAGGGTGGGAGGAAGCCCTGGGCCTGTGCGTCCTTCTCCTCCTTGTACGACCTCCCTCCGTTACTTTCAGATTGCTGGATCGCATTAAAAAAAAAAAAAAGTCCCAGTCTCCGTCCTTCCGATAGCCGCGTGTGTCTGTTTTAATTAAGAGTGGGGGGAGGCAGGTTTGGGGCGGGGACCGCATGCCAGAATAATGTGCCGCTTACGTTCCCTCGTCTGAAACCCTTCCAGGGCCCTGCGCCAGAGCTCCTTTATTAGGAGTCACTTTGGGCAGGGACCCAGATGCCTGCCGGCCTTGCCCTTCCCGCCATAAAGACATCATCGGCCTCCAGGAAATGAGGCTGCACAGACCCCTGGGGTGATCGCTGGGGCCCGGGCCGGGGCCGAGGCAAGTGGGGAAAGAGCGCAGACGCGCATCAGTGGGGCTGCACTGCGGCTCACTTGAGGGAGGAGTCCGACGCCCTCTCCGCAGGAACTTGCGGGGCCCCGGGACGAGCTGTGGCCCCCGGGGGTTCCGTCCGTGACCCCGTGGCGTGCACATGTGACGAGTTCGTCGTCTGAGCTCAAGAACGCCTCCCTGTCCCCAATCTGTGGCAAAAATATACCTAAATAAAACGGCCATACATCAAGCCGCTGATAGGAAAGAGACGGAGGTTGCATTCTATTGAGCGAGCCCACTTTTATTATTAACTTTATGCTTTATTTACAGTGAGAGTTAAACATATTGATCTTAGCAACGCAGGAAGTGTCGTTACACCAACAGCTAGATTTGACTAAGAAAAAGGTAATAATTATCAGTTAGCGGGGAATTACTGCTAATAAGGGTGGGGGAAGTGCAGAAAATTCCTGATTAGCAAGCACTGACACTTTCCCAGTGTCGTGTATAAATTGCCAGGATTTAAAAAAATACATCTGCCTCATATGATATTTAAAAAGGGGGAAAGAAAAGCACGAGGCACATAATTACTAGACACATCCAAGATACAAACCTTTTTGTTGTTCTTTTAATCATTTGGAAGAAGAGGAGCCATTGCTCAGAAGAATTTTGCCCTTTTCTGTGGATAACAAGTACAAGGAACTAACAGCTCAATTATTCTGTTAATGAGGCAATTCCCTCTCTACCTGCATAAATTCAAGTGATAATTTTTTTTTGCTCCCCAATATCCTTTCTTCTGCCGTCCATCAACGCTCCTCTCAGAGAGGAGGCGACTGCAGGGTGAGGGCCACACGGAGGCCGGTCCTGTCTCGTAACACGGCGGCAGAAAAAGAACTGGAGAGGACCCATTGTACAGAGGAGAAAACTGAGGCCAGCCTGGGCCGGAGCATGGCTGAAGTCCGGTTTTCCCAGAGCTGAGATTCAGCCTGCTCTTCATCCAGCCTCTCCAGTGTCTGGACTGAGGCAGGTACTTTTCAGGCTCCTGTTTGCCCCCCACGTTCCGGCTGTTTGCTGGCCTTCCCACTGTATTCATCAGTCCGAGCTTGTCAGCTGCAGGAGGAGGCAGCAAGCGATGCAAGTGGAACAATCCCCGGCCAAAGCAAAGCAAAGCAAAGCAAAGGACCCTTCCACTGGCGAAGGCAGCCTCAGGCCAGGTAACTGCAAGGCTTCCTTTGGGCTTTGGAAACACCGGTGATCTGTGGGGAGTCGCCCCGGTGCCCCTGAGCCGCTGTGGAAGGAAATGCAGGGACCACAGGTTAGGAGATGTGCTAAGGCTTGTGCCGTTCAGCTCTGATGTGTGACAAGTTAGGTCCGCTGTGTCGCACTACCTGAGGACCCACCCAAAGCAGTCCCCCTGCTCGCCCTTCTCCTACAGCCTTGATCTCCGTTGTTTTTCCATTTCCTGAGTACGGCGCCTGCCTAAAATGATGCCAAGCCCTGGCAGGCTCAGAATCCAAAGGCTTTTCCACACCCTCTGTTCTTGAGCATTGTCTACGGCAAAGCTACCGCCCTGCCCCTCACCCCCGCGAGCTCCGAGCAGCCTTGTGGACTCGTGTCTTGCCCTGCTTGACCTCTCAGCCGTCTGGTGTCTGCCTCCTCAGTCTCTCGAGACTTGAGCAGAATTCTGTTCTCCGAACTCGGGTGTCTCTGCAGACTCCGCACGCCAGCACCCTGGGCCGGGGGTGCCTGCCTGTTCCCCGCACCGGGGTCCCCGCCTTCCCTCCTGTCTTCCGACCGTCAGCCCTCCTTCTTTGCGCGGCTGCCAGGACGATCAGTTTCTGAACCCACGCCACTGTTTGTCGTTTGAATCACATGACACCCTTGCTGTAAAAGTACTAAAATTAAATAACATACAGCACCCTATTGGACTTCCTCTCTATGCCAAAACAAATACAACACCTTCAGAGAACCCCGCTCCCCTCTGAGACTGCAGAACGCCTCCCGGTCAGCGGGCGATGGTTGCATGCTCCCGGTCTCTTGTCTGTGTGTCCCCCGGGGACTGACAGTCCATCCTGCACTTGCTAATTGTTTCCTATTAAATTGCTCTTGAAAAATGATATTAATAAGTTTTGTGTATAAGTGGCAAACATGTCCTCCCAACCTGTTGTCTTAACTTTGTATGTAGAATCTCTTGATGATGAGCTCACTCACAGTTACCTACAAAGGAGTTCCCATAAGACTGTCAGCTGATTTCTCGATTAAAAGGCTCATATTTTTATGTGCTCAAATATACCTCTTTATTTGGCTTTTAGTTCTTTTTTCTTGTTTGGAAGATACAGTCTACTTCAAGACTTTATTTATCTACCTATCTAGCTATCATTTATCTTTTACATACACAAAAATGCATTTATACACACACATAAAACTTTCTTATCTCCAGTAATGTTTACAACTAAGACTCTAGACTTAAAATGCAATTTTTTCTTTTTTAAATATATTTTATTGATTATGCTATTACAGTTGACCCATTTTTTTTCTCTGCTTTATTCCCTTCCACCCTGTACCCCCCCACTATCATTCCCCCACCTTAGTTCATGTCCATGGGTCGTACACATAAGTTCCCTGGCTTCTCCATTTCCTACACTATTCTCAACCTCCCCCTGTCTATTTTGTACCTGCCATTTATGCTTCTTATTCCCTGTACCTTCTCTCCCATCTGCCTCCCTCCCCCTCCCCACTGATAACACTCCAGGTGATCTCCATTCCTGTGATTCTGTTCCTGTTCTAGTTGTTCGCTTAGTTCATTTTTGGTTTTTGTTTTGTTTTATTTTTAGGTGTGGTTGTTGATAGTTGTGCATTTGTTATCATTTTACTCTTTGCATTTTTGATCTTCTTTTTCTGAGATAAGTCCCTTTAACATTTCCTGTAATAAGGGCTTGGTGATGATGAACTCACAGTTACCTACAAAGGAGTTCCCGTAAGACGATCAGCTGATTTCTCAAAAGAAACCTTGCAGCCAAGAAGGGGCTGGAAAGAAGTATTCCAAGTCATGAAAGGCAAGGTCCTGCATCCAGGATGACTCTATCCAGCAAAGCTTTCATTTAGAATAGAGGGGCAGATAAAGTGCTTCCCAGATAAGGTCAAGTTAAAAAGCACATTTAATGTCTCCCTTCTAAGTTTAAAATTCGTAATGATCTTCTGTATGTTTCCTTTTCAGAATGAAGTTTTAACTCCAACGTGCTGTTCAGCCTCTCACGACTTGCCCGCCCCCTCCGCCTGCTCCCTGCCCCACCGGCCACCTGGAAACGGCTCCATGTCACATCCCCGAGAGCCAGGCTCCCTCCTCCTCCAGACCCCCGCCCACGCCGCTGCCCCGACGGGAGGAGGATCGCCCAGTTTCCTCAGCGCTCCTTTGAGAGATGAGAGAAGGAGGGGAAGGGGACAGAGAGGGAATAGAAACATAGGCCATGCCAAGTGTTTACTGTTTAGCAGAAAAATCTTCCTGAGATCCTCTGAGTCACGGCGGGAAAAGGCAGGGAGCCAGAGGCCGGGCAGGACAAAGGACCATGGACACGGCTCCCTGGGCTGACCCTGCACGTCCTGAGAGCCCTTTCTTTCCTGGGAGAGGGTTTCCGAGACGCCTGGCTATCTCGCTGGTGGATCTACCAGGGGCAGCCAAGGACCAACCCACGGGATAAAGCAAATTCTCCGTGTTTGGAGGTATGTGTGTGATGCTACCCACGCCCAAATCCACCCGCTCTCTCTGTAATCTCCAGGGTGAATCGAACACGTTGTTGCAGGTTCCAAGGACTCCCCTCCTGACCCTTAGCATCCTGCTTGTCCTCACCCTCTCATTCCTCCCACCAGCACAAGGCCCTCTGGGGAGGTCCCTGCGGCACCCCCCTAAGCATAGGGTTATGCCGTTCCCTCCGCAGGGGGCTGCTCTGCATCCATTCTTCAGCAGACACACCGGTACTCAGCACGCAGGAGCCGGCTCCCAGCATCACCTCTCACGGAAGACGTCTGTGTCCCCTCCCCATCTGTTTGCTAACCCGGACCCTCACTCTACGAATCCCTAACCGCAAGCCTCACCTCACTTCCCATCCTTGGCCTTAAACTTAATCTAGCTGAGAAACGTGAACATGGCCTTCCTCGCCCTGCCCACCTTGATCTTAAGCCCCACTGCACCTTTCCCATCCCTAGCCATAACCCTTCCCTCACACTACTCACTCCTAACCCTAAAGCTGACCCTTCTTGGTGACCCTTCTGTGTGAGTGCATAAATGATGGATGGATGGATCGATGGATGGATGGATGCACAGATGATTCATGGATGGATGCATGGATGCATGGTGGATAATAGAGGGATGCATGCATGCATGGATGGATAGATGGTTGAATGGGTGAATAGGTGAATGGACAGATAGATAAGTGGATGGATGAATGAATGTGTGAATAGATGGATGGATAGAAAGTAGACTGTGTGTGTATTTGTGGGTATGGAAGTATGATGATTGAAAATTGGTCATGAAATGACCTGTTGGCAGAAGTTTGGGGCATCGCTTCTAGGCTGGAGTGTATGACTTTCCAGGTAAATGTTTTAGAGCATTCTCTCTCTCTCTCTCTCTCTCTCTCTCTCTCTGATGGTGCTGGCAAAACTCCCACTAGTGGCTACCACACTACTACAGATTTGTAACAAGGACAACTACAACACAAAGGCGGTGTCCCAGTGATACAGGTGACATCTGTGTTGCTTGAATTCACTGAGCTGGGGGAGCAGTTTGAGCTGGGAGAGCAGAACCTGCTTATCTAGAACCCTGGACAGGACACAGCAAACAGAGTGAAAAAAAGAGAAATCACCATTTTCTGACTTAGACATCACCTCATTGTGACTATGGAAATTCATGGGCAAGCGTATTTGCGTCTTTACAGAGACAATGGAGATAAGAAGCTCTGACCCCGGCGAACTTCAGATGAGGTGATGACCCTGAGACACTTGCAATGCCGTGCAGACTTTTGGTGGGACGGTTAGGCGGCCCTTGGACCCGAGCCATCTAATGATTTTGTAAATATTCCTTGACCATATGCATTAGATTGTCATCTCGCTCCTACCGATTCTCTTTTCAATTATGAAATATGCCTGATGAAATAAAAAAGATAAGTAATACCATAAACACAGGTGGCACTGAAGTATTAACGGGAAAATTGCCGTTTGTTTTTTTTTTTTAAAGAACAGTTAGCAGGAGCCATTACTTTTCCTTGCCCCACAGACAGAATGGAAAGACTCAGAAAACGTTATTTGATTTTCATGTTTACCCAAGTAATCTGCACAGGTAGTTGAATGAGTCAGACGGTATCTAACCCCAGGCCCAATCCTGTCCATTTCCGGATCCAGCTCCTCTGCGCCAGCCACTCACGTAGTATTTCCACGCTGTTCCTGTGTTTGTTTGTCCAGATAGCTTTATCCTGTGTTCACGCTGCTCTGTGCTGACGTTCCCCCTCCGAGTAGCATTTATCACCTTCCCGCTAGGGACAAGGTCGTGCTAAAGGGTCGAGTCCTTGTCTGTGAGTGACTGCCACCCCCGGGAGCCAGCTGAGCCATGAGTTCGATAGTGCATTCCACAGAAGGTCAGCTCCAGGCCAGGCACGGGGTCGCCGAACGTCACCGGCCACCAGGAGTGTCCCTCTGTCACAGGCTCCAGCTCTGCCGTAGGACCACGGGGGGTCATCACAGAAGGGAGACGCTAGACCAGAGAAAAGCAGCCCTCCCAGCAGACAGCAAGGATGGCGGGCCATGGAAAAGAAGGAAGTGGGAAAGCCACTTCTGGGTCACGATGAAACGTCTCCGTGCTCACCCTGCGCTGCCCTCCCTGTGAATCCCTCTGGCCCCCAAGTCCATTGGAGAGAAGTTGAAGTTGCTGCCGGGCCAGACGCCATGTGCACGCACAGCTGTGGCTGTAGGGCAATGTGTGAGTCCAGTCCAGAGGGTCCCACCATGGAGGCCCTGCCATTGAAATACTCTCCCGTATTTCCATCTCCACAGTGGGCTTTGTCTGGATGACAAAGAGATGGCAGAGCCACTGTCTGAGTTGGAAACTGCGTTTTCATGCATCCAAGGTGCTGATGGCAGGCGGGATCCCTTTGCTGGAATCCCACAAACACCTGCACGTCCAGCCCTCTCTCACCCCATCGGAGTGGGGCACACAGGTCTGCTGGCCGATGGGCGCTCTGGTCAAGGGAGCCCCTGGTGCCGGGGAGGGAGGAGAAGAGGAAAAGAGGTGGAGGAGGAAGTCGGGAAGAGACACTGTCCCACAGTTGACACATCCTTTTCGCCTGTCCCGTGTCACGTCTGTAGTCTGCCTGTGTGGTAGCTGGCACAGAGGTAGGAACCCACGCGGTGCGGGTGAAAAGACGGTATGAAGAGCTGTGCGGAGGACGGCCTGCAGCACTGCAGGGCAGGCCGACTGAGAGTCAACCCAGTGTTTTGTTCCTACCCCAGCTCTTGGACTAGACAATGAGTGTTCAACAACCTTCACAACACGTACTCTTTAAGTATTACCATGGGTGAGCTTCTCTTCCACTCCAGTTGTCTGGAATTCGGACAGGCTGCCTGACTTCTCAGAGCCTCCGCGTCCTCAAGGAGGACTGGGGACAATGACAGCAGCCCTGGGGTCAGTGAGCACTCGAGGCGATGCGGTCCGCCCCGCATGGCTCACATGGGCCGACACGGTCAGAACGCCTAATGCGTGCTGACCCTGCCCAGTAAGCCTGCGGGGCAGACAGAGCACCCTCCGTCTCACAGGGGAGGCGAGTAGCCTCAGGTGAGGTTGCGTGATATTCCGAAGCTCACGCGTCTGTGAGTGGAGGGCGGGACTCAGGCCTCGGCAGTGTGGTCACCGGAGTCTGAGCCCATGGCCACTCACACAGTGCCGACACACCCTTCTCAACATGTGGGGGGCTGCAGAGGGAGCAGGGTCTCAGTAAATGCTGGTCTTTGAGCAACAGCCCTGGGGTTCCATGGCAGAAGGTGCTAGAAGCCTCCAGGCAACTAATCAGTTGGAATCTCTCCCACTGCATCAACCTCGTCATTTCTTCACTTCTCTCCCTGAACAGCACAGATTATCTCAGAGATGTTTTTGCCAATACCGTGAAATCTCTTTCTCTCTCTCTGTCTTTCGCATCCATCCGAGTGCAACCTAAACCGCAGATAAACTGAGAGATCCACTGGTCTTCCCTTAAGAGGCAAGTGGTGCTGGAAAAATTCTCCCAACAAGGCAGGATGCACTGATGGTCAGTTTCAAAATCCAGCTCACCACCTCCAGGCAGTCCTCCTGCATTTTTTGACCCATCAACATCCTGTTTCCACAACAAATATTCTGAAGCCTTACTATTTTGTTCGTACCTCTAACCATCCCCACACCACACAGATGACAACACCTCCTACTTCTCAGGGAAAAATCAAAACAGTAGGATGAAAACTCCCTCAACTTCCCCTGAATACTGGGCCTTCACGCTACCTACACCCTCTCTTTCTATCCTGGTAACTTGGAGGTGACACCCCCCTGCCTATGGAAGGCCATGCCCACCCCTTGTTCTGACACAGCATACCCAGATATCAGGGATCTTAAAACCTCAATCATTCCCTTAGCACCTTTCCCTGGATGATACTAGATCTTTTGAACATGACCATCCCACTTTAAAAAAATAAAGATGTTATTGCTCTCAGCTGATCCCATCCTTCCTTGTGCAGACACCTTCTGAAAGAAGCTGGCGTTCTCCGCCCCGCGATCGCCACCACTCCCTTTGTCTCTCACGCCTCCTGTCCCCTGCCCACATCTGTCCTGCAGACAGCTGAGTGCCCAAGACACAGGTCTTCCAGATTTTTCTTCTCCAGTTCAGGGTCCCTTTCTCTCAGCCACTACTGCCTTGGAATGTTGGTGTTCCTTCATCTTGGACCATGCCATTTTCTTTGGTTTCCCTTTCCTGGATGAAATCAAGCAAGCCTGTGGCTCCGGTAGTCATTTCTGGCGGGTGACCCCCAAAGGTGGGCGGGGACCAGGCTTCTCCCTCTGAGCTGCAGATCCACGTATTGAGCCACGTGCTCATCGCCCCGCCCCTTAAGCACCGGAAGTTCTATGAGACTCCAAATGCCCAAGGCCGAACTGTTGATCTCGGCCCCTCCTCTGTCTGAATCAGCGGCAATACCATCAAGCAGCAGCACCACTTGGGCCCTTAGAGGTTGCAGGACCCCCCCCCCCCCCAGAGACTTACCCTCCTACTCGAGCCCTGGCGGGGGCAGGCTCATTGCACCCTCTGAAGATCTCTCTTCCCTTTTCACTTTTGTCAACAGTCACCGTGGCCGTGTCGGTTCTAGATGCCACCATCTCTCACCCAGACACTTCAGCAACTTCTTTCAAACCAGCACGGAAGCGTGGAGGAATCCCTCAGAACACAGATCCGGGTCCGTTTCTCCAAGACTGAAACCTCCCAGTAGAGCCACACTGCTCTGGGGACAGTGACCAGAGGCCTCAGTAGGCTTCCAAGGCCAGGCCCTGTCTGGAGCAGGTTACCTCCGCCTCTCGTTCCACAGCATCCCTGGCCCCACAGGGTGCCCTCCCTCCCACAGCGCCCATTCCCGTCATCGTCCGTGGCCATGAAACAAACGATGCCATGCTCACAAGAGCCAACAGCAGCCACCATATCAGATCGGGAACTCCACGAGTGGGAAACTCACAAAGCACCCAGTGGGGACGGCTGTTCCCTGCGCCAGGATGTCTCAGAGCCGGGACTGGGGCCGAGAAGGGCCGGGACAGCAGGAGCCACTGCCCCGCCGGTGCCTGCCTCACAAGCCTGGGCGTGGGCCTGGTGGCCGGCAGCACCAGCCCCCGGCTTCCCTGTGCGACCTGAACTCCTCAGAGTGGGTGGACTCTGAAAGGGAGTGAGCAGCGGTCTTTCCAAGCTGGCATTGCGAGAGAACCTTCCAGAAATCGTGCCGTGCACGGCCTCACCTCAGAAGTCACAGAGCATCATTTCTGTCTCATGCTATTTGCTGAGGTGGTCACACATGTCTGCTCATTTTGCAGTGTCACTCCGATGAAAGGCGTGTCTACTCTTTGGGGACCAAGTTCCAAAACTAACTGCTGCCTCTGTGTTCCCCTCCCTCAGTGACACTGTGGAGTGTCCCTCCAGGCTGGTGCCCCGTCCCTCCCCCACCACCTGAATGAGCCCACCCGTTCTTCAGACACCAGCTTGTCCTTCCCGGTCTCAGGGCCACTCTTCCTCGGACTCCAAGTCTGACTCGGCTCCCTTCCCCCCCGTGTCTCCTGGCCTGCCCTGCGCCGTGACAGGGAGCCCCACTGTCGTCCTAATGTCAAGTGATGGATGGGCGACAGGCCGGCTGTCCCCCATGACACAGCCCACTTCCCACAGGCAGACCCCTTGGAGAGTGAGCGAAGAGTGAAACGAGAGCGAGAGAGAGAACTAGTGCACGGCCTCTCCCGACAGGCAGACCCCGCGTGACTGCACGCCGACTCACCGCGATTCACAGATTTGTTACACTCGGAAGACCAGACCCCGCCCCAGCAAAAAGACCAGGGCTCCACCGAGGCTCAGACCACAGCGTCCTCTAGCAGGAAAGTGCTCCTAATTAAAGTGTCCACGTTTTTAGACACCGTTCTACGGAACACGCAACAGTAAAGTGCAAACATAACTGTTGTAAGCCCTGGGAAAGTTTTAAAAATGTATGCGACTCCCTTTATGGCGATGCTTGTTTTACTGCAGTGGCCTGGGGCGGGGGCCTGGTGTCTCCGATGCCCGCCTGTGTGTGCACAAAGCTCTTTGCATGGCCGTGAGCTCCCTCTGTGTGAAAAGAAAGAACACGAAGCAATTTTTTTTGCATATGAAGCAAAAAAAGGCAAAGCCTGCCGTCAGAGAACTACGTGCAAAGGTCCTCCAGGGGAGGTACCTGGGAAGAACTCTCTTGCCCCGGTTTCTGAATCACCTGAAATGAAACAATGAACCCTTCGCTGCCTCCCCTGGCAGCAGCTGGCCCCGGCACAAGGCAGGGCATCTGTATATGGTGGGCGCTTGCCCGGGACCACGCAGGGGTAGGCGGGAGGGCTCGGCTGGGAAGCAATAGCAGGAAACAGACGTGGCAGCTACACCTGGATGTTCACCTCTTTTGAGCTCTGGGGGCTCTTGGAGGCTTTCCAGAAGGGCAACACCTGGGTCCCCCACGGTCTGGATGGCTGCCACACACCTTCGCTTCCCGCTGAAACATCGGGCAGGACAGTCAGCGCTGCGAGGGACACGCAGACCTCACTCGGAGGTGGGGGACAGGGAGGGCAGGTGGAGCAGGTTCGCACTGTCACGTGCTGCCTTCCTGAGCCCGTGCACGGCCACCTTTCCGGCCTCTTCTCGGAGGGACGCTCGTCTTCCCTGAGCTGCACCCGTCCAGCACCCAGGAGGGACCCAAACGCCCGGGGCCCAGCAGGCGGGGTGGATGACACACACAGTGAAATGTCCAGACAACAACGAATCCTGAGTGGAGACGTAACAGAACAAACACTCCTTCTCTACTCCGATTCAAGAGCGTACCAAGTCCAAGGGCACGATGTGAAAAAAGAAAGAAGAGGGGGATGGGCTTTACTTTGGGTACCTCCTTTTTCACGTGAGGTGTCAGCTTCCTAGCAACCCAGCTTGGTTTGCAGTCACTTACGTATTTATCATTTTTACTTTTTAAATATTTTATCGAATTTATGGGAGAGGCATTGGTTAATAAAATCACATACGTTTCAGGTGTGTGACTCCTTAGCATATCACCTGTACTTTGTACTGTGTGTTCGCCACCCCAGCTCAAGCCTCCTCCCGTCACCATTTACCCCCCTTCACCCTCTCCTGCCTCCTCCACCCCCTTCCCCTCTGGCGGTCACCACACTGTTGTCTGCCTCTATGACTTACGTGGGTGTTTTTTGTTTTTTTTTTTGCTTAACCCCTTCACCTAGTTTGCCCGGCCCCTAACCGCCCACCCCTCTGACAGCTGTCAGTCTGTCCCCTGTATCCCTGAGTCCGTTTCTGTTTTGATTTTTTGTTTATTCTGCTCATCAGAGTCCATGTATTCGTAACTTCTTTCCTTTGCATGTTCCTTAGATCAAGCTCCACGGAGGCTGAACGGCTTAGGAAACCTCAGCTGTACCACACGCAGCTCTGAAGATCAGCAGCACAATCAATCGTCAATCAGGAAACAATAATATCGATTCCGTCCACCTCGGACGCCTTTCGAACGACTCCCAGACGCACGGCATCGGACCAGACGTCATCGGTGTGTGCCCCCAGGTACCTCGCCGGACTCTGAGCAGCGACACGACGCTACTGTGGCCGTGCGCTCACAGTGGGTCAGATTAGAAGATAACCCCCGGCAGTGTGATGAATATACGGTATCGTGAATTTATGAACCGGGGCCGCCCTTCCTGTAAGCAGGGCTACCTACCGGGCTAGCGTTGTGAAATGAATTCAGTGCATCCTCCTTTGGAGTGAGTTTACTTTGTTTCGGACGAAGGGCAGCAGCAAACGTGACACCTCCTGTGGTCACAGCCTGTTCCTATTCCCCCGCCTCCAGGGGTCTGAAGCTGCCCTCCTCTTTTTAAAATCCCTTTAAATAATAATAAGACCTTCTCTCCATTCCCTCAGTCTGCAGCCTCGGAGAGACTGTGGGCCTTTGTCTACAGTCACCGAGTGAACCGTGTTCACCTCGTGGGCGAATCACGGATGTGGATGGACACGGCCACGGGCTGTGTGCTAAGAACCCAGTTCGTGTGTCACAGGAGGTGGGCCTCTGCGAGACCAAGTGTCCAGGGACGGCAGAGCCCGCTGCGAGAAATGGCCATAAGGAAACCCCGACCTCGTCGAAGATGAGCTTTTTCTCCCGCAAGAAGTGTTACAATTACAATCAGATCCATGTTTCGGTTTCAAACACAGTCTGCGTTCCCCCCCACCCCCCTACACACACTCCTCTGGCTGAGTGTCGTGTCCTGAGTAGTCCGGATGAAGCCACACCAGGGTCCCGTCTCTGCTCCGCGGTGGCGCGGGGTAATTCACGCCCGTCTGCACACACCCGTGGGCGGAGGCGGCCCCTCTGAATTCCTCAAGAGGCCCGTCTGAGGTCCGCGTTGTTGCTGTCTTAGCTGAATGTTTTACTGCTGTGTCTGCACCTAATATTTCCAGGGTGGCCTCATTTTTGGGAACCTCCCTCCCCAAATCTCACAAGCACCCTTGGTTTAAGTCAAATGCATGTCTTATCCATGTGTTAATCAAACTGGAAGTTCTCAGACCCTTAAAATACCGCTAAGGTGAAGCATTCCCAAATGACTGTGTTTGGATCTCCTGGTGCCCAGGGGTAGGGATAGCATGGGGGCAGAATTTCTTGGGAGTAGTGACACAGGGAACAAGTGTCACTCCAAAGCTACACTGAGAAACAGGCTTTAACAGGTACCTAATTTAGTCTGATTGGTTAGTTGGTTATTTTCATTAGTTTTTTTTGTGTGTGTGTTTTTGTCTTTGTTTTTTTAGTTTTCATCTCTCTGCTTTTCAGTGCCTTGCCGGGTGAATTAAATCCGTGTTTTAGCCCTGGCTGGTGTAGCTCAGTGGATTGAGTGCGGGCTGGGAACCAAAGTGTCCCAGGTTCGATTCCCAGCCAGGGCACATGCCCGGGTTGCAGGCCATAACCCCCAGCAACCGCACACTGATGTTTCTCTCTCTCTCTCTCTCTCTCTCTCCCTCCCTCCCTCCCTTCCCTCTCTAAAAATAAATAAATAAAATCTTAAAAAAAAAATCTGCGTTTTGATCAGCACTCATTCCGTGCAACACAGAGAGCCTTCTCCCTTGGTCGCTGGCTGCCACAGCAAAGCGCGCGGTTTCAAAGCGCCCGCCCTCGTCGGAAAGGGAGGGTGGCTGCGAGCCCTCCCCTCCCCGCCTGGTGCTTTCCCCACCCGTGGTGCTCGCGGAGATCGACATGAGGCTGCCCCCACAAGGCGACTGGGAAGTCGCCAGAGTCGGAATCCTCTCCAAAGCAGGGTGCTGGCCAGAGTCGCGGTCCCTTTTTGGCCTGTGGTCTGGGCACAGACGCATGCGCAGGGCACACCCCCGGGCGTGTTGCCATAGGGACCCAATCTCAGCAGGATCCCCTTGGTGCATCCGCCCGACTCCCACCTTTGCGTGGCAACGGCAGTGCCTGCGTCGCGCGTCTGCTCTGAAGAGCAGCTGCGATGACACACGAGTGAGGCGTCTGGGCTAACGCACGGCACGAAGTTCGAGTCAGGGCTCGGGTGGGGGCAGTGCCAGGGCTAGGCTCTCGTGTCCCCGCCATCCATCCTTGGGGGCGGAAGGTGACGGGAAGGCAAGGGACTGACAAGGCAGGGCGGGCATCCTGGACCCTGAGAACGTGGTAATCACACCATCATTGTGTTGTCACCGGAGAGAGATGCTGATTCTCTCTTTCAGATTTGGAAAAAAATATATGCCGGGGAAGAATTCTGATTGGCTTACCTCAGTCACGTGACCACTTTGAATTAGAATACACTATTTGGGGAATGGCAATAGAACACTGGAGTTTGAAAGGGCATTTCTCAGAAGAGCAGTCTTATTTTGAGTTGATGAAATAATAAATATTCTCACTCTGGCTGGTGTGGCTCAGTGGATTGAGCACGGGCCTGAGAACCAAAGGGTTGCAGGTTCGATTCCCAGTCAGGGTACATGCCTGGGTTGGGGGCCAGGTCCCCAGTAGGGGATGTGTGAGAGGCAACCACACAATGATGTTTCTCTCCCTTTCTCCTTCCCTTCCCCCTCTCTGAAAATAAATAAATAAAATCTGTAAAAAAAGAAAAGGAACACCCTTTAAAAATAATAATAAACATTCTCTTCAATTTGTTGGTGATGCTATAGAGATTTCAGCATCCACTCCCTGTTCAAACACCTCCAGTACCTGTCTTCACGCTTCCTCCTAAGTCAAACCTGAACTATTCCGACGGTAAGCAAAGCAGTCCTTCACAGCAGATAAAAAGTTTGGTATCTGGGAACCCTATTTCCCACTTTTTCCTTAGAGCATACAGGGTTGGGAAAAAGTAGATTTATAGTTTTCCATTATGGAAAATAATACAATAACTAATAAAAATAATACAGAAATAAACTCTGTGTTTGTGTGCTCACAACTGTGAGCCCACTTTTGCCCCACCCTGCATTTCACAAAGGAGCCAGGGTCATTGCTGTGCACGACTTCCTGGGTTACAAGGATGACACATCTTTCCCTGCTTATCCTGGATTTGGAGTTTCCGATGTGATTTTGCGTTTGGTATCTCATCTGATGTTCGTGTCACAGGTATGCAAACTGGGGACATAGGTAAGAATTGTAACCCATTGCTTATTGACTTGCTTAAATCAAGATTCCTTACAAAGTTTCTAAAGAGTAGAGTCAGAACTGTAACTCAGGCCATTGGTCTGAAAATCAAATGATCTTTTAAAAGCCATTGCATCCATCCGGAAAACCTTTTTAACCTAATTTTTAAATGATGCCTTTGGCCCTGGCCGGGTAGCTCAGTTGGTTAGAGTGTCATTCTGATATGCCAAGGTTGTGGGTTCAATGCCTGGTTGGGGCACATAAATGCATAAAAAAGTAGAACAACAATAAAAACAAAACAGTGATGAAAAATGGTGACTCTGTTGCTGACTAGGTGTAGCCTGTGATTGCTGAGACCCACTCCTCTTCTGTGGGGGGCGTGGGGACCTTCCATCCATGGGAGTTTCATGGGGGACGCTCCAGTATTCCAGCAAAACGCAGCCTCACTGGGGCTCAACTGCCTTCCATAAATGAATGTTCTTTCCTTAATTCAGAATCTAGACACTTTCTGGGGGCTCAGAGAAGGTGCCATTGGGCTGCCTCACCTCTCTGTTCTTGTCAAAAACCTGATCGGGATTTACAGAAGCTCCTTTGGCGAGTGTGAGGTGTGTCCATAACTCTGCTACCTCTGACACAGTCGATACAGTCCTCCTAGTCTTAGAAGCCTGCATTGCTGACCTGCCCCCTCCCAGTTCTTCCCAGAGCCTCCTGCTTTTGACAAGGTTTTGATGGCATGTCATCAGCTTCAAACCAATGACACTAGAAACAGTCATAAGCATGTAGGATATGGGTGTTCCATAAATATTTGCTGAGCGATTTTGTGTGTAACTGAATTGGCCAACCTGATTTTAAAAATATCTCCCTGCAAAGGTGATCTTGCCAGCTTTTCTGTGTAATTCTGTGATGGTTTGTTTTCTATATTTTGAAAATACAATAAATGTTGAGATCAGGTTGAAAATAATTATATCTTCTTGACACATTGACACCTATTGTTATTACAGAGACTGTCTCTATACATAATTCTACTTGTCTTAAATTCTACTTATCTAATTTCAATATGGTTAGTATTTATTTGCTGTATCTTTTGCTGCTTTTTATTTTCCACCTTTCTGTGTTGTCATATGTTAAGTACAACTTTGTAAACAATACATACTTGACTGTTTTACCTAGTCTTAAAATCAATAACTATTTACTAACTGAATGTATTCTTTATTTATATTTTTATAACTATTCATATCATTGGTCTTCTTTCTAGCATCTTAATTTATGCCTCTTACTTAATGTCTTCATAATGATACTATTTCTGTGACTATTTACATTTCTAGAATTGTAATTTAGGGGTAAGACAGACTAGGGAAATCACTTGTGGAATTTTGTTGTTAGCTTAATTTTGTTTTGTCTTTATTGGTTTGGAATATATATATTATTTTCAATAGTTATTTTTGAAATTTTTGTCATGTATACTTAATAAGGTTTAAATCTATTAAGCATTTTAAACCTTCTCTCCAAGAAAGAAATAAAAAAATGTCTGATAATTTTTCTCCCCAGTGTTTATCTGTTTAAAGAATACATTTTTAAAATTCCTTTAAAGAAATATGTTGGTCATAATTGTCTCAGTTTTGAGTTATCGGAAAATATACATATTTTATGCTGATGTTCAGTGATAGTTTTACTGGACACACAATTCCTGGGTAAACGTTACAGCCTCTCAAAATTTGGAAGGTGTCCCTCCACTGTCTTCTGGCTACCATTACTTTCACTGAGAAGTCTGCTGTCACCTGGTTGACCTCTTTCGTTGCTTTCAGAATCTTGCTTGAAGTTCTGCAGTCTTATGACAATGTATCTAAGTGTGAAGTCCTTTTGTTTTGTTTAATATTGCTTGATATTCACTACACTTTATTTTCTATATTCTATATTTCTCTATTCTCTGTTTTTCATATTTTCTATTTTCTTGCCTCTCTTGCAAACATTTTGGGTATCTCTTCTGATTGACCTTTGTGATCCCTAATATTGAGCTCACTTGTGCATTATTCAATGTTTAACCTACTTATTGGGTTTTGAAATTATATATATATATATTTATAAAATATCTGTATGATTATATTTTAAATCTGTATGGACATATTTTATTTAATATGGGTATGTGTTAATTCTTTAAACACTTCACACATTTATTTATATCACATTTATAACTCTGTGTATGTGTGTGTATAGGACCTGCATTTGACATATGATCTCCTGGGAAGATGTTCATTTGCTTTTCCTATTGGCCAGGGCACTCTGTAGATTTGGCACTATTTTGGGTCATTGTAAGGTCCCTGGTTCAAAGCACAGGTCTCAGAGTGAGCTCCTCCCCTCTGTCAGAATCTAGACTTCATTGATTTGACACTGACTTGCTTATTGCTCGAGATCCGTGCTCCAGTTTCAGCTCAGCCATCTCTTTTGTATGCGTGTTTGTTTTCAGTTCATATATACTTACTGATAGTCCACAAGGCCCAAAACAAGTTTAGAATGATGTGTATTTATGTTTTTACTATTAAATAAAAATTAAACCAGAATCTAGTTGCACTGTAGCCAAGACAGTCTTCTGATCACCATGCCTGCCATTCTACCAGAAGCCCATACGCTGGAATTATGTTTGCAGGATGCTGTCTTCTCAAGCGTTTGGCGCTCCCATACTCTCAGATCATGACAAAGAGCAGTCCTAGTAACAACAGCTGCACACTGAAAATCTACAAGGCACCAGAGGTCATGCTCACCACGTATAGGTAACGCCTCCAGTCCCCCCAGCGTGGTGACGAAGCTGTGCTTTGGGGGTCAAAGTGAGTGCTGTCTGCTTGTCCTAAACCTGGTTGATAGGGTAGCTGGGATGGAAAGAGGGCCACCAGAGGATTCTGCGCCTTTAATACTATGCCATGATATGTCTCAATTTAAAAAATATAATGTTATATAAAAGCTCTCAGAAAGATTACTTTTAGAATTCAAAGCCAGAAAACATAGGGAGTAACCCCCGAGAGCCTGGCTGACCCCTCTCTGTGGACAGTTAAAATCATGTGCATGGTCACGGCTCCACCTCACCTGCGACACCAGAAAGCTCTGGAACAAACCAGAAGGTCAGCCCAGCAAGTACGGCTGCCATCATTGTTCCTGCTCCCCGTCTGGTCATAGCACGATACTCGTGTGTGTATTTGACTGCATGTTCATTGTAGGAGGTTACACTGTAACCATTTAAAATAAATGAACTGATAGTTAAAGAAGGAAAACCGGAGTATTGTGGAGACACGACAGCCTCACAGAGAAAGACTAAGTGACTCAGACCGTGTTTTCAGCGCATACACTAGATTCTGACCAGCCGATCGTCCACGCTGTGTAACGTTGTTGCTTTATTTTTTGGAGGGTGAATCCTCTCCTAGGCGTGCCAAGCAACCGCAACTCAAAATTCACTGTGGGGAACACCACCTGATTAACCGTGCACAGGTTTTTCTCTGACGTCTCCTCTACTTATAGCAATTTTTCTGGGTCTGCTGAGTTCTGCTCATTGCCAAGTTGAGAGAAACAGAAGCCCGAGGCTCTGCGGTTTGCCGATCTTGCCAAGGCTACAGGGTGGTGTATCAGGCAGGATTCTCCGGAGAAGCAGAACCAATACGACACAGATATGCTATGTATTACAAGAAATTGGTTCAAGTGCAAGTATGGAGGCTGAGGAGTCCCTGCAAGCTGGAAACCCAGGAAAGCTGGTGATACACTTTGGAGACCAGTGGCTACAGCTGTCAGTCCCAGTGGGGGCAGAAGCCTGATGTTCCAGCTCAAGCAGTGAGCACCCCCCCACCCCCACTTTCTCTGCCTTTTTGTCCTGCTCAGGCGCTCACTGGATTAAAGGAGCCCCACCCACGCTGGGGAGGGCAATCTGCTTCCCTCAGGCCACTGAGTCCGTTCAACTCTACACAACATAAGCACCCTCAAAGCCACACCCAGGAAAATGTTTAATGTGGACACCCCAAGTCTCATTTGATTTGACCGGAATTAATCATCATAGCCAGCAAGTGGAGGGGCAGGAAAGGCCCTTCTCCCTCTTTTGCTTTCTCTATATTAAAAATATATATAACATTATGTAAAACCTCCAGATGAATACTGTCATCTCCTCTTTCCCAGCGCTCCAGGAGGGAGAAGCCTTTCATTTGTGTTTCTTCTGGATGGTGCTTCTCCACGCTTTAATTCCATTAAGATAAAATCATCTATTGCCCATTTTCCTTGAAATTCAATATTTTCTAGCAGTCCCGTTATTGGTTCCTGGGGCTCCAAGTGCCGCTGAGGGGGTCTAGGCATGAACCTGAGTGGTTCCCAGGGCCCGTGGGTTTCCCCTCATTTCCAATGTCAAACGGCTACACCCAGGGTCTCTGACTCGGCCTCCCATGTGTATGCCTCTCCTCCGTTTAAATGACCCCCTGCCCTTGGAAGAGCCTCTATTTCTCTATCAGATCTGTCATAGCCAAATGAATCACCATGTCTTCTCCACAAAACACTGCACCAGGCATTGTGTTTTTATTATAACTTGCGAAGTGATGGCTTGCAAAACATGTTTTAAATTAAAGTCGATGTGCTTTTGAGGATGTCTTGCCTCTCTCTCAGATACAAAGGCTGCAACTGTCTAAGTTCAGATGGAGCACTGGAAAATTCAGGAGACACAAGGCCAGATATCCCTTAGGAGTCTTGAGCTATGAGGACGCCCACACGATTAGGTCATTCGGTACTTTTTTATTTGAGGAAACTGATGGCCAGAGACACCAAGTCACTGGCTCAAGAGCACGCAGGACATGTTGACGGGAGGACTGAAAGCTCACTGTTCCGCGCTGGGGATTTTCCCAGCTAAGGATCGTGTTGGCGTAACCACGGGAGATGACAAACCCTGAAGGGAAGTCCTAACCTGTCCATAATTCTCATTATAGACTCTTTCCGTGATGAAGTCAGACCCTCCGAAAAGTAACGTTCCCATATCCAAAGATCACCGCATTTTAGGACAACCTGAAACCTTATGTGGCAGAAGGGAAGGCTGGATGTCGAAAGTCACAAGAGCAGCCTCACCTGCTAGCAACAAGGCCGTGGGCTTCTCGGTGCATCCCCTCGTCCAGCCCCAGCGAGCACCTGGTAAGGCACCTGCAGCGGCGGTTTTACAGGTGAGGAAACTGGGATTTAGAAAACTAACCGCACTGCTCGGAGTTACCTGATGGCCCGGGACGGGGCAAAGCTTCTGATCTTGGTTTTCCCGTCTCCGAAGCTCCACTTCCTAGCAGTGGCTTGTTCTGCCTCTTTGCAGGAGACATGGGGAGCACTGGGGACCTGCCAAGGCACGTGGGACCTGCCGCCCTGGGATGGAGCGGGCCGGTGGAGGTCACCTGGCCGGGAGTCGAGGCTGGGAGGTGGAGACTGCGGAGCAGAGGATGGGGGTCCTGCAGGGGGCGGGGCAGTCAGTGCGGAGGAGTCCAGGCCCCACTTGGCGTTGGAAGCTGCGTATGAGGCAGGCTCATAGCCGGGTCAGAATTCAGCCCTGAGAACGAAGGAGATCCGGTCATTTGCAACAGCGTGGATGGACCCTGAGGGTGGTAGGTCCCGGTGGCGTGAATGTGCACTGATTCCTCTGAAATGTCCTCTCTGTTAGCAACCTCTCTGTTAGGTCCTGTAACAAATCACCACGAACCTAGGGGCTTCTCTTAAAATCAGGAAGTCACACATCCAGTGCGTGTGTCTTACTGCACAGAAACCGGGGTGCTGGCGGGGCTGCGTTCTGCCTGGGGGCTCGGGGGAGAGTCTGTCCCTGTGTCCTTTCTGCCCGCCCTCACTCCTTGACCCCTTGGATTTTCCCTCCGCCTTCAAACCAGCACTGTAACACTTTTCAATCTCTCTCTCTGCTTTTGCCGACCCCCTGGCCGTCCTTGTGGAAGGAGCCGTGTGATTACATTGGACTCCTCTGGATAATGTGGGAAAATCTCCCCACCTCAAGATCTTTAATTTCAGCACACCTGGGAAGTCCCTTTGTCGTATGAGGCAACATATAGCCATAGATAATTGGGACAGGGGTGTAGACATTTGGGGGTTCACTTTTCTACTGACCACACCCTGTCAGGGCCAAACGACCCCTGGGGAGTGAAGTGTTCAGACAAGGCTCACCTGGAACCCACAGCAGAGAAGTGGGGGCGGGGGGACCCCATCAGCACAGGTGCCGGCAGCCCACCACAGCTCTTCCATTGCACAGCCCAGAAAACAGAGCCCGGAAGGGTGGCGTGTCCTCCAACGGGACTGAGCACAAGTTGGGAACGACTCTCTTCCTATTTAACGCAGACACGATAACGCAGCCAACACCTCCCTCCGTGTTCGTGGGCCGAGGTCGCCCATGGCCCTGCCTCAGACCTCCCCAGTCCGAGCCTTCAGGGCCCCTATGCTCTGCTGCACAGTAGCCTCTGTCTGTTTGTTTACGTGGACTCTCGGCACTGGTCCGTTTTTCGAAACATCTTCTTTTTATTGGTTTGTTTTCCCCATTGCTTACCTCTTTCAAAAACTGCTCTGTCCAAGGATACATATTGGGTGGATGAGCGGATAGGTAAGTGGGTGGGTAGATGGGTGGGTATCTGGATGGCGTGTGTTCAGTGGGACGCTGCACGTTTGATATTCCTTATCTCGTGCGGCCTCACGTCTCTGCAGGGCAAGCGCGGTTATTACTTCCACATCACAAATGGGGACTGGAAAATGGAGAGACGAGATCATGTGACCAAGGTCCCACGCACGTGCAGAGCTGGGATTAGAGCCAAACAATCTACTGCAGAGTCAGGAAGGCCGTCGCCCTCTGCAAAGTGCTGGGAAGACCTTGGACGCGGGGCCAGCATGTCCCCAGGGCACTGGATGGGTACGGCTCCTCTGAGAAAAAGTGCTTTGGAGACTTCCACTCCCCCACCTGCTCTGCTTTGTGCACGGGCTTGTCATTTCAGTGCAGCCCAAGGTCACAGCCCGAGAGGCTTCTGGGAAATCAGTGGGCGGGTGTGGGTGGGTCCTACAGCCCGGAGGGAGCCCACTCATCATCCCTGACCCCTGGGGAGCAGACACAGAGCCCAGGGTCATGTGGGGGGCCCGGAAGGAGGCTGCGGTGAGTGAGTCATGCAGAGCCAGGACGGAGCCTGGAAGTGGCATCCTGGACAACAGGAAGGAAATGCACCCGGGGTGTGAATGCGCCATCAGCGCTAGAACGCGTGAAAATCTCCCCTCCCTCTGAGCTCTGGCTTCACCCTGAAAAGTAGCTCTTAACCTCATTATCTCATAAAAAAAACGTCTGTAATAGAAGTTACTGACCCCATTTGACAGAAGAGAAAACCGAGGCTCAGAAAACCAGAGAAACAAGCCTGTGGTGATGCCGCTAGTACGGGCTCTGCTGATTTGACTGCTATTGTCTCTTGGCAGCAAGGATCTGCGGATGCCAAGCCGTGGGCTGCCCCGTCCAGAATACCCAGACCCCGTGAGTGGTACCTCCTATGGCCAAAGCTGTGATAAAGTCCAGGTCTTGAGAGAAGGGGTGCATCCTGGGTTATCCAGGTGGGCCTCGAATGCCCTCAGAGACATCCTGTGAGAGAGAGGCAGGAGGAGCTTTAAGGGAGAAGAGGAAGAGACCGTGGGACCACGGAGGCAAAGATGTGGCCACAAGCCAAGGAGCGCCTGAGCTCCCAGAAGCTGGAAGAGACAAGGGACTGACTGTCTTCTGGAACCTTCAGAGGGGTCACTGCCCTGCCACCACCTGGATGGCAGACTTCCAGCCCCCGGAACTGTGACAACGTAGATTCCTGTTGTTGGAAGCCTCTTGGTTTTCGGTGATTTGTTACAGCAGCCCCAGAGAATAAAACACCCCCAAAGTCATCTGGCTTTACCTAATCTGAAAAATGTCAGATAGGTCTGGGGCCTTTGGAAGTGAAAAATAGTGCATTTTACCCAAAAAGTTTACAAAGAGGACTGTTTACTAAGTGTTAAAAACATGCTTTCAAGCTTTAAAAAAATATGTAAAAAGCATGTAAGTACCTGCTTACAAAGTCTATGCTTTTCGTTAGCTTGATTTGCCAGGATGCAGACTTTCTGCTGTGTTTGCAGGGTGTGCTCAGGGCGAGATCCGTGACTTCCATGGGGGTCGTCCGCCAGGGCAACCGGCTGCTCTTTCAGACCAGTGTCCTTGCATTGGCCGGCTGCAGAGCTAGCTTGTTGGGGGTGGGGTGCTGCTGTTTATCAGAGCATCACATCATTCCCCAGGGAACTTCAGGGGCCTTTTATGGAGACATCTCCCCCAAAGGACCCAAAACAAAGGTTTACACTAATCATCACCCAAAACTGAAACTCAGGTAGTAGCGTAAGCTCCAGGTAGGAAGTGCATGACCAGCTCTATCTGCCTGGAACTGAAACCACCGTCCAAGTTAATGTGATCAAGAGTCACAGGAAACATGGCAGGTCCTGGAAGCAAGCGTGGCCGCTGTGGACGTGGGAGCTGGAGTTCCCTTCAAGTCCTGCTCAGGAGCAAATGCCAAACACATAGAGTGGGAAGCCAGCCTTCATCATCCTTTATTCTACTGATTGTAGACACTGGAGGGGTTATTGGGCCCACGCACAGAGCTGAAGCCTTCTTCTCAGAGGCTGGTTACAATGAATGACCCCCTTGAATGAATTAAACCTGAACTGCTTTGGAAGGCCTTGTCACAAAGAAATGCAAAGGTTCTCCTCAAAACACTCGTGAAGTGCTTGAAGCCATGAGGAGCTTCAAGGATGATGGTGGCAGCGATGGGGAGATGGGACGGTGATGAGGGTGATGGTGATGGTGATGGTGGTGTCGGTGGTGATGTCATCGCTAATCACCCAGGACCTTTTGCATCCTGAAATCCTGTTCTTTGGGTTGGTGGGGTTTATTAGATCTTTGGTTCCACCAAGACAAACATTTCTGGAATTATGTCTGACCTGCAAATTGATGGTTTTGTCCAATAAGCATTCGCCAAGTGCCTGCAATATTCAAGGTGCCCGCCTTGTGCCTTGCAAAGCAAATGTTAATCAAATGTCATCTCAGTAATTCAGAGTCAAGGAGGGAAGACTTGGGAATAGCATGGAATTCTACCAGGTTTAGGAAGGGCTATGGTGAAGGCATACTTAACTGAGCCTGGGTGTTGAAGGAAGCCTGCCTGGAGGAGGTGGTGCACACCATCTGGAAAGATAGTTTGTGAGAGTAGCTCTTGCCACAGGGAAGAGCAGGTGGGACTCGAGATGGAGAAAGAAGTGTGCCCCAGTCTGTCCCTGTTGGTCGAGTAGAGCAGGAATGGGAGGTGTGCACAATGTGTGTGTGCATGTGTATGTAATATGTGTGCAAGTGTGAGTGTGTGCTGGCAATGAGAGAGAGTGTGCTGAAAACCTCAAATAACTTATAATTTTCACATGGGGAACTGAGATGGACAAGTCTGAGATTTACTAAACTTGGTCAATCATTAGAATTATTGGAGAATTGAAGAGGTGTAAATGCGTCAGGGGATAGTCAAGATTTCATGACATTTTATAGCATGTCAGGCCTGGTGCTGTGCCTAATACATAGATAACCTCCTGTAACCCTGAGAACATCTGTATGAGGTTGATACTATTATTATGCCCATTTTGCAGATCAAGAAACTGAGGCCCCGAGTCCAACAACTCTCTCAAGACCTCCCGTGGCTCAGCCAAACGTAGGTCCAGGCTTTAAGTCTGAAGTTCCCGCAGCCTTAACCCCCAGGTCCTGCTGTTCAGGGATACCTGTGGGTGCGCAGTTGTGCCATTGAGGGGTCTAGGCCCGAGGAAGTCCCGGATGCAAAATGCACCTGAGTTACGTTGGACTCATCTCTGTTCAGCAGGGAAATAAACTCTTTGTTAGCTTCTTCTCAGCTGTTGTGTGTTAATGTTGTACTGTCCTCTGGTGTTTAGTAGCATCCACTGTGTACACACTGTCTGGTCTGAGGCCACCAGGTGGGGTCCTGGGTGCGGGGGCCAGGGCACATCTGGGGTGGTGGATGGAGACCGGAAGCCAGCAAACGTGGGCTCCTTTCCGCGTCGCCGACCTTGTTTCTTCCTTCGTGAGGTGCCTACTTCCGAGGGTTAGCATTTGTGAAATGCCTGGTTATCCTCCATGGCATAGTAAGTGTCTGATAAGTAATGGTTATAATTATTACTCGGCAAAACACCTACCCGATGGATATTTAATGATTCCCCTCACTCTTTCTCTCCAATGGGCCTTCTCTCTCGGAGCCTCCAAACCTTCTTAGGGCTCTGAGGTGTGCAGTGCTCCTCACTGTGGGCTCAGCCTGCCCCTGACGCATGGGCCACTTCTGGGGCGTGTGGTCTGCATCTCAGCGCTTGCTGCAACTCTGGAAGCAGATCCTGCGTCCTCACTGCCCAGTGAACTTACTGAGGGACAGGATGGGGGACTTAGGCAGACGGCACGTGTCCCCTGGACCCCTCCCACCTGGGCCTTCCTGCAGGAGAAGGGGCAGAGCTCTCTGGCCCGCTCCTCGAGCCTTCCAACCCCTCGCTGCCATGGCAAGTGTTGCCGACTCTTTCCAGATAGTTCTACTGGTGCCCCCTCCTGCCTGTGGCCTTTGCACCAATGTCCCTCTCAACGACTCCCCCACCTCCCGCCTGGCAGTTCCTACTCCCCTCCTTGTTTTTCTTCAAGGCACTGTCACCATCTATAAAATGTAACGTTTTGGACTTTTGTAGTTTGCCTCCTCTAGCTTACTGAGTCATTATCTGGTATGGGTATAAGAGGGCATTCAGTGCCACGTCCCCAGTAGCTGCACTGTGACCATCCCCAAGCAGTTACTGAGACAATGTTCTTTAAGTGAAGACTTCTTGCTGGCAAGTATTGTTGCCAAGGAGGCCGCCGTGCAGGTGATCTCAGTAACTAACAGCCTGATGCACTCAGTCCCACAGAACGGTGAGTGACCTGGCTGACGGCAGCCACCGTTGGTGATGGGGCGGTCCCCAACGATGACGTGCACTCGAATAGCTCTTTTCCTAGAATGTGAAGTGCTTTGCAGTGAGGACCGTCCCCTTCAGAGGGGGCAGGCAGTTTGCCCAGATGGTCCCCTGAGAATACAGTGGAGTTGGGATCAGCTCCTAAGCCAACATGGCTCCAACGTCTGCATTGAACCCATTGCAAGAGGAAGTTTCAAATGTATGAAACATCAGAACCTGATGTGGCTCTTGGAATCAATAGGCATTTCCAGGCCCTGGCTGTGAGGTGCAGGTGCCAGAGGTGTGAGGAGGGGCACAGGGGGTCAGAGGTCAGATACCCACATGCACGCCCCCGTGGTCTCACACATCGGGTCCCAGGGTGACAATGGGAGAGACCCGGCCACCGCCCTGCTCATGGTCCATTCAAAGAGCTGAAGGGCGTGCAACCCGGGCCTCCATGTGAGGCAGGCCACCCTTTGTGGTTCTGTGTGTGTGTGTGTGTGTGTGGTGTAGTGTGTGTGAGAGAGAGAGAGAGAGAGGAGGGAAGGGGGCAGAACCAACAGAGGAGGCAGAAAATGACGGGGGGTTATTATTTCCTCCTTCCCCCTCCCCAAGATATTTATAGCTCCAACGATGCCCCAAAGAGACCCCTAGACTCTAAACTCATAAAACGCCTAGCTGGGAGTCAGACCGCAATTTACTTTTCTAAAGATGCCTCAATTATATCCAAGGAGAAGCCTGGTTACATTTTTAACACTCGGGAGCAGCGGCTTTTAAATTTATTCAGGCTAATGAGCGCGTAGAAATTCGGGGAATGCGAGCGCACGGGAGCTGGCTGCGGCCCTGGGAGAAGCACAACAAGAGTGTCACTGCCGGGGAACAAAGTGAGGTGGGTGATGTGAGTGACAGTAGAGATTTCTTTTAACATCACTAAAGGCGGCTGAAGTGACAGGTGAGGGGACGGCCGCGGAGTTCTGCGGCACGAGGGGGTTTTGTGTACTATCAAGAAGGGACGCGCTGTCTGGATGCTGACCTAATAAGTTCAGCGGAGAGTAGGCACGGGACCAGAGGGGGCTCCGGTGGCGGAAGGGCGTCCCCCTACTTCCTCGGGGAGGCCAGGGACATCCCTCGCAGAGCCCGGGGGAGGCGACCTGCCCTTTAAAAGGGGCCCGCGTCCCCCACACTCGCAAATTTCACAGGAATCAGGCACATGATTTTCGTCTCTTTCCTCGGAACTCCGAAATGAACTTCACACCCTCTGGAGACAGCTTCCACTTAAGGATCATCTCAAGGGAATGGAGTCCTAAATTAAACCCATCAGCGTACACCTGCTTTTCAAGGGAGCCACTCCCCAATCAAATCTGCCGGCTTCTGGAGCTGGGAGGCAGCCTTCAGCTCAGGGAGGAAAACAGCGGGAAGCAAAACTTTGAAACCTTAATAAGCGTGGCCTGGTGACACACAGTCGTGTTTTCTGGGAGGCTGTTGGCGGGTGTCTGAATGGAATCCAATAGCAACGTGGCTCAAGTCTTGTCACTTTTATTTCTTTCTGCATCCTGTTGGTGCCCACTGGGACCAGGGCCCACCCTGAGCTGAGCGGAGCCCTGCTTATGCTCTCCAGCCATTTCTCTCCCTCTGCCCACACACCTCCTTAGGGTCAGGTGCATGAGCTCCATCCCCATTTGTCATGGGCTAAGTTCTCCCCAACATCCACAGGTCCGAGCTCTAACGCCCAATAGGATGCACTGGGAGATAAAACACTAAGGTTAAATGAGATCATAAGGGTGGAGCCTGGAGTGATAGGACTGGTGTCCTTATAAGAAGAGGAGAAGACCCCAGTGCCCTCTCTCTGCATGAACATGTAGGAAAGGACAATTAGGACCGAGTCAGGTGGCTGTGTGCAAGCCAGAAAAAGAGCCGACCCCAGAAGCCAGCCTGCTGACACCTTGAACTCCCAGCCTGCAGAGCCGTGAGATGATGTCTGTTGAGTAAGCCCCTCAGATGGTGGTGCTTTGTTGTAGCAGCTCAGGTGGTTAGTGCACTGTTCTCGGAAAAGAGCCCTATGGCTCGACTCTTGTGTCTGCTCTTCCCCCCTTTCTTGAATGCCATCCTCTTGTCACCCACTGGATGGTCTAATGGTCCTCAGCTCAGGCACCTGGAGGGTCCTCCCGGATTTTCTACATTGGGAAGAATTTCCCTGCTCCGTGCTTACCTAGCATGTCACGCCCCTTCTCTTGTCAGATGCAGCTCACTGCCTTGAGAAGAGGATGGTTTTGCCTCATGTACCTCTCACCTGATTCCTAATACCTGCAGGCCACAGGCTTGGATTTACACCTTGGTGTTTGCAGACCCTAGCTTAGGATCTGTCTCAAATTTCCTGCTTATAGAGTACATTGATTGCTGGAAAGATGAAATATGTAGATAAATAAATGACCTGAATAGGCACATGGATGGATGGATGGATGGATACGTGAAACTCTATTAACTTTTATAGTCTGCAGGTCCCCCAGTGCCAAGAAACAGAAAGGGCTGAGGTTGAAACAGCAGAGTGGACTTTCTTAATGCACACCACCCTTTTCACCAAACCTTTGTAACTAACACTTCCTTACTTGTGTTCTGGTTGCCCATGTTGCTGATTGCTGAATCTTGCAATACTGGCTAGATTTTCCTAAATCTTTGCCTATGAGCTGGCTAAACCCTTGGTGTCTTTTGTACATCATCACATCTTGAGGCTGATTTTATTTCAAAATGGCGGCGAAAGGATAATGCGGTCTAATCATAATCGTGGACCAGGCATTTTGACAAGCCACCACC
This sequence comes from Phyllostomus discolor, assembly GCF_004126475.2. NCBI lineage: Eukaryota > Metazoa > Chordata > Mammalia > Chiroptera > Phyllostomidae > Phyllostomus > Phyllostomus discolor. Next base: position 213,718,097 of record NC_040903.2, on the reverse strand, counting down.
TCGTCTCATCCTCACGGAGAATTTCCTGAGAGGGAATGTCCCGAACCCCTGTTGTCCTGGACACCATGGGGCTCAGCAAGCTGAAGGCAGAGACAAGCTTCCGACCGCCCCCCCTGCAGCCCCCGTCCCACATCGCCAGAGACACGGGGAAGCCCGCGGCCCGGCGCCCTCCTGGAAGATGGACAGCCAGGGCTGTCTGGACTTGCACCTGCATTTCTGCAGGAAGAATTAGGCTGGGAGATATATTTTGTCTTTGAAATCATTTTACTGGGAAATTTCTACAGCGCTGAAAGCTGACCTCTTGGACAAACACACTGCCATAAAAATGTGCTATTTGCTACGAGAACATTGGGAGCGTTGAATCATCAAACTAAAGTACCCCAGGCTCTGACAGTAAAATTTTCATTCAAAGAAGGACTCGGCTTCACAACATAATAAATTATATATGACTGGGGCATATAAAACATTTAAGCATATACAGAGTATCGCTGCGTTTGTGTTCGGTGGGAGAGTTCGGCTCTGGGAGGCACTTTGTGATGTCAATCCTGCGCAGCCACCAGAAGACGAGACACCTCTGTGTGCTCCCCGCCACCTGAGAAGCAACAACAGTTGCCTGTCGCCCACATCCTCGAGTTTGGATTTTATGTTTTCTTTCCTTTGTTCTGAGTATGTGTTGGAATGCAACAATGCCGCAGTGGGCACCCAGGAGTAAGAAAGACGGTAAGCAAAGCCTTTGGTGACTTCTAAGCCAGAATAATTAATCATAACCAGCAGAGACACAGACACCAGACAGACTGGAGGGAACTAACCAAGGCAGTCAAGATGTCGTTGGGAGATTTGGGGGGGGGCACTATTGAATATTTATTTATTATACAATAAAAGCTATAATGACTGGAACCACTTTTTTTAAGGGAGCTGAGTTTAGAGGGCTGCATATTAAAATAATTGAAGCAAGGCATTCTTTTTTTTAAAGGTTTATTTATTTATTTTTTAGAGAGGGAAGGGAGGGAGAAAGAGAGAGAGAGAAACATTAATGTGTGGTTGCCTCTCACGTGGCCCGCAACCCAGGCGTGTGCCCTGAATGGGAATCGAACCTGCAATGCTTTGGTTTTGCAGCCTGAGCTCAATCCACTGAGCTCCACCAGCCAGGGCAAAGCAAGGCATTCTTATATGCAAGGTTGCAAACACAGTCCTGGACATGATAAAAACTCATCATACATTTTTTTAACCTTTCTGGACTGACATGTGATCACACCATAGTGCTCACATCCAAGTGTGTGTCAGTCAGCAACTACTCCATTGATGCTGCATACAAACACCCCAACTATAGCAGTTCGCCTCCGCCAGCAAGCCCTCGCTTGTGGGCCCGGGGGCCATCTGAGTTTGGATGAACTAGTCTGGCCTGGGCTGAGCAGCTGTGAGCCAAGGCTCCGGTCGGTTCGGACTTGCATCCAGGCAGGGAGTCAGCATCAAGTCTACATTCCCCCTTTCTATGCGGACTGAAGCTGTCTGGGGCACTGTTCACGGCCAAGGGCAGGGATTCAAGAGAGTCAACACAAACAGGCAGTATCTCTGGAGTTCTTGGCTCAGACCTGGCTCCGAATCTCCTTTCACCAATTCCAATGCCCCAACCGGGTCACAGGGGCAACCCGTGCAGCTAACAAGGCAGGGAAAAGGACACTTCACTGCGGGTAGCTGCTTTTGGGAAGTCACATGACAAGGGGCATCCACATACCATTCAAACACAGGAGCTCATGAAGAATTGCAAATGATACCTTTATCTTCCTCCGCTGGATTGCATCTCTGCCCCTGGTCTTAACTTGAGTAAATCATGTCTCTCTTCCCCATTCCAGTGGCAGGTGCAATCCCAAATCAACAAAGTCAGCCTCGCCTTGGAATTCGTTCAGCGTGCAAACCCTCCGGCCCCACCCACCTCCTGAGCCAGAAACCGAGCTTCAGGTGGTGACAGCACCTTGCCTGAGCTCATGGGGCACTAAGTGACGGTGTGACCCCAGGGCCCCTTCTTTTTACCCTGTGTCCCTGTCAACCAGGAAGAACAGAGGGGGGACAGGTGAGTGGCATGGGTTGGACAACATTTCTTTAAGTGAAAACGAGAGTGAAAGCGCTTCTCAGGTATGCAGACAGATTCGTTCACGTGCCTTTCACCTCCTGCCAAACCCACATTCCAGCGGAGGTATTTAGTTAATCACTGTTTGTGCAGAAACTCGATCCAAACCCCCAGGTCACTTCATTGTGATTTAGTCTATTTTCGTTTTCTGAAACCCCCTCAGTTTCACCCGTGGCTTCCAGGCCGGCCCCGCCCTGGAAGGGAAGGGGGCGAGCTCCCAGCGAGGAAAGGCCTGCTCTCCATGGGGCAGGAGCCTGAGGGGTGTCCACACACCAAACACTCAGGGGGTGACAGCCCCTGGGAATGCTGGGAAGTGCCAACCACACGTGGGGCCCGGGCAGCCCAGTGAGTGGGGCAGAGATCCTCAGGTGAGTACAGGAGAACCCTGGCTGGGCGGGGCCAGGCTCACAGAGCCAGGACCTCCTGGAGGAACTCAGACGTGGAGGGAGACCCACCCGTCTGCTTCGGACACAAGCCCTGACCCTCAGGAGCTGTGTGACCCAATAGTGTAACAACTGTCATTATAGTATGTTACACTGTATCATATTACCAATGCTATCATGTCAGTATAAACATAGTACAACAATACAACCCGATATAACATTTTATTAAATCACATGTCATTGTATATACAAATGTGATACAATAATATATTAGAGTTTTATGTAAGTATGCCACCTTATATTAAATATCTTAATTGATAGGATACAAAGATATTATTTTGCTATAGCATAACTATATTAATATAATTACATTATGTTATGTATTTTAAATATAAACATATTGCATGCCATATATAATAAATTGTAATGCAGTATCGTATAAGTATACCTAGTAAATGTAATACAATGACATGTGTGATGTGTATAGTGTCATTATACTGTGTGATATTTACTATGGTTGCCGTGCACTGAGTTTGTCCTGGGCAGGGTCCCCATCCCCATCCCTCCAGCTCCACAACCCGTGGGCACTAACCTTGAGCAACCCCAGCTTCTGTAGAACACGGGGCTTCGAAGGGGAGAGGCCTCCAAGGTCAGAAGGTCAGAGACACTGGATGCTCCGGGTCCAGCGGACCGAGCTGGAACCTCAGTGCTGCCACTGAGCCCCGGGCCCGGACTTCCCGACGCCTCATCTGTACGTGGTGATGATCATTTTAGCAGGTAAGTGCATGCAGTGGCCGCTGTGTCCACCCACCTAGCGTGCACCTGGCACATACCAGGTATCAGGACAGATGTGAGCCTGTCTGAGGGGTGTGGGTGAGGGTCTGGGGTCAGGGGGTGTTGAAAGGGAGCCTCAGGTTCCAACTCACCCCTTGGGACCGTCAGGAGGGTCTCATCAACTGTTCCCGGCTTTCCGAATCTGTACAGGGAGGTATCGGCCCCCACCCCAGGGCATGGTGGGAGGCTAATTGTGACAAAGCTTGCCAAGCACCAGCCTCTCAGTTGGTCCTCAATAAGGGACAGTTTACCTTCGAGCAGCCCTGGTGTCCTTCTGGAACCAGGACGAGTTACACTGGGGATGACAGGGGAATGACACAGCCTTACCTTGAGTCTCAGGCATGGGGACCCACATTCATCTCCGTGGTGGGGACCGCCCGGGCTGAGTGTGCGGATTCTGGAAGGGCGGGTGGGCGTCTGAAGAAGCAGCCCCCTGCTGCAGAGGCGGAGCGGCTGCAGTGCGTGAGCCTGTGGGCAGCTCCGCACACAGGGTCACCAGCTCTCCCACTGCAGCACCGTCCATATGCCTGCCACGCCATCCTTGACCCGACTGTCCCCAGCCTGCTCATGTCACCCAGCACAGGCCCGAGAATTCTACACAGTTTGTGTCCAAGGCCTCCACGTCTGGGTTCAGTCAGTCACTGGGTACTCATTGTCTCCGCCCCGGCAGCCCTGAGACTCCCCAAACAGCGGAGCAGGTTGCTCTGAGCCCCTCCCATGGCCCGCGGCCTGCCGAACCCTCCGAGGGTGTTGGCCTAGGGCGCTCGGCACTGCCAGACTAGGACGCGGCAGCCGTCGGGCTGAGGAAGCATTGCAAGACGGCAAAGAGTTTCTGCAGCCAGGCAGTTTGGAAATGATTCTGTGCACATGTAAACAAGGAAACTACAACAGCCACTAGCTACATGTGGCTAAACTCAAATTAGTGCAAATAAAACAAAATTTAAAAGACAGATGATCAGTGTCACTGGTCACGTGGCCAGGTCTCAGCGGCCACGGTGGTGAGGGGCTGCTGTACCCCAGACAGACTGTCTCTGGGGAACGCCCCGCGGCTCGAGGTACGCTCTCCCCTCTGGTCATTGCCATTCCCCCTCCCTTGCCTTTGCCCTTAAAAAAAAACAAAACAAACCCTAATCGATTACTTGTACACTTACTTGTTTAACAGCTGTCCCCTGCATCCCCATTAGACTGGGAGCTCCCTGCAAGCAAGGGGTAAGTTTACCTGTTTTGACATTTCAGCTCCTCCCCACTCCCAACTTAGAAGGGATTTGTACCTAAGGGACACCGAAATGATAGAATTAAAATGAATGAGTGGCAGACTGAGCCTTTGTATCCCCTGAGACTGACTTCAAAATGTATTCATAAATCCACTAGTCTCTGGATGAGATACACCCGCTAGGTGGTCATAGCTCTTCCAAAGGACACTGCCTACCATTGTTTCAGGCCCGTCTGTCCCCGCCGATGCTCAGACTGGCCACACGGATTGGCTAGTCTGGCTCTCCTCCTCCTTGCATTTACTCACATAAGGTGTCCGGCTCCCTGACATCCTCCAGCATCCACATCTGTACAACTAAATCCAGCCCAGACTTCGAGAGTCAGGTAAAGGCCTCCTCCTCCAGGAAGGCTTCCTGGATCTGACGATTCTATCTCACCTCCTCATACTTTACCCACAAGAAAAGATTAGGAATCACCTCCTTCCACTTTGCCATCCTTGGCTCCAACTCTCTCTAAGTCTTGGGAAATCTCTTAGCCCTGGCTGGGTTTGCACACTGCCATTGACATTTCTTATTCACTATTTCAGAGCAGAATCTATGGTTGGTTTAAAGCCATGTCCCCAACTCTGAGAAAAGTACTTAACACACGGTAGATGCTTAAATTTTTATTTGAATGAATGTAAGTAAATAAATGATCACTTTTGAAACCATGATTCTATGATTTTTTTCTGTTATAAGTAGTCATGACCACAAAAGAGCTTAAGTCCCTTATGGTTTACTGCATGGCCTTTTTATTTTTGTTTTTCAAAAATTCATTTCAAACCATGAAGCGTAAAGCTCCGTAGCTTATGTAATTGTAAAACCAAATTTAAAAATTAAAAATTTATTACAGACAATGGTTCAAAGACTCGGGCCGGGAGAAGCAAATCCCTAAATTGAAACATCTCTTGGGAATGGAGGCACGTGCATTTGGATTTTGCAACAAAATAAATTAATTAAAACAGGAAAAATGTGGACCATCAGTGTAAGTCGTAGTTTAGAGCCATGCTAATTTTAGACCTAGAATGTAAGAGAGAAGCTGCCCGCAGGGGATGGCCCCTCCACCCTCACCTCCCTTTGGACCGGGTTCCGGAGCACGGGTAACAATATTTCTCTACATGGAAGGCTTGGAAGGTCTCTGTTCGCCCACCGCCACGTTCCAGCAGCACATGGACCCTACAGCTGGGGACCTTTATGCCGTTGAATGCTGCTCCCTAAACATCACCAACACAGCATGCTTTAAGGGAAAGGTAAATCTGTTGCTTCCTGGAGGAACGGAGAACCTGGAGAGAGCTCAGGCGGTGTCTCCCAGGTGAGGGGGTAAGGGGGCACTTATGCTGGACTGGGAATCCAGGGGAGGCGGTCTTCCAATGTGGAGATTTGATTGACGAGCAAAGATCGTATTTCAACTGTGCAGCATGGATGTCAGGAGCAAAGGGAGGATTTTTTTAAAGATTTTATTTATTTATTTTTAGAGAGGGAAGGGAGGGAGAAAGAGAGAGAGAGAGAGAAACATCAATGTGCGGTTGCTGGGGGTCATGGCCTGTGACCCAGGCATGTACCCTGACTGGGAATCGAACCTGCGACACTTTGGTTCACAGCCCGCACCCAATCCACTGAGCTACGCCAGCCAGGGCCCAAAGGGAGGATTTAAAAAAAATGTATTGTTGTTCAACTCCAGTTGTCCCCATTTTCCACCCACCGCTCCCCCCACCCCACCCACCCCCACCTCCCACACTCAATCCTAACCCCCTATTATCTTTGTCCGTGGGTCCTTTATACATGTTCCTTGACCACCCTTCCCCTTTCTCCCGTTATCCCCTGCCAACTCTCCTCTGGTTATCGTCAGTTGGTTCTTTTTAGCTTTTTTCACGTTTTTATTATTGTTCAACTACAGTTGTCCCATTTGCCCTGCACTGAAAAAAGGAAGAGGATGTCAGGGTGTACACTGTCCGTTGCTGTTCGACACTAAAGAAAAGTCGCTGGTGTTTTTCAAGAACTCCCCTCGGCCCTGACGGGTGCGGCTCAGGGGGTGGGCACTGTCCCGCAAAGCAAAAGGTGGTCAATCGATTGCCGTTCAGGGCACGTGCCTGGGCTGCGGGTTCGGTCCCCTGTCAAGGTGCTCATGGAAGGCAACCAATCGGTGTTTCTCTCTCAAATCAATGTTGTCCTCCCTCCCTTGCCCTCTCTCTAAAAATCATTAAACAAACTCTTAATTAAAAAAAAGTGAGTCCCTTCAATGAACAAGCAAAGAATTGGGTGATGTGCCTGAGGAGGATTCTCCTGACACAACTGAGTCTCGCGAAGCAAGGCCGTGGAAGAGGGAAGCCAGGGTCGTGCGGGCAGCGTGCTGGGCTGTGGACAGGGCTTCCGACCCCAGCGCCGGGACCCAGTGCTGAGCGTGCGCGGGCGCTTTCAGGAGTCGGCACGGCGACACGGCGAAGAGACACAGCCCCTTGACGTCAGACACTGCTTTCTTCTTCCACATGGGCTCACGTGTACATATATTTAGAGGGAGTGCCTGCCTTTTTCTGAATTCTGGAGTGTGATTACAGACCCCTCTCTTCCCGCAGGGAGCCCACGCGGGGAAGCAAGGGGTTGCACAGAGCTGCTTTTGCCTGTCTGTAAAGCATTTGCAAAACGAGACCTTAATTTGAGTGCATTCTGGAAAAACCCTCCTTGACTTCTGATCTATTAACGAGTTATATCAGTGCAGATATAAATACACATCAGTCGATGTTTCATTGAATTGCCTTGCCCCCTTGGAGCCACCTGCCAGGTAGGTGGCTATTGAAAGCACTGGGAGTGATGAATGCCGGTTCGCAACTGGCACTTAGTCACTCTGTCGCACTCCGTGACACCGGGAGGCTGGTGGAAAGCTGCCATTCTCATCCAGGGAAGCCGTCTCGGGGTGAATGCCCCTTGCGTGTGGGGGCCGCCGAGGTCACGTGTTAATAATACGGTAGGTTAACACCTCCCGTTACCTGCCCGAGGCTGCCGGAGCTGGGAGGTCAAGGCCCTTGGGGAAAAGGTTGTTGTGTTCTCACTGGGGAACTGCGTTCTCACTTCACCGGCCCAAACAAACGCCACGTTCGACGTCGTTCGCCATCAAACCCAGCGGCGCGGGACTTGGCCGTCTCCGGCTTGGCAGGGCCCCATCTGTTACACCGCACATCCTCTGTGTTGGCAGGTTCGATTAGCTCTCTCCTTTCCACGTGAAGAGCAGGGCGTGCGAGCCAGACTGCTGCTGCTGAGCTGCTTCTCAGCGTTTTGAACAGAGCCCCTCCAGCGAGGAGCGAAAGGCAGTGCTGAAATGCAAAGGCCAGCAAAGGACACCAGTGAAGTCACCCACCGGGGATCTGCAAAGTGGAGGTCACCCCAGGAGGGAGCCCATGGAGGGGCTGAGGGGCCCACCCAGGTTCCCGAGCTGGAGGTGCCACAGTAGAGACCAGGTCACTGCCCCACCCCTGCTCTCCTGAGACTCCGGAGTGGGGAGTAAGGACTCCGCCCCCAGGACAAAAGGACCAGTGTGGGAAGCTGTTTTTCCCTGTTCAGACCAGTACCTACTGGTATTCATCTGGGTTCACAGCTATCTGGATACAACTATACCACACCATGTTCTAGATCAAACTGGACTGGGAGAAAAACATCGCGTAATCTGCTTTTTAATATTTTTCTCCCAAGTGCTTGCTATCTCGAGAAGCAGTTTCATCTGGTATATCCATTCCCACAGGCATACCTGTGCTTACACGCGCACCCGTATCCACTTAACGTGGCAGTTAGGTGGGCCCTGACTAGTCTGGCAGATGAAGCCGTGAGCTACAAGATCCGGACTCGGAAGGTGTGAGTTCAGGCCCAGCCCTGCCAGCGACCACGGTGCGGCCAGTCCGTGCACGTGTAAAATGGGCCTGTCACTCCTCCTGCAAAGTGAAGTGCACGTGTTGCGGCTGCACGCTTTACAAGAGCTTATAAATTTAGAAAGCAGTGTAATCCACAGGATACACCGACAGTGGGTGTATCCGAGGAACGGACTGTGTCCTGGTTTAATTTGGGGTTTGCCCCAGTGGGCAGACTTACTCAGGGACAAAGGCCCTGCTGAGAGAAACGTGCATACGTGTGCATGTGCATGTCTGTGCACATGTCTCTGTGTGTGGGTATGTGTGTATTATTGTGTGTATGTCTGTGTATCTTGTGTGCATGCCTATATCTATTTGTATGCATGTTGCATACGTGTGTGAAGAAAAATATAGTGATGACACAATCATTCCAACTTTATTCCGCCCAAATCCAGTCTCTTGCATGTGTCACTAGCCCCGTGTCCGCAGACCACACAGCGTGGGGGACAGCTGACCCTGGCCCCCCGAGTCACCGTGCTCCCAGCAGATGCAGCCACAGAGGGGGTCTGCAGAGCTGAGAAGTAGGCCGGAGGCTCTAGACAGGGAGTTCTGGGGGCGTGAGCAGGAAACGTGGGCTCTGGGTAGGTCGGTCCCTTTGTCCCCAGGAAGTCCTCGCCTTGAGGGGATGCATGAGCTGGAGGAGAGGGGCCCAGGAGGACCCTCGAAAGCTCAGGGCCCAGTGTGAGCCAACCCAGAGGCCTGGGTCGGGGGCTGGCTCTATCCTGCTGTCTGCTACGGCCCCTGCCTGAGTTGCATCCGATTAACCTTGACTAAACAAATGGGCCAAAGAAGTGGATTGCCCTGTGGCATTCGTGGTTCTGAGAATGACTGAGAAAGTGAAAGTGAGAGCTCCCATAAACTTGACCGTGCGTACTCCGGAGCTGAGAGATGTGAGCTTGGAGGTACGAACCACTGCTGGCCCCCGGAGTCGGATCCCGTGTGTGGGGTCAGGGCGCCTTTTCTTTTGGCATCAATTCTATTTCAGACCCACCAGCTTTAACTCACTAGCCTTCCTTCAAACAAACGGACTCATGGCAAATGTCTGCATTAGAAAACCACTGTGTCAAAACATGTCTGTATTCTCACTGGCAGTTTAATCACCTGGGCACTGCGGTGGGGTAACAGGTGGAAATCCCTATGTTGGGAAATCCGGTAAAATTAAGGAGAAAAAAAAATAGCTTGGAATGCTATGCTTTCTCTGGCTTTCTAAGTTGTGAGGGGTGAGTGGGTCTTGGAAGGAAACAGGTGATCGCACGCAGCGTCTGAGGACAGATATTTGTCACCGGATTCACGTCCGCCTTGTGGAATGAAACCCGGAGCCCTCAACTGCGCGCACGGGAGGGCGCGGAGTGTCGCATTCTGGGACTTCATTGAAGATGACATGAAGAAGTTGTTCGGATGCTTTATGATGTGTGGAAGGCTCATAAAACTCAGGCAGAGCCACCGGGAGTCAAGTGCGGTCAGAGTTAAGGGCAAGCGTGAAGGAGATGACGCTGCCATTGAACTTGAAATCCTCTCTTTAGAGACGCACTAAAAATCACGCTCGGACCCGCAGGAGATGTGCGCAGCCGCACTGTGTCGGGATCCCGCCGCTAGGGGCGCTCCCCCAGCGGTGGGAAAGGAGACGCGGAGAGTTTGCTCTCGTTACAAAGTGGTGGCGTGTGCACTTAAACACCACTTAAATGCCAGGCAGGCAGCTCTTTTATTCATTGAACACATTGTTATCAAGCGCCACCCATACGCCAAGCTCGGCACTAGGGACTGGAGATAGAAGGATGGGAATGGCATGGTCCGCATTCTGGAGGAGCCCTCGACGTGGGAGACCGCCGGCTGACCAGGTGGGCGGGGAGTCCCAGAGCAGGGTCCTGGTCTTGGTGTTTTCAGTGTGAACTGGGATAATCTGCCCACAGATAAGCACATACGCTGTGCGCTCCATTTCCTTGTAATCATTAGTAGGATTGCACATGCTCATGGAATAAGGTCTTCGGAGTTTGGAAAAATAATAATTTTTAAAAATCCATCCACTTAACACTCAGAAATAGGAGATCGCCTTGTGGTATATAATTCTCAGAGCAGAGCTGCGTGTGGTCTGAGGCTGTTCCCGTACCCCGCCCCCCCCTTGACTCTGATTTTTATGGGAGTCCAACCCATGTCTCCGGAGACTCCTCCTGCACCTGCACCTCTCGCCTTTGCTTTTCGTGACATTTCCCTGGTCACTCTCCCATGGGTCAGACTTAGTTTGGGCGTCAGCTTCCTGGAGGGTTCTCAGACAAACCAGAGGGGCTGCCGGCAAAGTGCAACACAGAGACCCCACGCCAGGGGCGGGCTGGAGCCCTGCACCCACAGAGCCGCCCACGGGAGCCACTTGGGTGCCTCCCTCACCGAGTCTGCGTTCGATGGCATCCCTTTGGTGGCTGGAAAGCAGCCACAGTGGAAATATTTGCACTACAGACACCTGAAAATTCGACAAATCACCACCCTTCCCCGCCTGGAGCACCAGGCGGTGTGCATTTTCTAGAATACCGCCACGTGCAATGTGGCGGCAGCTCGGATTCTGATAAATTCTGGTCCACACATGAGGTGTCCCTTCTTCAAGGTGGCGGGAGCTCACGGCGGCTCCACCCACCCTCTTGATATTAATCTCCCACTGGTGTCCCTCCCCACGTCAGAGAAAGCCCCTGTCGCTCTGCATCCCAAGAGTTCATCACGTAAACACTTGTCTCCTCCTGCCGCTCCCTGAGACTTTGTCTGTTCGAGTGCTTCTTGTCATCCCTGCACGCACAAAATTCTCTAGTAGGCGACAACACTCTATAATTTTGTAATCAATAAGAATTTTTTTGCCGGCAAGAAGACAATTACAATAAGTCAAATTCAAAATGACATGCTCCAGAAATAATCCCCTCCCTTTCATTTATTTATTTTCTCAGTTCCAGCATCTCAAAAAGCTCAAAGCCCCGATTGGTATTCCAAACGGGGAGAAATGCTCAGGGATCCACAATTTAGTCGCATCGTGAGGAGAGAGGCGGCCCAAATAAATAAATAAACAAAGGCGCGCACACAGGGCTTGGTTTCTAGAAGGATGATTCCCTCACAACATGGCGAGAAGAGTAAAAGTGCCCTCCAGGCTGTTGATATTAATACCAAAAATCGTATTAGAGGATTTTAACTTGTGTTTTATTAATAAATGTAAGCATCCATTTTCTTAAGTGCAAAGCGAGTTTCATAATAGCAGAGTGTCTTTTGTGGAATCAGTCACGTTATACGCATGTGCGTGTGAGATGTGTCTACACACGTGTTTGCACATGTGTGCTGTCTGTATGTATGCATGTTTGTGTGTGCATGTCACATGTACCTGTGAGTGTGCATCTAGTAAGTGTTCAATAAAAGGGGACTTATGTCATGCCTTCTCCTAGTCAGGCAAGTGTGTGGAGAACAAGGCACCTACGTCTCCTTGCTGAGTGTATTCATTATTAAAGAAGAGAGATTGCTTTCTGGTGTTTCTGTAAGTGAACACTAATGCATTAAAAGTCGAAAATAAATAAAACAGGCAGACCAAAGACAAGGCAAGAATTCGCAGCGGAACTGTCTCTATTAAACCTGGCAACACGGGCCTGAGGCTGAGCGGAAGCAAGAGGGGCGCAGGGGTCGTGGGGCAGGTGGGTGAGCAATCATCCTGGGAGATGCCCACGGACTCAGAGTGTCCAGGACGCTTCGTAGGGCCTGCGAGTGAGTGTGCTACGACAGAGGAAATTAGTTCTTATAAGCAATAAAGATTTTCCAAATAATCTCTCTCACTTTTTCCTATAAACCCCCCACTGAGCCGGGCCCAGACACGGAAGAAGATCCAAGTGGTCCAGGGCTTTCTGGATTCAGTTCCTTCCATCAGAATCACGCACGGGCGGGGGAGTGAGGCTGGGAAGGCGGCGTGACAAACCGCCTTGGATTTATTTCCCATCATTTACATGATATTATGGAGGGTTGGAACGCAACTCAATGGACGGACGCCATAATCGTCTGCGAGTTATACGGTTGCTGCTACAGGCACGGGGAGCCAGATAAAGCATCCCTATCTTAAAGGGGGTAAATAATCCTTTCGTGTCTCCGAGGAATGTGCTACAGGCGGCCCTTGTCTGTGCGAGGAAACACCTTCATTTCTGCACCCCGTTTCCGCAGAGACAGAGCTGGTCTGGTAGCTGAATTCTTACACTGCCAGACAGAAAATAAACCACACACAAGCACACACACCGGCAGGATAATGGCCGTGTAGTTAGACAATAATAGCTCCCCTCCAGAAGCGAGACAATTTCTTTCTCTATTTTCTCCCTCTCTGAACAACAGCCCTAGGTAACAGACAGAAACCCAGGTTTGGGGCATTCCTTCAAATAGCTGCTCTCCCGACAAGCTGAGTGACCCAGAATATTGCTGTGCAAACTGTAATGTGCTCATAAATCACCCAGGGACCCTGCCAAAATGCAGATTCTCAGGGTGGGTGGAGCTTGAGTCTGCATTTCTCCCAAACCCCGCTGTGCACTGCTCCGGCTGCCGACCCTGGGGCCCCAGATTCTATAGCGAGGACTCGGTTGGGGCCACCATCGCCACTTCCGAGTCCTGGTTTCTTCACCTGCAAACTGTAGATGCGAGGGTTGAGGACGCTGTGAGGGCTATGGTGCACAAAGCTTACAAAAGCCTCCGCTGGGTGTCGGGCGTTCAGGGCGGTTCATTGGTGGACGCTGTTACTCTTACTATGGATCACGTGCTCACGGGACCGGTGCTGGACGAACCACCCCTTGGGGACAAGTTGCGGCCGATGAGATGCACCGAGCCGCATCACCTACCTCTTCGTGGAACGCTAACGACGACGTCTGTCACGGGCTTCGTTAGCGCTGTGGGTTCTGGCGGCAGTGCATCGTGCATCCCATCATCTTCCTCAAAATAGCAGTCAAGTGGGGAGGGGCGTACAAGAAGAAAGCCTGTGTGCCGCACCCAGGTGCCAGCGCCCGGGCACGCTGCAGGGAGTGTGCGGGAGCTCCGCCTCCCGGGGCTGGCAGAGGCGCCCATCCGCGGTGACCACGGAACTCCAGCCCTCGCAGGAGCTCCTCCGCCGTGGGCCGCCAGCTCTCCCTTTCAGCGTGCTTGGCCCCCCTCATTGTCTTTGCTAAGTTGCCCACCTGAGAAAGCTGCACATGTGTCCATTAGGGCGGGGGCTGCTGGGAGGATATGGCGTTAGAGTGGGGAGGGTGGCGGAGCCCCGGGGTGGGGAGCGTGGTTCCGGACCTACGAGGGGAGAGCACTGGCTAGTTTTACAAGGCAGTAGGAGCTCTGGTGGGGCAAGGGAAGAGGCGATTTGGGTTGCCTGCCCCTGAATTTGAGCGGGTGGTGAGGTCAGGGCATCAGAAGGGGTTTAGCACGTGTGGCCCTTGGAGAGCCAGCGCCGGCCAACGCTGCCCCTCACCCGCTGACAAAAGGGCCGACCCCGTTCAGATTGTAGAGCCGGGTCTACGCGCAAGGCGGGAGGCTGGAGGCCTCCCCACCCTGCTCGGGGGAGGATACAGTTGTTCTGTTTTTCTGGAGGGCAACGTGGCATTCTGTTTCCAAACTTGTAAATATGTTTGTACCCTAGGACCCCGCAGACCTGCATCTGGAAAATTATCCCAAGGAAACCGCATAACCACGTAGAATGCTCAGCTGTGGGGTGCTGTGCCTGGAATCAGGAGGCAAGATTTTATTTTCCTTTTTTGGTAACCTTGACGGGTAGGGGTACCCGGAAACAAAAACCAAACCAACAGCAGTAACAACAGTGCAGAGATTCCGCGCAAATGTTTTCTGTTTCCGAAGCCACAGGCAGCTTTCCTGCCTGAGAGCTGGGGTGGGGGTTGGCCTTTGGTGGAGGCCGCTCTGTTGCCTGGAAGTGATCCCCCAGCTCCCCATACCCCCTACCTGGGCAAGAATATTAAGCAAATGCCGGCCCTCCCCAGTACTCCAGGCAGACCGGAGCGTGCAGGTGTGTTAAACTCAGAGGTGAGGGCCCTGCTTTGCTGTGTACACTGGAAAGTGCTCTCCTGAGCCAGGAACACAGTTTGCAGACTGGATGCTCCTTGATGTACAGCCCCGTTTCCCCTCCCGGTGAGAATTCCAGCTGGGTGCAGGTTGCTTGGGAAGAGTGGGCTGCAAGCCAGGGAATATGGGGGTGGTGGTCAGCAGGAGGGGCTGTGCACCGAGCCCAAGACCTGCCCTCCGTTTGCTTTTATTCCAGTGGGCTGGGATGGCTAATGAAGGAGCACAGGAGTGGGTGAATACATAGGTGACGTCCATAGCATTAATTCCATTGACTGACCGAGAATAAAGGGGAAGCACGCAGGGAACAGTAAAGTGCTGGGAATGCGGTGTTGAGCCAGGTCGGCCCCTAGAGCCTTGCTGAGTCGGTGACAGGTGACAGAGGGAGGAGGGACGACTCCAGCCACCCTATCGAAACCTCTTGGGGGTGGGGTGTTTCAGCAAACCTCTAGGAAAAATGTGATGGTAGCTGGAGGGGAAAGGAGAGCACGGGAGGTTTTGTTTTGGGTGGATCTCTTCTGGCAGTTTGCAGGCTGACAAGGATGGTGTAGTCGAGTGAAAACACTGATGGTGCTGAATAGAAGGAACAAACACAGGAGGAAGTGAGTCCCTGAGAAAGTAAGAGGTCGTGGGACAGGGTGCCCAGGAAGAGGAGCGTGTCTTGGGGACGCAATGGGTGCTCCTTCCATCAGGCAAGGGGAAACAGAGAGTGTGGATAAGGACACAGGCCGGCCGGTGTCACTGGAGACACTCAGGTGGAGTGGGTGTGTCTCGCTGCATGGACCTTCTTTGAAATGCCAGGTGAGGTCATCGGTGGAGGGCATGCTGGACATTTGAGAAACGCAGCTGTGAAACCATCAGCTCTAGGGTCGGGGAAGTCCATTCACTTGGCAAATGCAAGAGTGTCCACTTAGATTAAATGCCCATTTCCGACACGCGGTCACTGAATGAACTTCGTCCACTCAGCCTCGTTTTGTGACGTTTCCAGCCACAATCAGCTCCTCGGCAGCAGGTGCAGAGAAAGTAAACCATTGGGTATAACCAAGTATGACCGTTAATTTTACGTATTAATTTGGCTTGACCACAGTCCCCTGGTATTTGATAAAATACTATTCCAGATATCTCTGTGAAGGTGTTTTTTAGATAGAATTAACATTTAAGTCAGTCGATTTTGTGTAGAATCTTATCCTCCGTCATGTGGGTGGGTCTTACATAATCAGTCGAAGGCCTTAAGAGAAACCCTTCTCTGGTCCCCAGACTTCTGGTCTACCCTGAAGATGTTGAACTTGACGGCCTCCCAAATCACCTGAGTCAAATCCTTAAAATGATTCTTTCTGTCTACACACACATCCCACCAGTTCTGCTTCTCCAGAGAACCCCGACTGAGACATGAGGCTTGTAGGGGAGTTGGGACTCCTGGTGGGGCCTGACGAGTCGAGAAGGACGAGAGAATGAAGGCTGTGTCCAAGGGGCAGTTGCAGCCATGGTCAGGGAACCTGCACGTGACAGGAGGCTGTTCCAGTCACAAGAAGCCAGGTTCCTCTGAAACAAAAGACAAGTCTCAAATCCCAATAGACAATCACAGCAGCCTTGTATTTCTCACGCAGGATGGATATGACCTCTGTTCACTGTGGCCCCTCGGGGTCCTGTCTGCTGTTTGTTGTGACTGTCTTTCTGAAGACTTAAGTGTGAAGAAGGCATCTATGTTCTCCACATGCAAAAGGCAGCGTGATGACATGGAATAATCACCAGACGTAGACCAGGGATAGTTCAACAAGTGTCTTGGTTCCAAAATTTAGCAGTTCCCTTCGTTTGCGCCAGTCATGTCACTCCCTTTGTTTCTTGTTCTATACATTGATCTTACCTGACGACAAGATCGAGTTAATGGATTGGAAAGTCTTCTTCATTGTATCGATCTCCTAAAAAAAATGATCCAGAAGGGGTTACAATACAATACTCGAAGACACTGAAAACAGTACCAGAAATTTAAAATCCATTTTGAAGGATAGGAGAGCACATTTATTTTGAGGGCTGATAACATTATCGTGATTGAGCAATGTGTTTAGTCCAGAGCTTGGAAACAGCAAAGCCAAAAAAAGAACGTTTTTGAGATATATTTATTTATTATTCCAACAACCACATAATAGGAGAAATGTTTCTTGGAAATGTTTGATTATGTGACAAGAGACGGGTGTAGTCCAATATAAGGGACAATAGTCACATTGGCCTGAGTGCAGGTGCCAGGCCTGCTCGTTGCCAGATATCGCTCTGAACTAAGACAAGATACTTAGTATCTCTGAACCTTCATCTTGCCATCCGAAGACTGGGAAGCTGCACAGTATCTTCTTTATTGAGAAGCTGTGATGCTTTTAATGGAGGTGGTAAGCACTTCAGGTGCTTACCACAGTTGAACACACACGACCTAGTTAATGACAGTTTTGACTGTCGTTGTCCTGGCAGATACTTTGAAGTTCTGATGGACTTTGGTCTCACAAACCCGTGGCCTCCCTTTCTCTAGCATTCATGTCTTCTCTGCATGTCTTCCGAGTTCCCTGCTCTAGGAGCTGCTTTAGGGTTACGTAATCATTCCGAGCCTTAATTTTATCGTCTATAAAAAGTCACAGACTGGGGGAAGTAAGGACACCTCTCTTGCTAGGAAGTGAAACAAAGCGAGGAAGTACCAGAGGTGGCAATGAAGTCTAGGGCTCCATTAGATCCCATTTTTCTGACCCTGGACCCCCCCCCCACACACACCCTGCCTACTGCCTCAAGGTCAGCTGGACCTGGGGAAACAGAGGGTCCTCTCCATGATGAGGTTCATGTCCACAGACCTCACATCTCAGAGAGCACGTGTCTGATGGGAAGTTGATGTCAGGCTGCGCTCCCACAATTGTAATCGGGCAAAATTAACGTCTGCTCAAGGACACCCCTCCCAAAGGCTGTGATGGACACAGATAAGCTGGGGGCTTATGTGGGTGAGACCTGCACCAGCTCCACGACAAGATCTCCTCTTCTGAGTAAGAGACTGCCACGCACCAGCAAGTGTGATCATCCACGGAGAAGGTCATTTTATTTATACGCATGCACGTTTTTCGCTTAGAATATCAGACCCGCCGGTCTACATTTCCACGGGTTCATAGTCTTTCAATTAGATACTCAGTTGAATATAAATCATTTTGCCAGTGATCCTTGCGGAGGAATGTTTGAAAAAAAAAAGCTTTGCAAACAAGAGGTCTCATCAGCTCAATATTACACTTTGTCATTAATGGCACTGACTGTTTTCATTCATTATTCAGCTCAACTTAACAGTAATTTGTGCCTGAGAGCAGAAGCAAAGGGGGGAAAAAACGAGGGCTAGGGAGAATGTGTTTATATTAGAAATAATTTTAAAATAGTATCTCTAATGCACAGTGAAAAGGAATATTATTTTCACCATTTAAATTCAATTATATACACAGTGGTTTTGCCTTGCTCTTAAATGATGAAATGGCCCTATGGAGCCCCGCGCGAAGTGACAGTTTGAGTATATGTAGCCTTCCTTCTTTGCTTGCACTGCTTCCTATATGTACTTTCATTTCCCAGTTAATTATGCTGTGATGGAAAACTTTGTAAGGTGAAGGAGGTTGGCTCTCTTGTAAGAGACACTTCAAGATATGAAGAGAATAGATCTTAAGATCTCAGGTTGCAGTGGTCATTTCTCCCACAAGCGTGTTTATGCCTCTAGTGGGTCTCAGGCATGGACTTAGGCACAGAAATTACTGGGAAGGAAAGACAAACACCCACACTCCAAGACAGAGTCCCAAGGGGAAGTAACCTAGGAACAAGCCATTGTAAGGAGGGGATGAGAAACAGCGGCGGCATGGACCTCAGAGGTAGCATTCGATGCAGGACACTGGCGGGCAATAGTGTAGAGAGAGGCCGGTGGGATCCAGGGCGTAGGTACACAAACAAGACGGTACGCTGAGGACCCATATGTGGGTCAAGGTTGCTGGTAGGTAAAATGTGAGCAGGGAGTTGTTGGTGGGAGGGACGAACAGCTTGGTGGGTGCCACGTTGTGAGGCGCATCATGTGACTTCAGAGGATGCTCAACAGATGGGCGCATGTCAACCGATGAAACACAAACAAGCCCTGTGGTTTGGGTCATAGGACCAATGCCAACTTCCTGGCAATCACTGGGGGAACCCAAGTGGGAGGTACACAGGAATGTTTGCAATTCCTTGTGATTCTGAAATTATTTCAAAATTAAAAGCCTTAAAATAGTTAAAGCTATACAGAGGACAAAAGTAGGTCTACAGTTGTTCCTATGAAAAAAGATAGGTAGGTTATAATGGTCACAATAGCTTTGTTAACGCAAAAGAATGCCCCGATGGCACTGTGCACTTAGGTACAATGTCACAGGCGCTCAAGTTCACTATTTACACCTTCTCATAGTCTGCTCACTACTCTCCAGTGCGCCTTGGCACAGAGCTCTGTACTGTCACCAATAAACCTGCTGTTGCCCAACCGTGCATGTGTGTTCAGAAGCGTGCTGCCATGAGGGGATGGTGGAGGAGCCGTGCAGTGTAGCACCGAGATGGGCTTCCTCATAAGATTGGATTGGACAGGGAATCCAAGGGCCTCACATCACGCCCCTCCACGAACAAAACGGAATCCCAACAAGACCAGCTGGGTCCCGTGATACCTTAGTGACGGAGATGTAAGGAAATGCAGTCTTGTCCATTGGTTCGCCAGTGATATTCTTTTTTTTTTTTTTTTTTGTATTTGTTGTAGGAGCTGAACTCTATTGGAAAGAGCCCAGTTTTGAGACAGACAGCTCTGCACTTTACCCCCATCTCGCCAGGTGTGTCCTTGTGTCATTGTTCTGGCAGTTACTTCAAAGCTCTTGTGGTCTTCGTCTTACAAACCCATGGCCTTCCAACCTCTAGAGCACTCATGTCTTCTCCACATACCCTCTGAGTTCACCACTCTAGGAACTACTTTAGGGGTTATGGGACTGTTCTGAGTCTCAATTTTATTATCTATAAGAGTCAAAGACCGGGGGAAGCCAGGACACCTCCCCTGCTAGGAAGTGAAATGAAGCCAGAAAGTACTAGACGTGGTTGCGTGCTGAGGGAGCTTTAGGGAAACTCTGGAGTTGACTGCCTGACAGCAGCTCCACCTTCACTACCCGTGGGGCTGGGGGCCCAACGTGCTGCGTGTTCTCCGTGGGCAGTGCTGAGGGAGGGACGGCGCCCGCAGCTCCGGGGAGGAGCAAGGACTATGCTGGTGTGTGCGTGGGGAGGTCCCAGCTCTCGGCACTCCATGTAGTCCCTGAGCGCTCCATGAATATTTCCCGTTGTGATGACTCGGGCTGACTGAACCTGAACGTGTTGTTTACTCTTTATTAACTTTCAAGTTCACGCGTATAAAATGGGGATAATCCTATGTACTTAGAGAGGTCATTGAGAAGGTTAGGTGCGTGAACATGAGTCTTAGGTCTGGAACAGAGTAGCATCAATACCTGTTGGCTCCTCCCCTTCCTGCCTCTTGTCTGTCGTTCATGCCTGGCCAGTCTGTCTGTGCCCAAATCCGCGAGCAGCACGTGGCCAAGACCTGTGACCAGCCCCAACAGCCTGCCCCGCCCAGGCTCCTGGCCCAGGTCTCCCCTCTTGGACTGTATTTTAATTTTTATAAACAGAGATTTTTATGGAGATTTAAAAAATAAAAGAAAAAGAATCCCCCAAATTTAGTGTCTAGAGATATGTGCTTTGAATATTTTGGCACAGTTTCCTCCAGCTTCCTTGTGCATTGTTTACACAGGTGAACTGACTCAGAACGAGAGCAACTGTGCATCCACTCATTTGTCGGGGAGGAGGGTACCAGGGCTGAAAAGCTTTTCTCTTTGTCGTAATTTTTTCTAACAACTTAAGAGAGTGTTTTGTGGCAGTTGTATACATATGTATTTAATACTTTTTATACAGAAGACTATGTATACCCATACATATAAATGTTTATATAGATACTTAAATATGTTTGGCCAATCTAATGAAGAACAGTAGGATGAATAAAACTTGGGCTTCTGATGGACTTGTCTGATGGGGGATTCTTGCAGTTCTCCTGAGTTCTGAATGTCATACACTTGGTTCCTGGGGTTCACTCCTCTAGTTTTCTGAAATTCATCAGTGCCGGATGGAAGCTTCTTGCCGGACCTCTTACCTGGCCACTCACCTCTTTGGGCCCCGTGTCTTCCTCCCAAGAGCTGGATCCCTCACCCCAGAGACAGGTCTGGTTGGCATTTCCAATTGCTAGGTCCTATGAGCGTTATTATTCTCAACTTTTCAAAATCAGAAGCAAACAAACCAAAAACTCATAACTGGCCCTTTCCACTCTATCATGGTGCTTTTTAAAGACATTTGGGCCCTCCTATTATTTTGATTTTGAATGGAGCTATTAGATATTCCAAGGGGCCTCAAGTGAAAGGGAGACATACTATTTGGTTTTAGATGGTTGGGTCCTGATGTAGATATTCCAAATCATAAGCGCAGTTTGAGTGATTGTGAGTTTTGAGCTACAGCAGGGGTGGAGTTCCAGTCTCGAGTTCCACTTATGGAATGTGTGAAGGACGATGAAGCCCCTTAAACCTCTTTGAGCGTCAGTGTCCTGTCTGAAAACGGGGGGTGGCAACACCCTCCTGGAGGAGCCATTATAAGGACTTCTGGTCACTGGATTTGTGCTGGTCATCGGGCACACCAGTGTGCCCAATCCAGTCCCAGGGACAATGGGTATGTTAGCGCTCAATGCAAAAAAAAAAATCTTAACATGGTCCCTTATTATTGATGTGAACTTGGCCAGAAAGTTGCTACCCATAAACCTCAGTTTCTCTCTTTGAAAAATTGCAGAAACATATATTTATTCTTAGGGCTGTTCTATCAGAAGAGATAATGCATTTAAAGTGTCTGGCATATGCCAGGATCTCAATAAATATTCATTTCTTCTCACTCTCCTTCCTAATGCCATCTTGGATTTCAGCACAAGGCATTTGACCAGGCAAAGAAGGTCACACTGGAGGGATGGGCACGGTGGAGCGGTACCCCTCTAGGCTTTAAGGAAACTGACTGAAAGTCAGACTGGGCCAGGAGTCTGGTGCCGTTCGGGTGAGAGACGGAGTTAAATTAAGGTTTAATCTTAGCCCCTTCCATGTGTTAACCAGGCTGTGCAGAGCCAAGAGCTTGAAAGAGATTCAGTGCGGAATTTTCTCACTAATCTGATGAGAAGAGAAAGACACGGGGAGAAAGAAAATGAGCGCGAGGAAGAACCAGAGTTCAGATGGCTAATTTTCTAGCCAGCAGATACTGGAGTGTTTCCATTAGAAAACAGGAGGAGGGACGAAGAGAAACAATCACTGGAGATGGGCTTTGTTGGCCAGGAGAAGTTGCCGTTGTGCCGGGGCGGAGGGCAGTGGGCGAGCATGGGGATGGAGGCAGGTACCCAGGGGACGCGTTTCATGTTAATGCGGTTGCTTTGGTACCTCTCTCTGCCCATTCAATTAGCACTGGGAGGAAAAATAAAAGTCCCCCACATGTCGGTCTTCTTTTCCAGTGCAGGGGACAGAGCTGGGCAAGTGTGGTGACCTCGTGTTGCTTTCCTCAGAGAGCACTTTCCGTCAGTGCGATGGCCTCCGATGCTCGGGAAAATGGATATAGTCCTTCTTCTCCTCATCTGTTTTATCGGGAAAGAAAAGACTGAAGTGCCGTTTTCAATGAAAGCAGTTGCATAATTGTCTTTTTTATAGGTTTTCCTCCCTCCCGGAGTGGTAAGAATCCACCTCCTATGCCTGTTCCTTCTCTCCCATCCTCTCTCGAGTTTTGTTGAGTCACTGCATGTGGACCTGAACCAGGGCCCACAGGTCCCTCCACGGCCCCCAAGGCCACAGAGGCAGAGAGACAAGATGAGCTCTGCGGGGGGCGGGGGGTGTTCCACGGCCACAGCCCTCAGCTCGGGGGCTCCTCCTGTCTCCTCCACCACCATGCTTTCTTCTCTCACACCTCCAGTTCTCCACTCAACCAATGGAACTTGTTTCTTTCGTGCTGCCCTGAATCATTCCTTGACATCCTCAGTCCCCCAAAGACCCTTCACCTCTGACTTTCCAAATTCCACCAAGTCTTCAACATCCTGATCAAATCCTGTTCCCCGGGCCTCCCTGTCCCAGCGCTCCTGGAAAACCCATTCCATTCACCCCCACCTCAGAACAAGCCTGAGTGAGTCTAAATCAGAAAAACTTGTTCATTCGTGTATCCATTCCTATCTGTCACGTTTATGAAGGACTTTACAAAAACAGCCACACTGTGTCTAGCTCTACATGCTTTTCCCAAACCTTACCCCTTCCCGTCAGGAGGGGAGTCTTTGTGCCCACTCCTGTAACTGGGGAACAGTTGTGACAGCAGACTTGACTCTTACAAAGTGGAGGTGACACAGTGTGACCTCTGACAGTAGGTAGGGGAAGGGAATACAGTCCTTGTCTGAACCTCTGTCTTGAGATGTCACTCTCAGATCCTACATGTTGCAAGGAAGCCCAGGCCACCCGAAGGGGCCACATGGGAGTGTCCCCGTTGTTGACAGCCACTATCGAGCCCCAGACATGGAACTGAATGCACCTTCAGGCGGTGGCAGCCACTGAGCCACTCCTCACTCGTGGATTCCAGCTGAGGCTTCGGACGAGAGCACCGCCTCCCTTGTGCCTCGTGCATGGGGCTGAGCCCCGGATCTGTGAGCCTAATGCTGGCCGTGGTAATACAAAGTAGAACCGCCTTCATTCACCCATCTGCTCACCCATCCACCTAGGGCACATTCGCTGATCTCCCATTGGGTGTTACAGACTCCAGGTGTAGGGGATGCAGAGATGAGGAAGTAAAGTTGCCAGCCTTGAGGGGCTCGGAGACGTGCCGATCACTCTCCTGTCGATCTGAGAGTCGCAAGTGACCGTACGGCACCCTTCCTATCATCCCGTTTTAGACTTTCTCAGCCATTCAATTATGCATGTGTTTCTGCTTTGCCATTCCCAGCGAAGCTCCTTTAGAGCAAAGGACCAGCTCTGTATTTCCCACGGTACCCAGCACAATTCTCTAAACACAATACAATTTCAATATAGATTTGTTCATTAAAAAATGCCGTTCATCTGCTGGCATTAGGTTTTCTGGGCCCCAAGCAGGCAAACCAACTGCACTTTGGAGAAGGACCTGAATGGATGTAACCGTCCTGAAAAGGATGGGAGAGGAGCAAGAAGACATCACACTGTGTGGGTCCTTCCTCTCTGACAGGCAACTGCTTTCTCATTTAGTCCACATAGGAATCCCATAAAGCTATGTGATCACTGCACATGCAGACTTTCGTCCACACTGGCTACGTTAAATGGCTGCTGAAGGGGGTGCAGGGAGCCTAGCCCATGCTGGGAAGCCCATCCCAGCCACCACGGCGGCCCCACCCCTGAAGACACAACACACTCAATGTTTGCTTGCAAGACCTACGAACCGGCTGCTTTGAAAAGAACTCTCTTCAGTGGCCAACTTTCTGCCTCTGTGGCTCTGCTGAGTGGGGACGTGATCGCCTGCACACCTCCTGGTGTCCTCCTCTTGGGGTGGTCCTCAGGCTTCACGGAAAATGTTACCAATTAACGCTCCCATTGCATAAATGGGTAAAACAAGGTATGGGACTCAGGACAAACTAGATTAATATCCTCAAGGAGCCTTACACTTTTTAAATCATTTTAACATTCATCACCAGAGCCCTGCTTTAATTTTTGCTTACATATATTTATGAACAGGAGTGTTGTGAAATGTTGGTATACTTCCTTCAGTGAACACAGCAAGGAAGTTGAGGAGTGAGGAGTTATTTCCCTTGAAGACTGAAGCTACCTTCTTTTTTAAGATTTTATGTTTATTTTATTTTTAGAGAGGGAAGGGAGGGAGAAAGAGAGAGAGAGAGAGAAACATCAATGTGCGCTTGCTGAGGGCCGTGGCCTGCAACCCAGGCATGTGCCCTGACTGGGAATCAAACCTGCGATGCCTTGGTTCGCAGCCCGTGCTCAATCCACTGAGCTACGCCAGCCAGGGCTTGAAGCTATCTTCTTTATCCATCAGTGGACACTTAGGTTGCTTCCATGCACTGGCTATTATTATAGTAGTGCTGCCATGAATGTAGGAGTGCATCTATGTCTTTGAATGAATGTTTTATGTCTTCTGGTAAATACCCAGAGGTGGAATTGTTGGGTCATATGGTAGTTCTATTTTTGATTTTCTGAGGAACCTTCATGCTGTTTTTCACTAATTGATAATCCAACCAACAGTGCATGAAGGTTTCCTTTTCTCCACATTCTCACCAACACTTGCTGTTTATTGATTTATTGATAATAGCCAGTCTGATAGGTGTGATGCATACATATGATGAAATCTTAGTGATAAAAAAGAGTGAAATCTTGCCACTGGGTGACAACATAAATGGACCTAGAGGGTAGTGTGCTAAGTGAAATAAGTCAGACAGAGAAAGACAAGTAACATAGGACTTCATGTAAATGTGGAATCCAAAGGAACAAAATAAACCAAACAGAAACAAATCCATAGATGCAGAAAACCAACTGATGGCTGCCAGAGGGGAAGAAGGTTGGGGGGTTGGATGAAAAACATGTCTACAAACCGCCAGTTATAAAAACAGCCACGGGGACACGCTAAAAATAGTGCACCCCAGGAAGCACAGTCAGTAATACTTGACTAACCGTGCAGGGTGTCAGATGGCCGCCAGACTTATATCGGGGTGATCACCTTGTAAGTTACAGAAACATCTAATCACCATTTGTACACCTGAGACTAATATAATATAGTAGTCTACTGTAATTGAAAAAGGAAAATATTTTTTAAAAAAATTTTAAAAAACTAAAAACTAAAAATAAAAGAACGATAACAAAATCGAAACCACAAGTAGCCCCGCTGCCCCGCTCTCTGAGCAGGAGGAAGGCGGCCACGAGACCAGAGGCCCCGGCTTCGTCCGAATGTGTCCCGTGTCGCTCTGGCTGACCTTGGCCTCCAGAGACTGCCCTTTTACAAACAAGTGTGTGTCTGGAGGCTGTGGGTGGCAGTGCCTGGGAAGATGATGTAACTGTTTATTAAAAGAAACTGCAGTGTTGGGAATTGTGCTGTGGGTAGCGGGACCTCTTACAAGAAACCCCAAGAACCCCAGAAGCTTCTGGATAACACATGTGGATTTATGGATGAAGAAGTGTTTTTCTCCCTGGCGGAGTCCTCCTATGGTGCCTCTGGAGAACTGGGTAATTGGAGTCAGGACTCTGGACCCGATCATGCTGACATCATTAATCCACACCTTCCTTTTGAGGGGAGGAAATGGGAGGCTGCAGGAGGTGGAGGTCACTTGCCCAAGGTCATTCGGTGGTTAGGAACAGCCGTGATCGGCTTCGCATGGACCCCTGGAGCTACCGCCCTCTCGCTCCGCAAACGGCGCCACGGTCCACTCCCCTGGCCCCCGTCCTAGCCTCTTCTCCGCCCCCTGGCTCCTGACTCCTCGGGAGTCTTTTGGTTCAGCCCTCACTCCCTCCAGAGGGCTTGGCCACTGTCTTTCTTTTTAGCTCTGCCTTGACCTAGAAGACGGTCAGGCATGTAAACACATAAATATGTCGGGTAAAACTCCTGCAGGGACTGGGGAGGACAGTGATAAAACAGGAGAGAATCACTCCTATGCGGATATGTAGACGGAGCTGGCCCAATAAACATGTCTGCTGGTTGGGCCTCGCTGGAGCTGGGCTGCTGGCAGCCGACAAGAACACCGTGGCGGAACAGGGATGGGTGGGGGTGGGGGGAAGTGTTGCCACACGGGCTGGCCTGCAGGACCACGGAGAGCTGTTCGTCTCCGGACACGTCCTTTCTTCTGCAGCTCGGTCCGAAGTTGCCATCCCATGGAGCCATGCCTCACCCAGCACCTCTGCCCCACTGTCTTCTGTGTGCGGCTCCATTGCTACATCGCTGTAGAAATAGTAAGAGCAGTGAGTAGTAACAACAGCGGCCGCTGTACTGGGAGAGCCACCTCGGAGCACTCGCATGTCAGGGAAAACTCTAGGTGTGTCATTTCACTGAACGAGGAAAACTGTCCTGGGAGAGGGAAACTCGCCTCCGTCCCATTCCACATACTGGAAAACTGAGGCACAGGGAAGTAAAATAACCGTCCGAAAGTCTGCAAAACAGAGCAGCCCAGGTAGGCCTTATCCCCGAGCCCACTGCCTCCCCACCTAGCTCCCCAACACTCAGCCCCCTGCTGCTGCGTGAAGACCTCTGGAACAGGTCCCCGTCTTCTGTTCTGCATCCTCCTCTTTGAGCCTCTGAGGGACAGAGACACAGGGCTTCCAACATTTTTTATGAATGGAGTGGCGATGCCCGTGGAGGCTTTGAAACTTGCATCATCGTGGATCCTCGTGTGGTTCGTGGAACAAATGCGGAGCCTGCATGAAGGGAGCACATGGCGGAGTCCTTTTCTGATTTTCTCTCTCTCTCTCTCTTATTTTAAATTAACCGCTGGCTCTTTAAATCATGGCTGCACTGTCACTGCGTTCTGCCGCATAAAGGGCTTTTCCGAAAATGGGACACTTCATTCTGATTGCTTCCAATTACATCCTCACTTGATGTGAATCAAATCAAGGCTTTGCTGCCTAATGCCCCCATGAGCTCATCGCGACGAAACCCCGCCCATGAGTGAGCAAATGTGACGGTGGAGAAGGGATCCTCACGTGTCCGCTGTAGTGCAGAGAGGGCGGTGCCTACGGAGGGCTGAGGCGTCGCTCCCGAGGTCACCAGGAGTTCCCAGGAGGTCAGCAGGAGGGAAGAGAGTCGCAGGAATCGGGGTTGCCCTCCAAGCCTCTGCCGAGAGATCCCCCAACACTCTCGTCCACAACCAAGGACATTCAAGGTCGTTGTATGTCATTTTTCTCACTTTTTTCCTAGACAAGTTGCATGCGATGTTCTCCGATGGAGGAGCCTATAATCAAACAATTACGGGACACGTCTCACAGTGTACATTTGCATATAAAAATCTCTGAAATGCACAGAAGAGAAATTTCAGCTCAGCGGCAACCCAGTGTGTTGCCCACTTCCTCCGCAGCCGTGGCGGGGACGGCTGGGTGTCACCGAGTGGGCATTCGCTTCCACCGCCCTGGTTCTGTTCACCTTGGCCACACCCCAGACTGAAACGCTGCTTTTCCCAGTCCCTCCTACACCACAGGGACTTCCGGAAGGGCAATTTGAAGGATATGGGTGAATCGAGGAGAGGCCCCAAACTGTCCACCACGCTTCATACTTCCTCGGGCCTGCTCCCTGGGGTGCAGATGCCCTGGCCGGAGCTCTAGCAACTGTCTGAAACTACAACTTGACTTTGAAGGGAGACGCCCCTGTGACGGAGGGTGGAGAAGAAAGATCGGAGGATCTGGACTCCTCCTCGTGCCAGCCCAGGGGTGTTTACCTCTGGGCTTTCTCCGCTTACAGGGAAAGTAAATCTCCGTCTGGTTTAAGCTGCTGTAATTTCCGGCCTCATTTACTATCGCTGAAACACAACTCATGATTGAATTAGTCACCGAAACCCTTGTCCACGTAACTTCACTGTTAACATCGTTTACAGCACACTTTGCAAGACGGATCTGACTCAGCCCTCACTGCGCACATTAGAGGAGGCGACCAAAGCCCAGGCAAAGGCCGTGACTTGCCAGGGGTCACATGGCTGGCTGGTTGTAAATCTGGACTCCCAGCCCCAGTAACCTGGAAATCAGCCCCTCGCTCTTATCTCTCACACGTATTTTCCAGGCCAGTTCTGAAGTCATTTTAGATGCATAGTACAAACAGTGTGAACAGCCCAGTGCATGAAGTACAGAGCCTCGTGTGCCTTAGAGAGACCCTGAGAGGGCCTCAGAGGGAAAGGAGCCATTGCAGGTGAACTGGGACTGGATTGCTGGTCACTGGGAGCTTGGGGAGACTTGAACCGCCCCCACCCCCCATTACTCAGGCGGCGGTGGAAGTGTCTATCAGAAAAGGCAGTGGGGTAGCTGGCAAGAATGATACATCCTTCTTCTCACCCTTCAAATCCAAATAAATCAAAAAGGCCCCCAAGGAACGCCGCCATGGATGGACTGGGAACACTCTCCCCACTCGAAGGCGGATCACAACTCCCGAGACAGAGGAAGAGTGTGGTACCTGTTGGAGGGGGCTCTCAAGTGAGCAAATCCTGTCTGTCCAAGCTGCAGGGACAAGCTCCCCCTGCTCTGTCCCTGATGACTCTGGGCAAGTGGACACATTGAAAGGCTGCCTTGCACATACACAACCACACACATGCATGCAGGCCTATGCACACACACTCACATGCAACCTCCCACCACACACACATACAAGCACATGCATGCTAACACATAAACAGGCATGTGCATGACACACACATACAACCCCACCACACACACACAGACATACACACCTACATGCATATACCACACCCAACACAACCCTCCACCACACACATGCATGGGCACACACACACACACATACCACACATATACACACTCATATTCTGACACATAACCCCTAACACCACACCCACCCACATCCAGGCATGTGCACACATAGAACACACACACACTACACACATATATACAAACATCATATACACCACACATGCATGGGCATAGACACACAAACATATACTGAACACACTCCCACATGCACTCCTCACACATGCACACACACACACATCACACACTATACACACATCACCCAGACACACACACCACACGCACAGAGACACACACACACCACACATTCACTCTGAAATTCACTAGGCTGAAATGGACACAGGAAAGGGAAAGTTTTATCATTAATTACTCCCCCATTGTTAGAAAAAAATTTAAATTATGACATTGTTACCTGAGGGCTCGCTGACAGACTTCTTCAGTTCTCCACTGGCACGGATCCAAGGCTTCTTTCCCCCTTCTTTCTTCTCAGTTCTGGAATGCAGACAGCAGAATTCTCCAGCAGCAAATGAATGTGTCTAAACCCCAATTATGAGGCCGCGCCAAGAGAAGGGGCCCTTAGCCTCTGCTTCACTCCAACTGTACACAATGAAACACTGAATATCTGGGCTGCTCCTAGGTTTGCATCTCTCCAGAATTTTCTAGGAGTTTGGGTTTTTTTCCCCCCTATAAAATCCTAGTCATTCTTTTTCAAGGGATTGTTTAAAACCTGTCATGGTATTTCAGGCCCCGGCTGGTCAACTCAGTTGGTTAGTGTCGTCCCAATGCACCAGGGTTGTGGGTTCGATATCAGGTCTGGGCCCGTGCAAGAATCAACCAGTGCAGGCCAAAACAAGTGGAGCAACAAACTAGCATCTCTCTCTAATCATTCCATCTTTAAAAAGCCCGTGGTGGTGTTTCACATGTATATCCAATAGGTTCTCTCATTTTCCAACGAGCTTGGGATGAATTCACACCCTTTTCTCCCTCTTCCATAAGCCAAAGCGAACTACAGTAACAACAGCCCCCAGGGTCTCAGAAGTTTAAGGAAAAAAATGTATGCCTTATCTCTCGTTATCATTGCCCAATAGGCATTTTGCTCTGGGCCAGGGTTTGGCGAATGATAACCCAGGTGGTCTAGCCGGCCTCTCAAACATTTTCATAAATAAAGTTTTACTGGCACACAGCCATCCCACTCACTGGTGTCACGTGGGACATGGATGCTGACCTTCCTCCAGGCAGGCAGTCCGGGACTTCAACTCCTTCTGCCTCATGGACCCCCTCCTCTTAGTTCCTTTTCTAAATCCTCACCCAAGGACATTTTTTTTTATTACTTTTAGACAGAGGAGAGAGGAGAGAGAGACTGATTGGTTGCCTTCTTATATGCACCCTGACCAGGGATCAAACCCATAACCTGCGTATGTGCCCTGACCAGGAATCGAACCCATGACCCTTCAGTCTACCAGACAATGTTTCAATCAACTGAGCTACACCAGCCAGAGCTCTCCTCTTAGCTCTTGAAGCCAATCCGTTCTGCTGGCCAACAGTCAGAGCGCATACTGCATGTGTGGGAGGTCTTGTGTTTTCACGAGTCGTGCATGGAAGTGACATACACAACTCCCACGCATATTCTGCTGGCCCAGACTCAGTCATGCGACCACATTGACCTCTCAGGGATGCTAGGAACTAGTATGTATCTCTGCACCCAGGAGGCACAATCAACTTTGTGAGCACCCACGGTTTCTGTCCCACCTGTCCCTCTGGACTGCAACACCCACAGCTAGACAGCCATGGCTGCCCTAGTTTCTCTTCGTCATACCGCTCACATCCTTCCCATGTTTTGCCACAGGCCCGGTTCAAGCCAGGTGATATTGCCTTCTGTCATTGGGACTGCATCCTCCCCAGCTTTCCATTCCCTGCTGGGTCCACTGTGCAATCTCCTGCCATTTTCCTGAGACGACTTCAGAGGCTCCTATGTGTCTGTCACTCAGTCCCCAGGACTTGGGGACTAGCTGTCCTGTTCCTCCAAGGTCTGACACAAAACCTCGCTCAGCCCGACACTTTCCGTGTGTGACCACTGACCTCTGTCTCCCACCGAGTGGACTGTCTTCTGTTCACTCTTCCGCCCGGATCCACACTGTGGTTTGTGTGCATTGCTCACTCTGTCTGAACAACACTCATCTCCCCCAGCCTCAGCCGTCAAACCCATTTAAACACATTCACGCGTCCAAAGGCATCACAGGGGAGCAGACACTGGGTGGTTTTTATCCACTCCTTCCACCCCTAGAACAAACACATTGTTTAGCACGTGGTAAATGACCAACACTGTTTTAAATGAATGAATGAATAAACAAATACCTGTGGGATTCCATACATACTCGTGTATCCAATGAGCTGGTATCCTTCCTGCCTCTGAACTTCCATAACTGTACTCTTTCTGGGTGGTTTGTCACCCTTTAGTTAGCATTAGCTGTATGTGTGTGTTTGAAGTGCATTTACTAGGCTGTACAATGCTTAGGGTTAAGACAGTCCTCATTAACCTCACAGTGTCTAGCACACGATAGATGCCCCATGGATGTAGGGTAAACAACAAATGAATGGACAAAAGGAGGCAAGGTTTTCCTTGGTCATTCAGACCCAAGCGCATGCTCTGAGCCTCATATTACTTCCTTCAGGTGGGGATGGTGAAGGAGGATATTAATCTTAGAATGAGAAATGTCTTTCTCTCTTAAAAAGGGCTTGAAAGGCTTTAAATCAAGAGCCAAGAATATTCAAGGTTAAGTAACGGCTTAAATCCTTGAGCAGTGTAGCTCTTCTTGCTCTTTTATGTGCAGGCAGGAATGAAGAGTCTAATGCCAGCGTGAACAGCTTGGGACTTAGGTGCACCATGAAGAGACGAGAAGAAAGGAACCGGTCTTCGGATAGGAAGTTGTTGGGCTGTGACATCAGGTCTCACACCAACTGTGTTCGATTGAGTGGAAGTGACTAGCCCTGAGTCGTTTCCCATGTCCATACAATGGGTATCACTTCATTCATCAAAGTCGAGCACTGGTGTGAAGAGGGTGGGTGTGATTCCAAAGCCTCATCAGGGGGTTGATTCAGATAAGCTATGTTAAGAATCATGCCCTGGCTGGCATAGCTCAGTGGATTGAGCTCGGGCTGTGAACCAAAGCATCGCAGGTTCAATTCCCAGTCAGGGCACAGGCCTGGGTTGCAGGCCAGGTCCCCAGTGGGGGCCACATGAGAAGCAACCACACATTGATGTTTCTCTCTCTCTCCCTCCCTGCCCCTCTCTAAAAATAAATAAATAAAATCTTTAAAAAAAAAAAGAATCAATTCTTCAGCCCCACAGGCTTTTTAACTCTGGAAACTTAAACACAAGTAGCAAACAGGCAGTTTCTCTCCCTGTGCTCAGGACTATGAGGAGCAACTCTTGGTTGAATAGATCAGAGCTAGTTTCTAGCTTCAACGTCGAATATGTTAAGTAGAATTAGGACGAGTAGAAAGGTGATTAGAAAGTGGGGTGGCAAAGGCAGAGGATCCCACACAGCCCACTTTCCTCCTCCCTTGAGGCTGGATGGTCATGTGCTGTGGAGTCCCCCAGAAGCGGAAACCAGAACACGGGTGAGTGGACCAGCAGGATCATGAGATAGGCGGGAGAGAGTAAAGGCGACGAAGATGATGGTATCCAGCCAGCCTTCGCTGTGGCCAGCTGGAGCTCCATGCGACTGAGGAACTCCGGAAATCCGTGTGGATGGAAACTCAGAGTCACCCTGATGGAGGAGTGAGGAAGTCGGGTTTTTTATTCAGTGTTGGCTGAGTGCTGCTCCCAGAGGTCTGCCCCCACGGCAGAGCGGAGGCTGGCACAGCGCGCTGCGTTGAGAGTGTAGAGATAAACACCGAGGAGATAGGGGCAGAATGCCTGTATGGGGACACACGCGCCACGTTTTGTCCCGCTGACCGTGAGAGAACGTGACACGGACGATGTTAGGCAAAGGCCTGCTTTCTCTACCTCTTCTCTCCCATCACCATGGTGACCACCCAGACACGTGTTTCAGGAAGATCCACAGTGTGATGATGAACTCACCAGCCCGGGTACCTGCGTGACTGTACGGGACAAGCCCCTCTATCGCTGACCTCCTACAATTGGTGTTGAATTTGTAATGAGTGAGGATAAAAACATTGGCAGCGTTAAGTCACCGACATTTCAGGGTTGTTCTGTTGCGGCAACTAGCATTCATTGCCCTGGTGGATATCCTAGACATTATAGATTTTGTCCCCAGTGGATGCATATTCAGCTATTATTAAGTTTCTGCTAAATGTTGAACCTAATTTTAGGAAATTAGGGAGAGGAAACAGGGAGAGAAGAGGGAATTTCAGGGGAGAATGGGAAGGGTTTACAGGAACAAATTTAGAGGTCACATGGACAAAAACTAGGGGGAAGGGGGTAATGGGAGGGAAGTGGGGAGGGTTGGGTGGGTGGGCTGGAATGGAAGTAAAAGGGAGAAAACTGTACTTGAACAATGACTAAAATAAAAAAAATAAAAAAAGAAAGGAGGAAGCTAAGCCTCAGAAATGTTAATTAAGTCTCCCTTGTCGCACAGCTGGGATGTGAGGGTCTCAGGCACCGTGTATAAGATCATGGAGGTACTCAGACTGGACTGCACTGAGAAACTGGTTTAATCTATCCTCAGCTTGGCCTTTGCCTTGAACGCAAGCATCTCCATGATCAAGGCCAAGTCCTCCAGGCTCCTCCGGCTCCGAGAAGCCCCGCCCACTGGACCCAGTGCTGGAGAAGCTTCCATCCACATTTCAGTTCTAACTCAGGAGAAGTGATCGTCA
This sequence comes from Phyllostomus discolor, assembly GCF_004126475.2. Taxonomy (NCBI): domain Eukaryota; kingdom Metazoa; phylum Chordata; class Mammalia; order Chiroptera; family Phyllostomidae; genus Phyllostomus; species Phyllostomus discolor. The sequence continues at coordinate 213,684,188 of NC_040903.2, read as the reverse complement.
CAGGAAACAAGAAACAGTTTATTCACATATTTATCCGGAAAACCATGAGGAGCACCAATTCTTAGACTAGTAGAAAAGGTATTTCTACATGTTTTGGCGCTTCAACATGAAGATAAAGCATTAAATTGAATGTTTTACTGACTAAAGACAACAGTTTTTATCTCATATGTCTCTCAAAGTTGAGTGTGAGCAAGCACACCTTGGAAAGACTGTCGTGACAGAGCCCTCTGAGCCCCACACCCACAGATTTGGAGTCGGCAGAACTCTGATGGACATTATGAGTTTGTATTTCCAACGTGCCCCCAGGGTCAAGATGCTGACGCTGCTGGTCCAGGGGGCGGGGGCTACTCTGAGCAAGTTATGTATATGGCTATAGATATGATTATATATTATATATGATCATTTCTTTTATGATAAAAAAAGAAAGCTTTTTTTAAAAAGCTTTACTGAAGCATATAGCCCCATCTTCACTTTGATCTTCTTTGCTGTTCATATACTTTTGATCTTTGTAACATTATCAGTCACTTAGAGTCTTTTCGTTCATTTTCCCACTCACACAACAAACAGTTACGGACTACTCACAGCTCCCCGGGTGCTGTTAGGCGCTGGGAGTTCAAATCTAATCATACACTACTGTTATTCCCAAGAAGCTACTGGTCAAGGGGGTGGATGGCAGCGGTGGGTATGGGACAGCGACGGCAGTGTCCGCTGGCCGTGGTCTGGTTACCGTGGCAGACAGAGAGCCATTAGGGAAGGTGTAAGACAGGTCCATTGTTTCACCTCCTGCTCCTCTTTTATTTCTCCTTCCTTCACTCTTGAGAATTGACTTGGTGAGCTCTGTGTGCACCACCACATGGGGGTAATTCTCCAACCCTTCAGGTCCCCAAATACATTCAAGGTATCCACCGTATAAGCACATGCACCATGCCTACCTTCCCCTTCCAAAATTTGCTATTTAGTGACTGGAATTCAACACAGTGGACAGATGACTGGAGTTTCTTTCCCTCACTGGTCCAGTGAACCTGAGGTGTCCCCCGAGTCCACAGGAAAGTTTGAGCGCACAGAAGGACTCAGTTTTCTTCAACATTTGAAGGGTCGGGGGATCTGGGGAACTTGCTGCCTCCAATAGCCACACCACCTTGGGTTCTGCCATTTGCCTAGCAGAGTGAACTCATTGAACCTATGCAAAAGAAAAGCAACCAAATAAAAGCAGGGGCAATGTATATACTTGATATGCATTTCTTGTTCTCACCTGCAGTCTCCTCTAGCCATGCTGGCTCCAGCTCCGGGCCTCACGTTGGCAGTCAGAGCCTGCAGTTTTCACCAACAAGCGTAACGAAATGGCCCCTGACTTCTGGTTAGAATCAGAAGTGCAGACCCAGACAATACATCATCCACGCCGACATCGGGGGAGAGCGCTCAGCTCCCCGGCTCCCTTCCCCAGCCCTTCTTCCCTCCTGAAGGAAAGTCTCCAGTCAACTGTCCCCTCCGCACGGCACTGCTGAGCAGATGGAGTGTTGGTTAGTAGAGCCCTGAGAGAAATACATTAGTTTCTGGGGGGAAAAAAGGTAGAGAAAGCAGAGTGGAAAATGACTCTGTCTCTCAAGAATCTGCTGTATTGATAACGCTTCACAGCATTTTTGCGGGGTGAGGGCGTGTGCCCTCTGAAAAACACCTGGAACTGGGAGAGCTGGAGTGGGAGCCAAGTGAAACAAACACACTCCGGCTGGTTTTTCGCTTGCCCATGCAGTTCTAGAACTCGTCGGGTGGCCGAGTCACTGCCCAAGGAAGGCGAGGAGCTTCCTTGCAGCCCAGAGCTGACGGCTTCGGGACTTCGAAAATACCTTTGTGGCTGGATCCTCATAAGATGCTACTGTGACTTGGCCACTTAATGGCTTGTTCCCTATAGTGAGCTCTGTGGTCCCTGCAGGGAACGGGTCAGGCTCAGTCAGTCCTGACTATGTGCTTGGGTATCACTGGTACCCAGGAAGCATTTGGTAAATGAAATAAAAGGGATGGACAAGTGGGTGGGTGGATGGATGGATGGATGGAAGGATGGAAGGATAGATGGATGGATGGACAGATGAAAGAGTGGGCAGATGAGTGAGCAGATGGATGGATAAGTGGGAGAATAGACAGCTAGGTGGATGAAGGGGTGAGCGGGTAGAGCGTGTATAGAAACATGCATAGACAGACAAGTGAGTAACCAGATAGAGAGACAGATAAAAAGAACAATGGATGGGATACTTGTCAATGGATGAAAACTAAGATAAGTGATTGATGAGTGAATGAGCCAAGGATTTTCAACTTATTGCTCCCGGACTCTTCATCTCCGCAGATGATCTCTTTGGTAAAGAAAGAAGAAGCTCTTCCATGTTTAATTTAGTGGTAGAGAGTCGAGAAACTCAGCAATGAAATAAAAAGAAATAGTTTACAGAATACCAATCGTTTTTAAAACAGAAACGTTTGGAATTCTGTCTCCTTTTGAACCACAAGTCCAGAAATGTTTTTTTTAACAACATGTAGATATTTAACAAAATGTTAGAGTTCAAAGCTGCACAAAGACTTCATTTGAACACTGTATTACCATGCCCTCTGTGTGTGTCTCTCTCTGTCTCAGTCACTCTCTTTCTGAGTCATTTTTGTCACTTCCACTAGAATCATCTTTTTGCAAATGAACTCTGATCAGGGCATGCCCGTTGCCCTGTTATCTGCTCTGCCGCGGGCCTCCAACACCCACAGGACAGAGTCAGCAGCTGATATGCATTTCAAGGCTGTTCCTGGCCCAGCCCCTCTCCCTTCCACATGCACCACCAGCCCCAGACCCCCTGCCATTGTCATCAGAGGAGAAGGACCAGGGCCAAGCTGTCTGGTCTGTATCCCAGATCCGCCACGTAAAGCCTGTTTCTGGACCTGACTGTGGGATGGTACCCACTTCAACAAGCCTCAGCTCACTGTGAGCCCGGAACACCTGTGTCTCCTGCCTTCTTGGGAAGCCCTCTCCTGCTGACTGGGAGCCTTCTCTATGTCTCTGCGGCCTGGGTGGGGGCTCCGACCTCAGTGGCCTCGCATGACCATGCGGTTGCCCTCAGCGTTCCTTTACCACACCGTCACGGAGTGATGCCCCACGTGATTCTCTCGGCCCGCACCAGATACCAATGAGAGCTGATGGTTAGCGAATACCTACTATGTGTCGGTCCCTATTTTAGCTGATTTATTCCTTTTCTACTCACACACTCCTCGGATGCACGGGTGTTCTTACTCCCATTTCATAGGCGGGGCTCAGAGAGGGTGTGCGTCGGCTCTGAATCTCCTGCAGCAGATGGACGAGTTTCCTGCAGAGTTGCCTGCCACCGAGAGGCGCTTAATAAATATGGAGTAAGCAGATGTCAACTGATTTGACCTCCGTCATGTGATCCTGAGCTCAGATTGATGGATGGAGGGGCGGCCATCTTTTCATGTCATTTTCTGTGCGATATTAAACTGGTCTCTGCAAATTCCCATTTATTAAATTTCTCATCTTTTTCACTTATGACTCATTCCCCTGGGACTTTTACAATATGTTTAAGCTGAAACTATGACATTGTTTTCTTAAAGGGCAACCCAAGGTTTGCTGTAAGGTTGGACATAAGGATGGGGCGGTGTTATCTGCCCCTGAAAACGTCCAAGTGGAGACTAACGTGCCGATTTTTGACTGTTTCGGGGAGTCGTGAGGGCACTTGCCCCACTGTGCATTCCACTGGGTCCGTTTACTGTGATATCCGCAGGGCCTCCTGAGCCTGGGTCTGAATTCCACGTCCCCCGTGTCCCGCAGAGCTGCCGTGGAGAGGTGCTCCACAAACACTGGCCAAAGAACTGAAATGACTCCATTGTTACTTAACTGCTCTGGACTTTAATTTGATCTGCAAAATGGGTCCATTGAGGACAGCTACGGGCTACTGTGGGGACCTGAAGGGGAGAAAGAATGGGTGTGTCTTGACTGGCATGTGGGTAGAAAGCCTTGTGTGAACAGTGGTGAGAGAATGAGCTAGGGAATGAACCAGGTTCAAAGTCAGAGAGTCTAACCCAGTTTAGGGGTCTGACCTTGGACTTCACCCCTTTAAGCTTCAGTAGCTTTACTTGTAAAATGTGGATAATAATAGAACTTGTTCTATGTTTACTAAATAAAGACACAGGACTCCAAGTTAATTTTTAATTTCAGAAAAAAAAACGATTTTTAACATACATATGCCTCATGCAATACTCAGGACATACCCTAAAAAGAAGGTGTTTTTTTTTCTGAAACACAAATCTACCCAGTGTCCTGCATTTTCTGTGAATTTGACAGAATAAAACATGCAACATGCCGGCCTGCAATGTATGCTCAGCCGTGTTAGCCATTATTTTATACCGTGTGCTCGATCAGTAGTAACTCCAGTCTCTCTTCCCCTTTTAAAGTAATCTGCTTTACTGCCATCACGCCTTCCCGCCTCCCCCACCCCGTCTCTGCCTCTTAATATACTTTGAGATGTCAGAAGGGGTCTCGGATGTAAAAAGGGAGCCAACAGCTGTCTCAGAAAGAAGTTGCTGTCAGTTGAAATGAATGCTGAGCTAATAGGCCTATTAATAATGAGCTTTATTATAGGAGGCCACTTACGTTAATAATTCTCTGTATTTGGTATTTGATGCTGTGACATTTATACGGAGCTGAATGGTGGCTCTGTGTGTGTGTGTGTGTGTGTGTTTAAACCCATTTAGCTCACTTTTACTCTGAATGCAGCTGCAACACTGGGGAGCAGAAAGTGTTTTGTTTAAACATGCGCACTCCGCACACACATCGCGTCGGACTGTGTGTTTCCGCCTGGGCTTCGGGGCAGCTTGGGTGCTACAGAGATGTCGCGGAACGGATGCATAACAGGGGGGATGGGGACGAGGAGGAGGCTGAAGATCAGTTCTTACCTTTCCACCCTGAGATTGTCAATCTAGCCCAACCTCTGCCCTCGCAGCCTCAGCCGGGAGGAGCTCAGGGTAGGCTTAACCTGATTTGCATACTGTGAATTCTCACTGCGGTAGCTGGAATTGTGACAGGGACTAATTAGCATTTCCACCCCCCTCTCCTGCCTCTTTTGTACTTGACGACAGGGCCTGAGCCGTAGGGGAAGTTTAACTAAACCCAGATTAAGAAGTCCTGCTCTGGTCCTGGAAGTTAGAAAAATCAACACTACCAGTGGGTGTTGCTTGGCAAAGAAGGGGCTGGGGCGGAGGGAATATTTACTTAGACGGTGGCGACTGCGAGGCAAGCTGCACAGCACACATTTCTATTTCGGTGCACCCACTGCGGGAGCCTAGAGAGTAAACTGAATTTCCTCAAGTGTCCCTCCAGCTAGTGTGCCAGGCGTGGGGCCAGCCTTCATGTCTCGCAGCAAAGCCCACCTGGAACTCTCTCAGATGGGTTAAAGAGCTCACCCCGAACCACAGGGCTGCAGATTGATAAAGCCCAGGTTCAGACTCCACGAGGGCCACACCCACTGTGTTCTGATGTCCTGGCAACCAGGTTTCCCAGGGGTGACTCTGTCATTCTAAATGTATGTAATCCAAGTGGGGCCAAAGTGTCTTCATGACTCAGAGGGTTGTCCTCAGGCCGGGCAGGGACTCCGTCGCTGGGAGCATGTGAGAAGTTCAGAAGGGTGGGCTGCATTAGAAGCTGCATTTTAACCCATCCCTAGGTATTTCGTTTGCATTAAAATTTGAGAAGCTCATGCCCTGGCCAGGTAGCTCAGCTGGTTAGTGTAGTCCTGATACACCACGGTTGTGGGTTTGACCCCCGGTCAGGGGGTCAGTGTGCATACAAGCATCAACCCATGAATGCATAAATAAGTAGAACCAATGGATCTCTTTCCCTCTTTCTCTTCTCCCCTTCCACTCTCTCTAAAACCGTTAAATAAAAATCCAATAACAATGTTCAGAAACCCTGCTTTCGAGCTTCCTTGGACAGACACCTGGCTCTTCCTTGAACATGTCACATGCTGCGCAACTGCCCTTTGCAGAGTGCAGGCTGTCCCCCCCGTGCTGGGCACATCTCGCATCTCAGTAGGGCCAGTGCCAGGGGACTCATCCTCCTTTGCGGCCCCAAGGACAGGCACGGCACCTCTCTGGAAGGCCTGGCCCTCGACCCCTGCTTGTGGGAGAACAATCAGCAGGTTAATTTCAGGGCCACCAGTGCATGCGCAAAGCACCTGACGATGACCAAAAAATGCACGTATATATTCAAACCAGACTGCCCACGAAAGATCAAGCTAGATGAATTTCCTTAATAAGTGGTTAAAACATGTTAAGTGTTTCGGGCACTGGTTTGCCGCTCATGGGCTTTCAGTAAGATGCTCTGATGATGGAGGAACCACTTTTATCAAATATTAAGCTACTGTAAATTTACTGTAATTGAATAATTTGCCTCTTAGCCTTGGTTCACTAAGACTGAAGAGAGGTTTTCATCCCTAAGTGATCGCTCCGCCGTCTGTTTCAATATATGTCATGTCAAGCCGGCCTCGTCGGCACCACCATTTGAGACTTAGTCATTTCAAAGCTAAGAGACCCTACAAATGGTCCGGATGATTGACCGTAAAGTATGTACATATTTAGTTATATTAAATTGTGATTAGGGTTCTGACTTCCACATTTAAACTCGAGAGTAGTTTGCCCAGCTTTTATGACTTTATGGAAAGGCTGATGTGCATTTCACAAGGCTTTTTATAGGAATCGAAGCAAAGGCGGCCCTTTCGCTCTAGTTCACATAACTATTAAGGTGATGGAGAAGCAGCAACCAAAAACCCAGACACCAGTTGGAAACAGATCAGATCAATACCCACATCTATAAATGATGTCTCCGGAGATGGAGAAGGCAAACAATTTTGAGCTTTGAAAGAGAACATCCGAATTTGTCCCGCAGCTCTCACCATAGTTTGGTTTAGTTTTGGGGGCAAAAGTCATCCTGAGCCTCAGCTGTCTCACCTGTACAATGAACAGCCTGTCCCGTGGGTAGACCCCTGTGCAGGGATGTGAACACGTCTGTGAAAGGACTCTGTAGACCACTACACTAATGTTTCTCAAAGCATGGCCTTTGGACCACCTGTGTTGGAAACATCCCGGAGGCTTGTGCAGTTCAGATTCCTGGATGCCACATCTGTTCCACTCGGTCAGAATGTCTGGAGCTAGAACTTAAGAATCCCCTTTTTCCCCAAGAATATTGGGTCATTGGCGTACACATGAGAGCACAGGAAGTGCGTCTCTGAGTACATGCTTGTTCTTATTGTGTCAGAGTAGGGGAGGAAAGGCTTGACTCTTCTTCTTCAATTGTCTCTTCCTGTCTGCACTGTAATATCCAGGCATAGCACACGAAAAGTGAAGGAGCTCATAACCCCTTTGTGCCCCCAGCAGGAGAAATGGCCTCAGGACAGAACAACGGGAGGTACGGCATTACACGTAGGTTGTATCCTACCCCCCACTGGGCTAGGATGGGCTTCTTTCCCTTTCCTACTCAAACTCCTACTCATCCTTCTAAACCCAGGTCACAATCACCTAACATGTGTTTAGACCCCTGGCTTGACAGATGAGAACCATAGTCCCTTCATATGTACATAGGAGACACCAGGAATCACATGCATGTTGAGAAGAATTCCAATATGGCCTCCAGGTTCCCCACCCCCTGGTGACAAACTCTGTAATCTCCTCTGTTTGAGTGTGCGCACGACAAGTGAAGACAACGGGACGGCCACTCCCTCGGTTAATTCACATCATATACATACAACTGTGGGTTGACACCTTGATTTCCACCTGCTGAGTGCCTGAGCAGAGGACCCAGCTAAGCTCTGTCCGGGCTCCTTGTCCACAGAAACTGGGAGAGACAACACATTTGTGTTGATTTAAACCACAAAGTTGTGATGCTTCGTTATGCACCAATAAATCACTTATGCAACAGAGGATGTGAGTACTAAGGACACAGAGAAGAGACTCTGGAAGCTCCTGGGACCCTGCTCATGAAAGCCTTTTTAAAAATGTATTTCTGGATTCCAAAGAGAGGGCGAGTAGGATATATATATTTACATATGGATATATACATGGATATGTATGGATATATATACATATTTGATGAGTTTGATCATATGTGTGTGTGTGTGTGTGTGTGTGTATATGGAGAGAGAGTCATCAGTGTAAGAGAAACATTGATTAGTTGCCTCCCACATGTGACCCAACTGGGGACTGATCCCACAACTCAGGTACCTTGCTATGTTCCCTGATCAGAATTGAACCCATGACCTTTCAGTACATGGGATGCTGCTTCAACCAACTGAGCCACACCAGCCAGATGAAAGTTTTTTTGTAGAAAAATCTTTAGCTTCCACCCTGGTGGGGAAGAGTGGTAGGTAGGATCCCAGGCTAATTCAGACAGTCAGAGAATGTAGGGCTTTATACAAGTGGCCAAGTTCAGGGATAATTTTTCAAGCAATCATGCTTTATCATGACATTTCTGATTGCATTTGGGCTGGTAAGAATTCCACAAGCATTCAACCATGTCAACGAATCTTAAAAAAATCTATCCTTTACACAAACGGCAACTTTGCCTTGCATATCAGTAAACTTTAGAGTATATGAGGTCTGCCCAGAAAATGTCCAGCCAGTGTTCATATAACAAGGAGTTTATGCAACTTCAGTGTAACCTGGCCACCAAGGAGAGTGGACTGGAATGTGCATGGTGAACAATGACGACTTCACTGTACTAGTCAGTGGAGGCAGGAGACACCACTGAGTGAGCATGTGTACTGTGTGGTCATTGCATTCAAAATGACTGAGCAAGTAGAGTGACGAATCTACATCAAATTTTGCATTAAGCTTAAACAGTCCTCCATGGAAAATATGTATATGATTCAGCAGTCTGAAGCTATGGGGCAACTGGTGATTGGCAGCTGCATCACGGCAACGTGCCTGCATCACATCTTGTGCAGAATTTTTTGGTGAAACATTGAATTGCCCAGGTGATTCAATCCCTCTATAGCCCAGATTTGGCATCCTGTGACTTCAAGCTTTTCCTGAAACTAAAATCACTTTCAAAAGAGAAGAGATTTCAGATTGTTGATGAGATTCAGGAAAATACGACGAGGCAGCTGATGGCGATTGGGAGAACCGTGTGAGGTCCCAAGGTGCCTACTTTGAAGGGGACTAAGGCATCATCGACCTATGTATGATGTTTCTTGTATTCAGTATTTTTTTTCAATAAATGTCTCCACTTTTCATATTATGTGGCTGGATACCTTCTGTGGACAGACCACGTATGTCAGTATTTTCTATCTGTCTGCTACTGATGAAATAGCCCGGCTCCAGGGAGAGCACCGCCTGGGCGTCCAGTGATCGCACGATTTTTGTGGACTGGTGTAAAATTGCTCCCTCCTGACCATGTGTTTCCATTTTGCAAAGAGCTAGTCGTTCAATCATAAACATAATCATCCTTGATGTACAGATGGGGAAACTGGGTCATAGCGATGTGGACACAGTGCATTCCTAAGAGCTACCTTGAAAGAAAATTGACTTACTTTTTCTTCTGCTATCACGGTGTGTGTAGGGACCACATACTTACATGAATGTATTGCACATCCTCATGCACACACACATATCCGTGACTGAATGTTACAGAAATAGCTTCCAAACTCCTGTTTACCATGCCAGTTCCTCCAGCGCAATATTGCTGCCCAGCCGCACCCAGCCAGGAACATCCACAGTGATTTAACTCCAAGAAAAATTCAGATGTACTTTTATATCTATGTGGGCAGAAGCCAGAGACTGTCCATGGGGCACACTGGCAACCTGGCCCTCTATCATTCCACATTAGAGACAAAATGTTAAAAGAAAATCATTAGTCCTCCCTAAATACCAGCACCATGGAGCTGCTAGGAAAAGGGAAAAGGTAATTTGCTTGATTCAAAAGCCGCCTGGGACATTAGCTGGTGTTCTTCAGGGGAGCCATGGCTACCAGAAAAGACAACCATCTCAGCCTGGGATGGTTGAGCCTTTGCTGTGGCCTGAGTTCATTCAGTCATGCCTTCATTGGCAGAGATTTGAAAAGCCTGTGTGATTCTTACCAGCCCACGACAAACTAGAAATGTCCTTTGAGGGGTGGGAGCAGCCAGAATCCACTTTCATGGGGTCCACATCCCTGAAACTTTAAAAGGGTTGATTCTCCTTCCCAGTCCTCTTGCCTTTGGCAAATGCTCAATATTGTTCTTCTGTGTTTTCTTTTAGAATACAAGGATCACCATTTGATTATTCTGCAAAGCTAAGTAAGATCACTGGATCCACTTTAGATGCTATATTATGCAAAAGAAAATAGACTTATCCTACCCTGATAGGGCATTTCCCACTCTTAACTAGAGGACTATCTGGCCAATAACAGGGGTTTGGGAAATGGCTGTTACAGTGAATTACAAAAGTTTTAAGTGTTATTGAATTTCTGTCCTTCAGTCCATCCCCATGACCTCTACCATTACTCATAACCTTGTTACTGCTGGCTTATTTTAACAGCCTCCCAGTTTATCTTCTGTTGCCAACCCAGGCTCCCACTAAAACTTACATAATATTTCCAAAGCACAACTCTAACCACCATCTCCCTCTGTTTACAACACACCCATTCTGCCCTCCAGCCCCCCAGAAACAAAGGACAGGATTCAAACTCTTCAATGTGCGGATGAGGCTGATGGCCGGAACCAGCTCTCCTGGTTCTCCCCAACAGGTCTCTCACCGTCTAATAGACATCATCCTTCTCTATCCCAGGGCTGCTCAGCGTCACATGCGTGAAGACACCTCTCCCGGCCCCTCTGCCTATGTTCTGCTGTTGATTCTCCCTGGGGATCTGTTCCTTCCCCCTGGCATCTCCCAACCCTCTCCTCTGCCACTTGCTTCCTCTTCAACTGGGAACTGTGAATCCACCATCGAGAATCAGCTGAGGCCTCTTTGCTTCCAGGAAATTGTCCATCATCACTTTCCATCTCTAAATCAAAGTCATGCTCTCTGCACCTTTGTACCCAACTTTATCTGCACTTTCCCTACCTTGCAGTTGCCTTCGATTGTCAGATTGATGAGCAGGGACTGAAGTCCTACTCGGCTGGATATGCCCAGTGTCCAGTGCTGGCATACGTGCACAGTGGACGCTCAATAAAGTGTTCAGAATGAATGCAAGTTCCCAGGAATAACTGACCCGTGGATGAGTAGATCATGTCTCCCAAGCTCTGTTCTCAGTCCTCAGCTTTCTTTGTTTAAAAGGGTTAATTGCCTCTTACCTGGATTTCGGCGTGAATTCCACAGTCTGGTGTCAAACTCCATTTGTGCTCACCACAGCCCATTCTAATGACATACAACTGGACAAAGAGGAAAAGCACCCATGGCACAATTTCTGCTGATGAATATTTCATCAGGCGCCTCTTGGCAAAAAGGCGAGATGAAAGCCTGGCTCCAGGCAAATTAAGAGGGGAAGAAAGGCTTGTAAGTACGCAAGACTTTGGAGAGATGGCCCCATGCTGGGCCCCAGACAGGAATCCTGCACTTGAAAATGAGATCGCAGCCTGAGGTAGTGTCCAGGTCTCCTCCCTGATTTGGGGAGCGGGTGGGGGCCTCCGGAGGAGACACGCTGCTCTGAAAATCAGAGCATGGGCTGTTGCAGGACCCTTAGCATCAGCAAGACATGGCCAAGGGCCAAGGCTGCCCATCCGCCTAGACATTCACAACCCCCGGGAGAGCTTGGCTTCATGGGTCAAGGTGAAGATCGGGTGATCTATGCCAGATCCTGCTGTGGCATGACTTTCATGTCCTGGTTTTTTGCTCGTTTATTTGTTTTGGAGCAGGGAGGGGCTGAATCTAGCCAAGCTGGGCCAGCTTTGTGCACTCGGCTTCCCCACATCCCTAGGAAGCCAGCTGGGGAAGACCCTCGGTCCCCTGGGTCTGGCGGGCTTCCCTGTCTTCAGTGTAACACACAGCTTGTTGAGATTCCAGGACCAGGGAAAGAGTATATGGGTATTTCTTACTGAATCTACATTGAACTCAACAAAACTGTTCTTAGATACCTCAAAGCAAGATGAACAACAACAGCAAAACACTCCCACAAAAATAAAAAAAAAATACAAGTGGGGAAGAAAATGTAGGCCAGTGGAGCTGTGCAAGGAAAGGCTCTGACTGGTGGGAGCCAGGGTGGGTTTGGGGCGGTGGAAAGAGGGTAGACAGTCAGGAGTTAGGGGCTGCGGTTCCAAGCCTGGCCCTGCCCTTTCCTGCCACGAGCATTGATACCTAAATTGTATGAGAAAAGCATCATTTGAGATGCTCTAAGATGCCTTACAGTTCGCCCGGTGGTGAACCATCTGCTGGCCTTTGGAAGACCTCTGCGGCTCAGAAGCGATAGAACAAGGCCTTCTGTAAGTAGGGCACCATTTGCAGATGTGTCCTGAGGTGTGAGAACAGACTCGTGGGGTGGTTTGCCTTCCCCTGGCAGTTACACTGTGGCTGTGCAATCTGGCAGGGGCCTCGGGAAGAGTCTGTCTGAGTAGAAGAAGTGACTCTAAGGGGAGACTCGAGGCACCGTCGCTGGTGGAGAGGAGCTTGCACAGAGGGATGGATGCGGGAGGTGGAGGCCCCAAGCAGCCTTCTCCGAGGCAAAGATGCACCATCACAGTGCTCTCAAGACCAACACAGGCAGAAGGCAGGGCAGGACACAGAGCTGGGGAGAAAGAGAGATTGGAGTTTGGAGCATTTACAGCAGGGACTCAGCTGACCCATGGAGAATTCTAAAGCTGGGGCAACACCCTGTATTTCCCACACTGGAGCAGGGGGGTGGCTATTTGTATCTCATGCATTGATCAGTTATGATTTGGGGCTGCCCTCAGGAGGAAGCGATTCCCCCAGAGCGCTGACCATGAAAGGCTAGCAGCTGACCGCCTTTGCAGACCCTGGGAAATAAGCTCTTCAGGTCTGCAGGGGCCATCTGGGTGGCACCACCGAGTGCCCACAAAGGGTGACAACATCTTCCCAGGCATTGGTTTAGACCACGCAGGTGGGCAGACACAGCAGATGAGTTTTCACATTTTAAACTGCGTGCCGACCACCCAGGAGTTTGTGGAATATGCGTCTCCCTAACCTTGGTCTGGATCCACGAAAACAAAAGCCCGAGAGGGTGGCCAACACCCACAGTTTTACATCTTTTCGAGTGGTTGCACTGTGAACCTTAGTGAGGAATCACACGCTTGTGGGAAAAGGGAGGGAGCTGAAGATACGGAATCAAACCTTAGGTTCCAGAAATGCCTCCACCACTTGTAAATTGAAGAAGACCTTCAATGAGTGCACCTCCCTGAGCCTTATTTACTTTATCTAGAGAAAAGGAGAAATGAGCGGAGGACTTGTGGTAAAGAGTAAATAATATAATTCCACTAAGGAATTCCATGGAGTTCTACGCAAACATTAGATATTTCCCCAACACTCAAGTGTTGTCAAAGTTGGCTCTTTGACGAACACTGAAGGTTCTTTTAGATCATAAAACCCAGAGGCTCGCCGCACATTCTAAAGGGTGAGCTGAAGCTCCTTCTCTTTACTCTGGCCCTCGGTCTAGGACGCCTCGTTTACCAGCCTCTCTGCTCTGTTTATTCCAGATGCAACTCCAGTCTCCAGGAAAACATCCCTGAGCTCAAGAGGGAGATTTTCGCTCTCTGTCACTCCTTCTGCTGCATGATAATGGCCAGTTTGCTCTCTGTCTGCTCCAGCCTGTGAGCTGCGGGTGAGCTGGGGGCATTTTCTGAATTCAAATATCTGCCCTTCTGCGGGGCAGGGGTGCTGCAGGGGGCACTGCAAGGTACAGATTAAGTCAGTGTCTGCAGAATAGATGAATGGAAAAAATAAATTAGTGAATGAATGAAGGAATTGACATAAGAATGAATGTAGTCCTGTGCTAGAAGAGGCTTGTTCAGAAAAAAAGGAGGAAAAAATATTAGAAGCCAGAACTACCCCTAGAATTGTTGGCAAAGTATTTCTGAGCTAAACCTTGTAGATATTTTGAATCTAAGGCGAATGCTCGACCATGGAATTGTACAATGATAACTTACCTTTGAAAGAAACTGAGTGTTTGTGTGAGCCAATAAAGCTGGTTGCATTTCGATGGGCTTTTAATGGAGGGGCCCCCACAGGTAAAAACAGTTGGACTATTCATTCTTAAGAAAAGGCAAAATTAAAATACAATTTTCACTGACAAGTTGCTAAGACCAAATCAACTAGAAGTAAGCATTTTGGGGGTTTGCTCTTTAATTTTAATTTGTTGGAGCCAGTTGAGTGGATGGATTCACACAAGGAAAAGTAAAATCTGCAAATCGTATTAGTCACCCAATGAAACAGCTGTGAATCTGGTTTCCCTGAAGACTTGCTTTAAGTGCCTGTCCCCCAAAACCGGGCCCTTATCCACCTTCGCCCAGGGAGGCCCAGGTGCTTCTCTTTGTTTCTAGATAAGCCACATCCTTGGGGTGTGCATATGTGCGTGCTGCCCTCTTCTCCCCAAAGGTAAGGAGAAAACACGGCTCCTCAGACCCAAAGCATCACCTCTCTCTTTGAAGTGCATCATTGCAAAGAAAGCTTATGACTCAAAGAAAAATCACATAGCTCTGAAACGAAGGTGGGTTGACCGTGGTAAGTTATCTTTAGTTTGTAAGGATAGGCTGGGGTAATGACTTGGATGTTAGCTTTAGACACCTGTAAGGGAATTCGGAGCTGGCACAAAGCCATGCTTCTTTAAAGTGGAACTTGAACAGAGGGTATGATTTGTACAATACTGATATGGTAAACCACCTGCGCTAGGAAGGGGTCACCATTTTAGCAACACTGTTCTTGGACCTCAGAGACCCAACACTGTCCCTTCTGGCTCCCAGCTTCTCAGTGGACGTGGACATATCACAGCATGCACCATGATGCATTAAGTGCTCCATTTCCATGTGCATCTTCCCCACCAGAGTGTGAGGTCCAGAAGACCATGAGGAAAGCCCGAGTCTAGTAGAAATGGGTTCTTGAGATGATGGTTGGATGGGTGAATGGATGGACGGATGGATGGATGGATGGGAAAATGGATGGATTCATTTAACTTTTCTTTAGAAAAATAAGGCAGGTTATCAGGAGAACTATTGGCAAAGTATTGCAGATTTTGATGAAACAAAGTGCTGTAGGTAATGCTCTTAAATTAATGCCTGTCATATTTGAGGAGAAAGAAAGAGAGATAGGCTGTCTCTTGTTGCTTTTGCACCTTATTACAAGAAGATGTGATACTTGGAGCTGCTGCAGCAACCTTGAGACCATGAGAAAACATCTGTCTGCATGCTATGTGCAGTGTGGTTAGAAAGGCGAGAACAGCTGGGGTTCTTGGGGCCCTTGATGAATCAGCCCTGGACCTGCCTATGTCCTGAATTCTTGGTAGGTAAGAAAATTCTTGTTACAAGAGAAAAATAACCCCCGGATGTGTAATCTTTTAGCTTGAGCTCTCTCCCTCTTTTGTACTCATTTCTCTGTGATCCCTTTTCTTCCCTTGACATTGAGGTGGTGCCTCAGGTCTGTTGCCTGCACAGCTAAGTTGCGGTATGAACAGGACAGCACATCCCTGGTGTCCCAGGCTGCAGAAAAAAGCAGGGAAGGACAGTCATGCTGCTGGTGGTGGGCAGAGCTTTGTAGTCACTGCCAGGGAAACTATGCTGGCTGTGGCATCGTCCAGCAGAGGTGGTCTGGGGAAACTCCAGAGGTGGACATCATCCATTTGTCCTCTGACACTGGAAAATATCCTCTGAGCATCTCTCGTTCCCAAGAGAACAGGCACAGTTGACATTTCAGTTCAGCTCTTGGTATCCCCTGGTTGTTTTATTTAGGATGGTGCATCCACTCTGACTTTTCTTATCCCTGAGACAAAATGGGTGCATCAAGATACACACCCGGTGACATTAAAATTGAGGGAGCATGGGGTGATCTAAACCAGGTGAGGTGGGGCCAGTGACAGTGCTGTGGTTCCCTGTGAGCCTTGCTTTCACCACCTCTGAAGTGGGGAAGAAAAGAGTATCTGGTTTGGTCACTTAAAATTAGCTTAACTTCTAAATACTGGTGTTTCACTATCTTCAACATAAGGAAGACAGTACTATTTACGTCATAGAATTTCTCTAGGAACTAATTTAGATACAGGGGAGGAAATATTCTTTACGAACCTAACTTAGACATCTTAATGTCCATACAAATTACTATGACGAGAGAGAGAGAGAGAGAGAGAGAGAGAGAGAGAGAGAGAGAGAGACCCTTTATCATCTTATCATCTGTGTAAACTTTGTGCCTCAGTTGTCCCATCCAACACAATGGGCCCAACCTAAGAAAACTTGGAAGAACCCACCTTCTTCCTAACAAAAACCTTTTAATGCACATTGTGTTTGCCTAGAAGTTCATTTCCTATGATTACGTAGTTGAAACGAGAGACGTGCAAAATCCCAATTTAAGTAGAGGCTGTTAATCTTTCAGAACAAAGCCACAGGTAAAGGATGGCTAGCCTTGCAGATTTAGCCCATCAATGTCCAGGATATTCAAGTGAAAGTGTATCCGTGTGTGTGTGTGTGTGTGTGTGTGTGAGAGAGAGAGAGAGAGAGAGAGAGAGTTTAAAAAACTCCAGTGTCTGAAAAATAGGAAGTACATTTCACAAATGCTTCTCTCTTTTTTTCTAGTTTGAAATCTTCTTCTTTTTGGAATATTTTTTTATTTATAAAGATTTTTCCCTCCTTATGTGGGACCAAGTGGAAGTACCAGGCTTTGCCCGGGTCTCCCCATGAACACAGCAGGAGGAGACTATGATGTCTTCAGTGTGAGAGGGTGGTTGTGAGCCTGACGCTGAAATCACAAAGGAATGACACAGCCCCTGGAGGATGACAGTTTGTGTTGGTTGTTGTTGTTGTTGTTGTTCACCAAAGGTGACATCATTGTGAATTATGGTGGAATAGCCCACCCAGAACAAGGTGAACAGCTTAAAAAATACAAGGTTAAAAATTCATATGAATTGTTGGGTGTTCTCACTGTTTCTTACAAAAGCCAACTGCTTTGCATTTAGAAAAATTTTGAATTTAAGCAGAAATTGGAAACTTGGGCTATCTCCAGCTAAATGTCTTATAGCACTGTTCATGGTAAAACTTGGTCCATGAATGTAGAGAAGGGGGCAGCGACATTTAATATTCCTTCAACCTGACCCTCTTCCCTTAGAAAGGGAGAGAAATTCTGAGACCATCCTTAGAAGAGAGAGAAGTGAGTAAGACCCTTGCTAAATGTTAGTAATTAGAGGTGGACAAATTTCCACTATCAGGTAATGTAATTATTCCCCACACTATATTTAATTATCAGGTGTGCAGATAAACTGACACTCTTATTCCTCTTTTATATGTTGAAAATTAATTGAAGAAAAACAGCATTCTCAAAAGTGGATAATTAAACAAAATATGCTATGAAACAGAGCCATGTGCAATTTTATTTTCTGTGTAAATTATATGCAGACCCAAAGGGGGTGCAGTCTTATTATTCAGTCTGCAGCTATTAGCATTTCAATGAAGACACTTTCCCTTCTGGTTTTGAAGAAAACAGAGGACCAGCAGCACCTGACTAGATGGGACAAAAACATGACTTTCAAGAATTTGCTTCCAGGAAAGAAAAAAAAAAATACCTTCCTCACTTTTTGCAATTGCATCACATTCTGCTAGCTAAGGAGAGTTGTGGATCCCTATTTGGGCCAGGAATTTGATTCCATATGGCATCCTAATATCATGAAATGAGTCATTTGCCAGCTGGGAGAGAACATTGAACACATTTGGTCTGATGGCCTTGTTTGATGGGGGATGAAACTATAGTCCAAGGAGCCAAGGTTGGCCTCTGGACACATAACTGGACACCCTGTGTGTCTCTTTCATCCTTTGCCCATTGTAGGTTTAGCTGAATTTATGTAGAAGTCCAGAGGATGTGAAGTGGTTGTGATTAATAACAATTCACTAACTTTACCAAACAACTGGTATTGTTCCAAGAAATGAGCTAGATTCAAAAGGAACATGCAGAGGGAACCTTATTCTCCCGAAGTAGCCTATGACAATCCCACAGCTGGGCAGCCACTGAACTTCATCGAAGGGTTTATTCCCATTCCCAACCACCTCCAAAGACATCCAAGGTGGTGAGGCTGTTTCTACTATCAAAGTCAATCTTTTTATCTTTGAGATTTTCTTGGATACTGTTTTTCTTCTTTGACAGGCAAACGTTATTAAGAAGGATCACACTTAAAAATCCTCCTGCCTGAGTTGGGATTTCATTGAGAAGAAAGACTAGCATGTCCTAACCATCAACTATGGACAAGAAGTCCCCATTATGATGTATTGCCCAAAGCACAATGCTCAGTGGAAAGGCTGGCATTAGAATGAAGGACCGTACGCCTCATGTGGTCAGCAGTATCTATCTGTTTTGTTCTGTTCCCCAGGAAGCAACCTGGCATTGCACCACTATATTTGGCTAAGTCATGTGACCATTACAAAGAAGACAAGAAGATTCCCAAAATTTTAGCACTTGCTAATGCCTATAAAATATTCCAATTCAATGCTGAGATTCATTTTCCTTCATTATGTTATTTACATCCACCATTAGTGATAGTATCTAAAGGAAGCTCTCAATTTCTCTCCGGTGCATGCTGTCAGGACTCAGGATGAACCAACAGGACAAGGTCAAGAGGCTGTGGGGAAGCTGGAAGTTTGCCTGGGGGAGCAGGAGTGAGATTTTCCAGGTCACCCTGAGGTGGCTATAAATTGATAGTGGGTTTCACTGAAGACAGGGAGGAGAGCTGAAGTGCTGTGGAGGGTTATCGGGAGACTTGTAATCAGAAGGGCACAATGTTCAAGGCTGAGTGTGCACACATCACAAAGGTGATGTGTGAACTTGACTGGGGCAAGCAACTCAGGGCCACGAGTCACAAGGGTGCATCCATTCCTGTCCCCGAGTGTGATGGGATAGGAGTCAGGATGAAGGACATGGTGGCTTCCCAGATGAGCAGGCGATTGCAGCTACTGCAGTGGGTTGTCCACAGCTAGAAAGAAAGCATCCAGGCTGAACATCCAAAGGCCTGAATTGCGTACATTGGGTCCTTTGGCTCAGCTGGACCTCAGTGTCCCTTAAAGAGGAGTAAATAACAAAAATATAGTTTGGTAGGAAATAACACAACAAGGCAATTGTAAGGGAATTGGGTTGCAAACATTTCAAGACAGCTATAAGCACTCTCCTAAAAGAGCAGGCTTCTACTGCATTTCCCACTGAGTTATTCAGATGGGAGACCTGCTTAGAAATTTCTCTGCAAATTCTAGGAACCCTAATGCACAGCTTGATCCTCAGAGCAGCAGATGTTTTGAAATAGTGTAAAAGCACGAAGAATGACTTTCAAGAATCCAATAAAATGTTGGGAGAGAGGTTAAGAATAACACAACTAAGGAAGCAAACAGCACACATTATTCAGGTATAACCATCGTTTATACGCTCATGTACAAAAGGATCCATTTTCATTACTAAGCTATTTCAGGTCTTTTTCCTAATTTCCCCATAATTTAACATTCAATTTATTTTACTACCCACATCACAGATAATTCATGGGCAAAGTCTTGAAAATTTGATATGATTCATTTCATTCCCAAGTAACATAAGGCCTTCTGACTAATTTTCCCATATTGTTACATTCAATTTATTTTACTACCCACATCACAGATAGTGGTGGGTAGAACCTTGAAAACTCAATTTGATTCAAAAGTTAGTGAACGTGAAGTTAGAAATGAATAGCAATATAGTTACGCATTCATTCCACAAACATTTATGGGATATTTCTCCTTTTTCCCACAACATAGTATTGCAGGGATTAGAAATGTATATGACATAGACTTTGTCATCAAAGAACCTGTACTTTGGTAAGGATGAAGAATATATACATATATATATTTGAAGGCTATAATGTTGTAGGCAGTTTAAACAGGTTATCTTTACAAGACCTCTAAAAGACAGGTATCATCATGCCCAGTTTTCCGATGAGAATCCTCAGGTTCCTGAGCTTCACTAAGTAGCCAATGTCACATTAGGGGACAACACCATGATTTAAATCAGGTCAGCATGATCCGGTGTCCATGGTCTTTTAATTATACCACACTACCTTCCTGTTTGGGGACCCAAAGCAGAGGGGGAAAGGCCTCCAGATGGACCACAGGGAAGGCAGCCTGGAGGAGATGGCGCTGGTGTCATAGTTAGTTAGGCCTTTGAACATGGAAATCAGCACGTGTGTGCATGTGCGTGTGTGTGCTGGGCAATGCAACCATGTAGCATTTGTGCAAATGTACGACCAAGTCCTTCATTACAAAAACGAGACCAATGTGTGATTCCTTCTATAGAAAACATCACTCTTGGCTGTTGAGCTTTTTTTTTTAAGATTTTATTTATTTACTTTTAGAGAGGGAAGGGAAGGAAAAAGAGAGAGAGAGAGAGAAACATCAATGTGAAGTTGTTGGGGGCCGTGGCCTGCAACCCAGGTACGTGCCCTGACTGGGAATCGAACCTGCGACACTTTGGTTCACAGCCTGTGCTCAATCCACTGAGCTACGCCAGCCAGGGCTTGTTTTTTAAGATTTTTATTTATTTATTTTTAGAGAGGGAAGGGAGGGAGAAAGAGAGAGAGAGAGAGAGAAACATCAATGTGCGGTTGCTGGGGGTCGTGGCCTGCAACCCAGGCATGTGCCTGACTGGGAATCGAACCTGTGACACTTTGGTTAGCAGCCCGCACTCAGTCCACTGAGCTATGCCAGCCAGGTGGCTGTTGAGCTTTCTATCACACTACACAGTGTCTTCCTGGATCTCTCCCTGACATACTAGGGGCTGCTCTTCCTCTTCCTTGAGTGGTAGGAAATAATTTAGGAAAAATAGCTACAAAGATGAGGAAGGTTGGAAGGAAAAGCAGGTTTTACAGGATGAATACTTCTGTACTGTTCATTTATGCAATGACCTGGGCAACGGCTTCATAGGCAGTCTACTCTGAGAAGACAAATAGGTCACCATGGTCAGATGTCATTGGAAACATATAGATGGTGGCGGTGCAGCTCAAGGTGTTTGATGGCTGGGGGAGACTTTGATCATAGGCCTTAATTTTTGAATGAGAAACTGAGGAGAGAAACAGATTTCCTGATGGTCACACCAGGAAATGATGGTCAACCAGGTGGTTGTAACAAGAATCCAGGGATCTCGATAATTTTATTATAGGTGATGAAAGTATCTTCCAATAATAATTAGGAATAAGAAAATTAGCCTGAATATATCTATTAGCATTGGAAGAACTTTGATTTGACTATGTGCTTCAGGAATTTTGTAGCTTTCAGTTTCCCAATTTGTAAGAATAGGAGATTGGGCAAAGCAATACATGAAGTTACTTCCATTTAAAGAATGCTGAAATCTGCTGCCCTGGCCAGGTCACTCAGCTGGTTAGAGCATCGTCCTGATATGCCAGGGCTGCAAGTTCACTCCCTGGTCAGTGCACATACAAGAAGCAACTAATGAATGCATCAATAAGTAGAAAAAATAATCCATGTTTCTCTCTCTCTCTCTCCTCTCTCTCAAAATCAACTTAAATAAAGTCTGCTCTTGCCATTTTCTTAGCTTCCTATTTAAGCTGTGTTCTTATTTCCTTTTAGGAAGTCATGTGACGAACATAAAAAACAATGATCTTGACACTTCAAAGACAGCTTGACCCCATTATGATTAATACCCTGAGTGTGCTCATGTCTCCTTACTTTGTACAGCTGTGTTCCCCCAGAGTGGGTCTCCTAGGTATGCCAGTGCCCCCAGCAGCACAGGGAAAGGGCCCCCGGGACCCATGGGAGGCTCAGTTATGCTTCTTGTTGAAGGAGGGTAGTTTGTGTATTTCGTTGTGGAGAGGCAGGGAGGGCAGAAGCCTTTATGAGGCTCTTAGATTTTAGCAGTAACTAAATATATGCACTTGTCAGTGATTCCCTAAGCTTAGCTTTTCTCTACAAAGGATAAAAATGCATCACTCACTTTTCCAACTAAATAAAGCTGCTCTAAAAAAATATATGCCGAGATGCTGAAAGAAGCCAATGCTCTATTTCTGCATGTTCACACAGAAACGATAGGATGAGGGAAAAAAAGACAAGACTCATGCTAAACAGCATCACAGCATCTCTCTACAGCTCCACGATGGAGACTTTCTGATCAAGGAACAAATGAATGCCCTTCCCCCCATTACCAACACATGAGACAGCAAACATAGGGCAGAGTTTCTGCAAAATCAACCCTGACTGTATCCACAGCGCATGTGAAGACAGAGAACTCCTGCTTTGGCCCCTTCCCTTCCCTTCCCTTCCCTTCCCTTCCCTTCCCTTCCCTTCCCTTCCCTTCCCTTCCCTTCCCTTCCCCTCCCTTCTCTACCCTTCCTTCTTCTTCCTTCCTTCCCTCCTTCCCTTTCTCTTTCTCTCCTTCCATCATTTTCTTCTTCCCTCCTTCCTTTCTAGAAGATGAACACTATTCAGTCTTTCAATCAATGGCAGCCTTTTCTCTAGTCCAGGAACATTTGAGGATTGCCTAGGGCTCTCCGGGACAAGGAGAAGCAATGTTGACTTTAATGACCAGATGGTATCTGGAGAAAAAATCTGTCAGGGTTTTAAGCATCAGAGTTTGATAGGGAATTTGCCTGTGGGGTGTCTAGAAACCTGGACAAAAGAACATATCCTCATATCCTGGCCTTTACGGGACATGGGGGTGGTTTCTCAGCCTTCTGAAATGACTGGCTTGGGGAATGGGCTCAGATTCGACGGGACATGTATATACGATATGTATTCACTGGCAGATTGTTTGAACAGATAAAGCAATCACATATTCAGAAAGCAGATAGGGTACAGCACTCAGCATCCGAGACAAGAACATCCTAACTGAATATAAATACTCACATTACTCTTGTATTTCTTTCGGGGTGATAGGGAATCAAATGGTGTCGACTATAGATACCTATACAGCCATGTGCCTGTGTGTATATATGTGCTGTTTTCCATCTTCATTATCTCCATCATTGTCAGTCACTCCCAACCTGCTTGGACACAGGAGCAAGCTGTGTAATGTCTCCTAGCCTGCTTCCTTCTCTGTAAATTCGGGATGATGACCTCCGGCTACAGAGGGGTTGTGGACAGGGAAGTGACAGAGAGCTGCACTGTCTCTTAGAGCCACTTGGTCCATCGTCAGCTCCCTTGACAGGTTCTCAGTGGCTCTCAGAGCATCTTGACCGCGATGGCCCTGCCTCCGGTCCCCATGGGGGCACAGGGCCTGTGGCCAGCACACGCCGAGTGGCAGATATGTGCTTGTTGAGCACCACTTGGGCAGAATTCTGCCTTTGGATTCCTCCCACAGACTTCCAGAAAGGCAGCAGTCACTGACATTTGATCTTCCGGAGTCCCTGCTTTGGCCGAGGGCCCCCATTCCTTAGTGACACAAGTCAGTGTCTGCTTAGGGGCATCTCTAAGTGGTAGTTCAAATGTTCCCAAATGAAGTGTCATCTAGGACACTTTCCTAGGTAGTCAATGGATATGAGAATCCCTCCTTGGCAGAATAAAAGAATTTTCCTTCTGCTGCCCCATCATGCATAGTGAGCATGCTCTTGGAACGTGTGTCTTCAAGAAGATCCAGTATGTTGGTCTCCAAATGAAGATAAGGAGGCCTGGCCCACTGGTCACCCACACGGCAGTGACAAATGAACTGCCTCCCGAGTCAAAGTTACCCAGACTCCTTTCTCTGGAAGCCATGGGTTATAGCTGTGACGTTGCTCATTCTTTCCTCCCATCTCTGTCAACCCCATCAACACAGGGCCAGGCACTGTGTCCTGGAGGTTTGTCCCCTGAAGGTCCAAATAGGTTATGTCACCATTTTTGATAAAGTGAACAACAGCTTTACTTTACAAATGGATACTAGGAGCTATATCCATTCTGTTTTCTGTCTTTTAAATATAAGATTCCTGAACAGGATCCCACCTTTATTATGAATCAGGGCTGTCCTTAGGAGCGTAGAAAAACCTCTCATGGAAGAGACCGTAGCAAGGACTTTTGTTTGTCCTGTTTCCTGAAGGACACCACATTGCAGCCACTCCTACCCTCATTGTCACCCTTGCTTGTCTACCTGGAATATTTTTTAAAGCTCATGTTTATTTGTTTTAGTTCCCCTGGGCTTAGAAGTGAAAAACCAAGAGGGAAGAATTACGTGTAGGGTCCAAAGTTAGAATTCTTATATGGAAACCTACTAGTTACAGGCTGGCCAAGCAACCTCACGTCTGTGGTCTTCCAATGCACCTGCAGTGTCACTCTTGGAGAGATTGGTCAGACTGCTTGCAAAGTTCTAGCCCCGTGGCCACCAGGCCTCCACTGTCACAGTTTGCAGGATCTTACCTTCTCTGAATATACAGCAACAACTGTCTTCGGCATTCAGGTGCATCTCCTGCATCCTGTACTTTGGATAAAAATAAGAATAGTGGTAAGTTACTTAAGACACGCATTCCATGGCCGTTACCCTTAACCCTCACAGCCATGCGGCGATGCTGGCACCGTAGGGTGTATTCTGCGGTTAAGAACAAGAGACCGCAGGAGGCTCGGTGACTTGAATTCCTGTGGTGAGTAAGCAGCTCTGTCCCACGTTTCTGACCCCTGAGTTCTGAATCCATCACTGCCCTGGACTTCATCTCTGGGCCTAAGACAGGTCTGCAGAGAGCAGAGCAATGGATCACGGAGGTCTCTCTCGCCCACCCCCAAAGGCGGCCAGCTCCTTGGGACACTGCTCATCTTTGCAGACTGTCGCATTGGGGACCATCAAAGAGTCAGGTATTGAGACAGGCCAGATGTGTTCTCTCTGCCGCCTCTCAGCTGGGTGCTTGAGGACCGGACTCTGCTCCGTGTTTCAGGGATCTAGCACGCTGTCTTGGTGCCGAGCGCCGGCGATAATGGATTTAAGAGATGCTGGACTGATCAGGTGAGAATTTATGTAAGCCGAAACCATTAGGTGGCTTAATTAAATCAGGGCATTTAACTCATTAGCCTTCTGCTCCTGGGACTAATAAATTTGAACCCGGTGCTGCTAATCACAAAAGAAGTCAAGTTCGGCACCCCACCCCCACCTACCTTAGTTCTTAGCGGAGAGAGGAGGGAAACAGAAAAGAGGGAAGTACCAAGCCCAGAGGAAGGATGACCGATAGCACTGCTGGGCTGCACGGGGAATTCTGAGCCCTACCTGGGAGTCAGGGACACATGGGAGAGAATGATGACTTCGGTGTCTGAAAGGAGCCCAGGTGACTTTTGGTCATCCCCCGAGCATGACCACATCCGAGCCACCACAGAAACCATTGTCTGTTGGGTGACATGTTGTCACCGCATTTGGTAATGCACATGGCGTCTCACAGCTACGACACTGGGGTCTCTCTGCTCACAAGTCATGTGTATTTATTACCTCCCCATTGCCCAGGCTCACTCATCTTACTCGCCACGCTTTTGAGATGAGCAGTATCCCATCATTCTCTTCCCTGTATCCCCCAAACTGCTTAGGAACCCATGTGCCTTCCTCTAATCTCACCATTTCTCCCCCAACATAGCAGCCAGATTTATCTCTTTTAAAATAGAAATCAAGATGCCATCTCTCAGCCTGAAATCCTTTCGTTGCCTCCAGTTACCTTCAGGATCAAGTTCAAATTCATGAACATGCCTAATCAAGCCTTCCTCTGAGTTTCATATCCCATCCCCACCATCTCTCAGCCTCCCCTTCCACTGAAGACCAGGTGCTCGAAGTTAGTGTGGGATAATTTGCATTTTGAGAGCATCCCACCCCCTTCCACAAGTCTATGTCCTGGCATGGCCTGCTTTGTTTAGAACACTCTCCCTTCCATGTCCATCATCGGATGGCTCAGACGTCACATTCTCTGTCCGGCCCGGTTTGACATCTGCAGGCTGCAAAGGCACACCCGATTTGCTACACCAGGCTCTGCCCTCACTCCTGGGCACTCACCCCTTTGCATGTCTGTCTTCTGCCCTAGACCCTCCACTCCTTGAGGTCAGGAACCAAGCAGTAATAATCATGGTAAGCAGGTTTCTGTGTCATGCTGGGTGCCCCACAGCTTTCTAAGGTGGAGTGACACCAGCTGGCGTTCCGTTACTCCAAACGGGACCACGCGGAAGGCAAGGGCAGATGCGGAGCTCACGGAGACCATCAGAAAGGACAGGATAGCAAAGGCAAGTTGGCATGAGGCGAGGAAATCTGGGGTGAACAGAAGTTCCAAAGGAGGGTGTTGTGGTGTTTTCCCACATCGTGCTCAGTGGAAAACATGTCTATATTTTTCCCGTGACATTTTCAGTAAAATAACCATTTCATTTTAATCTGTGGTATGCTGGCCCTCTGTGGAAGGATGTGATAAGCACTGTCATGTGGCTTGAAGGTGTGTCCTGGGACACCCCCCACATCTGCATTGTTCTCGCCACAGTGGCCAAGGCAGCTCCACCTCAGGGCACATTCTTCATGTGTCAGGATCAGCCGGGCACATTCCTTGCACGCTTTCATTTAACGCAGCAGCCCCTGAGAAGAAATATTATTATTAATACACCACCTAGGGAGAGAAAACTGAGACGAAGATGTAAAAGACCACCTCAAAATCCCATGCCATGTGGGGGACCTGGACTTGAACCCAGGCTCTTGTGAGAGGAAACTCGACACTTTGAACCATTCCCCTAGGCCCCACCTGGGGTCCGAGCCCTGGTGTGTGGGCCTGCTCCACCTTAGGAGTCTGAGGATGGCTGGAGAAGTGTTAGGGGCCACCTGCGTGGAGCGGATTGGAAGGGCACCTGCTGGGAGCCCAGGAAGCTTCAGGAGGTATCAGAGGTGTGCTTCCGCCGCCAGGGGAGCTGGTGATTTCGCCAAGCTCCTGTTGAGATTTCTGATGCTGCAATAACAACCTGCCTACTGTTTTGATATTTTCCCCCATTTTCTCGTCTTAGGAAATGTGGAGAAAATGACAGGGAGCCTTCTCTGAGAATGCCCAGGAGCCCCAAATCAGCCCGAGTAAAAAGAGAGGTGGAGGGAAGAAGCCGTGTTTGAAATGTGTTTTTATTCTAACCTAAATAGGATGAAAGTCAGCCTGCAAAGCTTTTAATCGAGGAGGCAGGAAGTAGCACAGGACAGGAGTTATCTCTTCGGTAATGTAGCAATTCTGCAAATAAAACCCGTTATGTCTAGATGCCCTTCAGTGTTCCAGGATCTTTTCATTGAATAGAAAGCGAAGGGTGGCCCTTGACCATCACTCCCAAACCAGTGGGTTTGGTCACAAACCTGGCCTAACCCCTGGACCCTGGGCACCTGCATCCTGTACCTGCTGCACCTGAGCCTCAGTGTCTCCACCCAACTGTGAGGACCCGTAGCTCCTGCTCCGGAATGGTTGTTAGGGTTACGAGAGACACATGGAGTGCCCTGAGCAAGAGACCATCGTGACCTGGCCCAAATTCTTCATTTTGCAGGTGGTGACTGAGGCCATGCACTGTGAGTGGCCAGGACTCACCTGGCACCCCCCTGCCGCCCCCCAGGGCCACCAAACAGAAGTCTCATCCCCTCTCACCTCTAGTCCTCCTCAAGGTCTCTTTCTTCCTGTGAGGGGAGGAGCTTCACATTTCCTCCAAGCCACTTACACAGCAGACACAGCACAACACAAAAACCATGCCCCTGAGTGCGGTACACTCCGACACCATGGTCACTGTGGTCACGAGCTGCGTGTGACCACGGGTCATCCGAAACATGGCCAGCCTGAAGTCAGGCATCCCGCTGGGTGTAGAGTACACGCTGGGGCTGGGATACTGACATGCATGAATCATGTGATATGGTGGACAGATTGAAAAGTTTTGGACAAACGGGGCTCGATGAAATACATGATTAGATAGACCATTTCACGAGTTCTGTTTTATGTTCTTTTCAAATGTGGTGAACAGAGATTTTTAAATTACTGACCTCATCACCGTGCAGTGGACAGCACCTCTGCTCCTCACCCTTTGCCCTGCAAGCAGGCGGCGCAGCCCCACCTGCCTTTTCCTGCGCCCGCGTCTCAGGTTCATTCCCACACTTGCCCGCAGTACGAACGGTTCGCACAGCGACTAAGGCTTTTGGGGAGACTCTGCGTTCTCATGGGCTCTCCCCCTTACAAACCCCCCCATGTAGTGTCTTGCTCCAACATATTGGCCTGTGTCATCTCAGGTGCCTCCTCACCTTGTCCACTGGTGGGACACGTGGGAGGTTCCCCTGGGCTGAGCAGCCCTCCCAAAGCTAAAAAGAGTGGGGTGAGAGGTCAACTTTGCAGCCAGACTCCTTCATCTCCCTCCGGGGACTGCCCTGCCTCTCTTCTTGACCTTTTTAAAAAAAAAACATGCAAAAATCTGTACATGATTAAGTTGATTGAGGTTGGAGAGAGCTGTGCATTCATGAAACCATCATTACAATTTAAGCTCTACACCTACCCATTGTTTCTGCATGTGCCTTCTTCCCCCTTGCTGATTTGTTAGTCGCAGTGGCAGTATCTGCAATGAGCGAAGTTAGCAGCAGACCGACCCCTTGGAACACTTGAAGCTTGCGCTACAGCTTTGTTCGCTACGGGGGCCGTGCTGTGCAGGCCAGGAGATCGCTGGGGCTGACTCATCTCCTATGACTAACCGAACCTTTGTACCTTTTGACTAATACCTTCCTGTTTCCCCCTCCCCACGAGTGCCTAGCAACCAGCATTTCGTGCTCTGCTTGTATGAGTTTAGCTCTTTTAGATTTATTATGTAAGGAATAACAGCCAGTAGTTCTTATGGAAAATAGTATGGAGGGGCTCTCAAGCAATGGAGAATAGAGCTGCTGTGCGGTCCAGCATGCTCACACCTGGGTTTGTAGGCAGAGGGATTGGAACCGGGATCTCAAAGGGATACCTGCTCCCCCATGTTCACTGTAGCATTATTCACTGGAGCCAAGACACGGAGGCGTCTGTCCACCCGCAGAGGAATGGGTGAAGAAAACGTGGTCTATCTGGACAGTGGAACCCTACTGGGCCACAGAGCAGAGGCGGTCCTGTCATTGGCGACCGCCTGGATGGGCCGGGAGGAGATCTCGCTAGGGGAGCTGTGTCTCCTTCACCTTGGACCTGACTCGGTGTAAACACTGTCGGTTCAAACGGCGGTTTCCTCTTCCTGTTCTGTTCCCTCTGACCATCTCCCCGCTGTTTTTTTTTGTTGTTGTTCTTTGTGACTCACTTAACCATCATAACTGTCTGAGGGCTGACGAACTTGCCCATTTGTGCATTGGGCACTAATCCTGCACCTCAGAAATACCGGCCACTCGGCTAGTGGCCAGAGGTGCAAAGATGAGCTCAGTGTGAAAGTTGGATTCATGGAACTAGGGGGTAGTTAGAAACCAGATTCATGAACACAGCATTACAGCAGATGGAGGCATCTGTTGCGTTCACAGGGAGGGGCTATCACTCTCCCCTAAGGAATAAAAGGGAAAGCTCCCTTATGATGTGTTGGATTGAGGGTGAAGGATGAATAGGACTTAGCTAGGGCTCATCATCATCATCATCATCATCATCATCATCATCATCTATTTAAAGGTGCAAGAAAGGCATCCTTAGCCAAGCAAACAGTAATGAAAAGGCATGGGCTTGAGCAACAGTGAGCAAAATGCAGGCAACCAAAAACACCTGGACAATACCGGCTGACAATGGACGTAGGGTGAGAAGAGCAGGATGTGGAGAATGAGTAGCCGGCAGAGCCGGCGCCTGGGAGCTCATGAACCCTGGACACCATAAAGAGACCCACGTGGAGCTCATCGAGGTGTGTGAAACGGTCAACCCAGCACTCGGGACTGCTCCCTCTGGGGCCCCCACGTGAAGGACGGACTCACTGTATCATGAGGTGAGAGCAGACCAGCCACGTACCCCAAAAGTCCAACTGACCGTGTCAGAGACGTGCCTACCCGGGGTTTGCCATCCATCTGCTTGCCTGTCTTCTGGAGGAGGCGTCTCCTGGCAGTGCCGGGCGTGTCTGTGGCATTATTTCCCACAGCATCGCCGGGCATAAAGGCTGGTATCTGTTTCCTCTCCTTGAGGATGAGGGCAGAGGTGCTGGGTCTGGTGGGCGCCTTGGGGGCCGGAGCAGACTTGGCAGGGCTGTCCTGGCTAGCCCCGGAGAGACCGGTTTGGTTCGGGGACCCCTGGGGCCCTGTTTGAAAAGTGGCTTCTCTCGTTTCCCTTTGATCAGGCAGTTCATGGCATATTTGGGAGGACAAGGAGTGATTTGTCTCACACATGTGTTTTCATTTATCCCTTAAAGGCGCAGCTCCAACACGAGGCAGGAGCACCGGGAAGCCCAGTGGGTGGATGAGCCCCAGTCTCAAACCGCGCATATATCGAAGAGAAACTCATGTGTTTACACTCCCAAGTCACTTATGGAAAATGTAGCGCGATGACCTTCCAGCTGAGGAAATAAGAGTGAAAGTAAAATAAGACTTTGCCACAGATGAGGTCAATGCTGGAAAGGCTGCCAATACATTTCAGAAAAGGTCACCAAGGGGAGCTATCATTTAGGTCTGAGCTTCCTAGTAGCCACTGAAATAAAGGACGGGGTTTCATAGAGAGTCTGGGGTGGAAGGACGCTTAATTCTTGTATTTAGAGCTTTAAAAAAATCATACTCATAGTTCTTCACTAAAGGTACATTTTGCCATTAAGTCAGCAATGTCTGTGGTAATATGCTCACCAACATTTGATTAGGGGTTTCAGAGGGTTATTTAAACTGATAGAACTTTTCTACATTTAAATAGCATTCCCCGAGCACCTCTGATGCACAAAGGTGTCACACGGTAAAAATGTGCTCAAATAGTTGCTGTGCTCCCCTGTCCCTGTCTCTCCCTGTGGACTGTTTAGGACCCTATCCGTGAAAACATATGCTCCCCTATGCTATTGATACCAGGTTTGGCTACATGTCATGCTTTGGCCAATAACATGAAAGTGGGAGTGACAGGCGTCCCTTTGCAGCAGAAGTCCCGAGAAACATCGCATGGTTCCACCTTCATTCTTTTCCTCCTTTCTCGAGAAGGTCAAGTGTGAGAGCTGGACAGCACATTTGGCCTGCATGTCAGGACAAGGAAGACCAAGGAAGAGTGCTGCCACTGACCCACAAGTAACGTAAATGGGAACACGACATAAACCTTTGCTGTGGGAAGAGCTGGAGAGTCGGGGATTGTTTGTTATTTCAGCATGACCTAGTGAAACCTGACTGATGCTTTTCACCAGTGTCTTTCGAGAACACAAAGACACAAAAGATGAAACTCCTACCCTCTAGGAACCTGCATTTTAATAGGTCAAACTAAAAGTATAAGGTTAAAAATAAGCTGAAGGCTATAGTGCTTCTTTTGAGTCTCAAGAGGTGTCATGGGAATCAAGTCAACATGCAAGAAAAAATGTATGCACATAGATTACCCACTTCCTCAAGGAGCAGACACTGAGAGAATGGGTGAGGCTGGAAAAGAGGAGCCGGGCTTGGGTGAGGAGGAGGCACAGTGGGGGGTCCTGGGGATGCCTGGACTTAGCACAGTGTGTTCTGGGACTGGAGAGAGGGCTGTCTCAAGTGGAGCTCAGGATGAGAAGAAGACTGTGACAGGAAGCAAGTATGGAAGTCAGAGAGCAGCTCAGAGAGGAGTGTGATTTTGACTTCAGGTAACAATGTTCACCGATGCTTGCTTTGTGCTAGCCATTTCACATGTAGTTCACCTGTCCTGTCTCATTCAATTCTCATGACAGCACTGGAGGGGGAGGTTCCGAAACCCATTTCACCCAAAGATGAGGAAACTGAGGCTCAGTCCCAAAGCAAAAGAGACGTTAAATGGCAGGTTTGAACCCCAGTTTTATGGGCCCCAAAGCCCAGCTCTCTGTGCCATGACATCCAGGCATATAGACAGGTAGTGGAGGGTCTTACATGTCATGCTGATGACTGTGGACTTCATTTGGCCTCCACCGGAGAGGGTAACACTGACCTGGCCTGTGGTTCAGGAGACAGTGTCATCACACAAGTAGAGGACAGCCTGGATGTGGTGACCAGGAGCAAAGAGCAGGGAGAGCCCACCAGTGACAGTTCTGCACATCGGCAGCCCGATAACCTCCTTAGTTGTCAGAAGGTACAAGTTGGCTCCAAGAAGCCTTGCAAAAGTATGCCTGGGGGTCCACAGGCTCGGTATCCCAAGAGACGAACCTCTTAGAGTTGTTTGTGAGAATGGTCACACTGACAACCTGTGGCGTTTGCCACCCCCTCCCTGTTTCAGAGTTTGCAGGCATGCCTACCTGAGTGGGAGGTGGCATCCTACGGGCTCACAAGACCTTCCCATCTTTCAGTCATGACAACACCCTTCTCTTTACTAGTCCAGGAGGCAAAACCTAATAACTAATCAAATTTGTTCTGTCCATATCTCTGATCATCAACAATGGCGGGGGGTGGGGGGAGGGTTGAAATTAAGAAGAGAAACGTGGGTCTAGGTGCTTCTGTGACTTTCTTTGGTCTACTTTTGGGGCTCTTCCCAGACCAGGAGAAATGGATGCTCTAACCCTCTTCTGTGTGCTCAAACAAGAGCAAACAAGACAGAGTGCTCAACACAGAAACGTAAGCAAAGGGAGAGGGGACAGGAAAAGAGGAAAATTTTGGCATCTATAGGGGTGCGGGTACTTAGTAAAACTCAACGGCAGGAGAACGAGGCAAGGATCCTGGTGTTTGATGGGGCCCTAATAATGATTTACATAAATGATCTGGCATTGTTTGTGCAAAGACAAATTCTTCGGTTGGCATTAACACAGTGGGAAGAATAAATGGCTTCTTCTAATGTTAGGCAACATTAGTCCTATGAATAAATCATTGAAACGCAACTCCCATGGAAGAGTGCTGCTTAGCGCACAGTAAATGGATGCCCAATAAATATACATTGTGGAATAAATAAATAAGCTGAGTTCAGGGAGGAAGCCATCTTGCCCCAAAAGAGGGGTGCCACTTTGTGCGTCCTGAAGACCATATCTCTTAAGGGCCACTCTGGACACCCCGAGGCAGCAGCTTGCTATTCCAAGGTCATGGATACCCAAGGAAGTTAACTCAAGAGCAGTCAATTAGCCTTCCCTTTGAACTTGGCTCAATTTCACCTTCAGGCACTTTCACAGCAAAAGGTCACGCTTCTGACCTCTGAAACATATAATCACTCCTCCTGCCAAAGGCTTCTTTGACTCAACAATTCCAACCTTAGCTCAAAAGGCATTAGAGAAAGTGGCAAATACCGCACAGATGAAAACACCAACTAATTATGCCTTCTTCCATCTTCTTCTTGCAGGAACATCAAAGGAAGGTTTGTGGCTGTCAACAGTTAATCTGGGAAGAAGACTGGCTGGCTATTTCGGAGGCGTTTTCCTGGTTCAGACTAAGGGGGAAGTAATGGTCGAGATATTTGGCCAATGGCAAGTGAAGGAGGAGAATCAGAGGGGGCGGGTATGTCTGTAGCCTCAAGGAGTCATAATTGAAGACTCTTCAGAAGCAAGATCAGAATTAAGATTCTTCAGGAATTTCTCCATTTCCAGCCACTTGTGTGGGGGACTGATAAGTAAATGAGTTTTCCATTGGCACGGAGCAGAGAAAGTACCAGTGTCATTTTTTGAGTGCTTATTTGCAGATTCTGAGGCATAGCTGGGTTTATGATGTCTTTTAAAAGCTCTGTGTTTTCAGAATAGGTAATAAGCATTGCTGGTAGTGAAATACATCAGCTCCTCCATCCCAGCCTCAGTCCCGTTTCCAGTGCTCAGCCTCTCCACAGACGTGGCGTTGGAGCTGTGACAAGGGCTGTGATCACGAAACTTAGGAGAGTAGTGGCTTTGCCTTGGGACGAATTATTTCAAGGCAGGAGACAGATGTAAGTGACAAATCTTCATGAAAGAAATAATAACTATCCAACATTTTGTAATTTACAGACATGACTATCCTGGTGTTAAATTAGAGCAGACATATTTAGTGTTTTTTTTTCCCTACAAGATACTGAACAACTCGAACGGAGTGACAGCAAACAAGCACCAAGGCTCGTGGATCGTAATTGGGTTCTATAGTGTCGTGTCACATGGCGGGGGGGTACCTCTTGGTCTTCTTAAAGGGCGGGACACCATCCAAGCTGCCTTTTGCCAGCTGGAGATGCTGTGTGATGATTCCTGAACATCTCAGTGCTCTCCAAACTCAAAATTATTGAAAAATCCATGGTGGAAAAAATGTTATTGATATTTTTTAAATAAAGACAAGACCTAAGGGTAAATCAGGTGAGGTGAGGGAGATGAGCCGTGCACACAGAGGAATGGATTTCGACTTCACTTAA
The DNA here is from genome assembly GCF_004126475.2 of Phyllostomus discolor. Lineage (NCBI taxonomy): Eukaryota > Metazoa > Chordata > Mammalia > Chiroptera > Phyllostomidae > Phyllostomus > Phyllostomus discolor. The sequence continues at coordinate 213,649,699 of NC_040903.2, read as the reverse complement.
CATTTTGATATTTTGTTCATTGTCCATGTGTTCAATTGTTCATTGTGGCTTTTTAGCATTAGTTTTGATGTTTTAAGTATTGCATACAATGTCGCCTACTTTGGTTACCAAGTTTTTCGGCATTCCTTAGATTTTGTACCTTTAGAAAATCCCTTATTCTGCCTGCCCTAGTGCCTTCCTTGGATGAGCGGGCCTTTTAAGGTTACCCCAGTCAGGGACGCACTTTGTGGTGTGCTGGAAAACTTGTGACATCTCTCTCTCTCTCTCTCTCTCTCTGTCTCTCTCTCTCTCTGTCTGTCTGTCTGTCTCTCTCTCTCTCTCCCTCTCTCTCCCTCTCACTGAGCTCAAAGTTTGCTGCATCCCATGGAAAGACCTGTGTGGATCAGAGATTTCTGACAATCAGATATCAGATCCGGGCACTCTGGCCTGAGTTTCACAATGTTGTCCAGTGCCAGGTCCTACCTCGGCGTGGGAAGAAGGAGTTCCTAAAGGGGTGTGCCTAGAACCCTTTGGCAATCTTGCTTGTCTCAAAAAAAAAAAGAAAAAAAGGAAAGGAACCAAAACAATCTGACAATCAGCTCTGTCATGCAAAGGTATCTTGTGTCATCAGTTAACCTAGAAAAATATTTTTTTTTCTGTTTACTGGATGCGCCTCTGTGGGCAGTGGGAGCACAGAGAGCTGACAGAGGCCTCTGCATTGGACAGAAGCCTGGAGATGGAATCAGAGGATGTGGGTTGTTGACGGGGCATTGCTGTGGTGCCACCATGCGCCTTGCTCCTCCGTGTCTTTAACTGTTTATAAGTGACATAGGGGTGCCTCCAGATCAGGGGTCAGGAAACTGCAGCCCGTGGGTCAAACTGCTCTATTGCCTATTATTTTTTTTTTGCCTGTGAGCTAAAAGTGTTTTTTAATGTAAATGTTTAAAATCAAAGAAAAAAATAATATTTAAGGACACATGGTGAAAATGACAGGTAATTCCAATCCCAGTGCCTGTACATCAGGTGTTGTTAGAACACAGGCACGAGTCTTCATTTCTGGGTTGCCTGTGGGTGTCCATGACCCACGGCAGCGGGGCAGAGCCTGGCGGTGCACACCATGTGGCCCAAAAAACCTAAAATACTTAGGATCTACCCCATTCTAAGGAAAAGCCTGCTGACCTCTGCCCAAGGGCATCCTGGATCTTGTTTCAGCTTTAGGAAGGTGATAACCCAAAGCTGCTGCTGGAGTCCCTCTTGGGGACGCATCACTGTCCCAGCTATGTTCTTTGGGTGACAGTTTGGGTGTCTCCCTTGCCTATGTGTCAGAGGGAAGGAGCCATTTTGTTGTATTGGGGAGAAAAATAAAACGGAAAAATTTTGATTATAAAGAATAGTAATTAACGTAACTGAATTGATGAAATTGATAGATGATTGGATTCGTACCCTCACTTCTTCTAAAAGGAGGCTGATACAGTAGGTAGAAATACAGATGTAATACATAGAAAATTAAAGTGCAAGAAAATGGCTAAATATATTCCCACGGGTATGTTTATGTTCATGCAATCAAGCGGAAAACTCTCTGGCAATTTGTTATTGAATTAATAATTCAGCCAACACATATTTTTAACATATTTAATAGGTGCAAAGCACTGCTCTAGTCCCTACACACATACAAGAAACGTGGAAGGCAATCTCGGTGCTTGAGGAGCTTACGGTCCAGATGGGATGGTAGGATTTCACTGTCAAATAACTAGGGGTCAGAAGAAAGGTCACATGGTGTCAGGGACAGACTACTTGACTGGGAGAACTGTGACCTGGATTCCAGGGCATGAGCCACCAAAACTCAGCACAGAGGTGACAAGGAAGCCATTCCCCTGCTCAGGGCCTGAAGAGGTGATGGCGGTGGCTGGAACGGATGGTGTCCGACTCATTGTCTCTACCGGGTAGAGAGGTGTCGGCCACAGAATCCACGGGAAGTTTGATACACGGGCAAAACGGGGGCTGTGTTCTGCACAAGGAGCCCCCAGACGAGCCCTCCAGGGGTGGACGCCTCTCTCGGAAGGGAAATGGGCTCCGGTGGGTTTTTGCAGTGACATGGAGCAAGTGCACTGGCATCAGCACGGGGTGGTGGTCTCCCAGAGAAGGCCGCTGGACAGGTGGCCAGGAGAGCGTGCAGAGGGGGGTGGTGCCCAAAACCCAACCCACAGCTGAAAATGACATGGCCGCCCGGGCAATGGAGGGGAGGGAGCTTTGTCTTGCAGAGGGTGATGACATGAACAAAATCAGAGAAACCTCAACAACAATAAAACATAACGAAATTAAAGAGACAAAACATAGCGGAGTGCATGTAGGGAAGTACTCATGCATTCATTGGTTCATTCATTCTACACATTTCCCTGGGAACTGACAGTGTGCCAGGCCCGGCCCTCGGCTCGGCTCTGGGGACATGACGTAGGACAAGACGAAGTCCTTGCCCTGTGGGAGCTCACCTAGTGAAGGAGACGGCCAATAAATGAACAGGGCGATTTCAAATAAAGATAAGAGTTGTGGAGAAAAATACAATGAGTGATGCAGTGGAGTGTGTTTTGCTGTTTTAGGTAATTAATCAGTCAGGAAAGGGCTGTTGGGGGAGGTGAAATGGATAACAATTCAAAATTGATAATAAAATACAAAAAAACTAGCAATTGCTGGGGCTTGCAGAGAGAGGGGAGGTCAGGAGTGGTTGGTGGGGGAGGTCACAGAGGGTCCTGACTCTGGACTTGACTGGACGACCATCAGTGGGCACTGGCGTAGTAACACGGTCAGTCTGTCATGTGAAAAGCATCACTGGGGTATCCGTGCAAAGGATGCAGAAAAGAGACCCAGGAGAAGCTCTTTCGGGCCCAGACCCTGGCCCTGGCCTGGGGTGGGGCAGTGGGTCGACATGGGTGAGCTGGCTCCCTGCGATGGCGGGAGTAGAACACCCGGGGGTGGAGCATCCCGGAGACAGTGAGGAGAGGGGCTTGGCCCTGCAAAGAGCTTGTGTTAGACAGGAAGACAGCATGTGATCGTGGAGCCACACTCTGAAGGCTTGGGTGCCCCAAAGGGCAGAATCACCCCAGGGCACAATCACTTGGTTTCTTGGCAGAATGTAGAAAGTGCTCATACAGAATCCTCTGGGGTCCAGCCGGCTTCAAGGAATCACCCGGCCATCGCCTGCTCTGGCTCATGAAGGCCAAAGTGCTGAGACATTGCAAGTGGGGAGAATGGGGGGATAGACCCTCTTCACAGAGAAGGGCAAGTCTAGAGAGAGACCCCTCAGGGTGTCTCGGGGATGTGTGGGACTTAACGGATCTCCATCACGAGGCCTTTTGATAAGAAACTTCCATGTCTCTCATGAGCTTCCCGTCTGCCAAGCAGTCGTTCCCAGACTGGACCCCCTAACTGGGCATCCTGGTGCAGACGGACCTGTGGGGCACAGCCCTGTGGAGGGTGAAGCTGAGACACAGGTGGCCACCAGAGCCCTCCAAGGCTGGCAAAGCCCTTGAGAGGTCAGTTTAGTAAGCCCCTCTCTTTCCACGGGGATTCATTGCCAAAGGCGTTGCTGAGCACCTGCTAAATACCAAGGACCACGCCAGATACGGGCGTGGCTAAGATGGTTGTCTGCAAAGGCCCATTGGGTTATGGGATTGATGGATTGCCTAATCAGTTGGTTTATAATAGGTTTTCACACACCCCACCCACACACCCGCTTCCCAAATTGTGTCGAGCTCCCATTTGATCGGCCACGCAGCTGGCCGTTTCTATAGGCCCTCCGGAGAGAATATAATCTCAGATTGTCTGCTATCCGGCTCTTACCAAACAACACGCTTGGAAAAAACGGTAAAGACAGAGCGAGGTGCACGTTATTTATCTCCTCATAGAAGCCGCTGCCCTGAGTTAAGTTCTTTTATCAAGTTAGACCCCTGGAAAACTATGGAGTTGGACCAGTTTATCCAGCCCGTTGCCAAATCACCTCCACTGAGCTGTGTTTGTTACATCTGTGTGCTTTATGGACACTCGGGGAACACAGTCCTGTGAAATTCGGTGTGCGTTTGTTCGAAAAGCTGATGATTTGGATTTTGTCCATGTCACTAACGCACGCTTCCCAGAACACTTGGTGTGTGCCCTCGTTTCTTAAAAACAAAACAAGGATAAAAACCCAAGTGTAGAACTGACACTATTTCCCCTTTGGCTGCCAGGGGACTTGGGCAGTCGGGTGCCTTGGTGGTAAGCCCAGGCTATGTCCCCTCCTCCTTTTCTTGGTATTTAACTTCCACTCCTGGTCACTTATTGTTCAGCTTACAGAATGGGAGTCCCTCAAACTCCCTTCCCCAGTGGCTGTCCAGAGAGATGGGCTATGTCTAAAGTAAAGACAGTATTGCATTGGGTTTTGCACGTGTGTTAGTCCAATCTTTTGAGCCAGACTCCCAACTCTAGAGAGGGCGGGCGGGAGGGACTCCATTTTGTCCCTGCTGCCCGTGATGTCTAAGAAAATAAGGAGCTCACAGTAGGACGCTACTAGTTGCTGAACATTGAACAACATCTAACTGCATCACACTTTGGCCATGCCTTCGCTGGGCATCAACATCCTTGCTCCAGCGCCCTGGCCCTCCTTAGCCCTCATTGCATCCATGAAGACAATCGATAGGTAGGATCAGGTCTTCCTGCCTCTCTGTTCAGGGGCAGGCAGGGAATGAGGGTCTTGGGAGGCAGAGACCTTGCCCGTCTCACCTGTGGGCCCTTGTGTCTGGCTTATTGCTTGGCAGAGAGTAGGTGCTCAGCAAACACTTGTCAAGTGCTGTCTTCTGTCTGAAGATGAAGATAATGCTAATCTTGACCCCTTACTCCTACAGGAGAGAGAATCTATTTTTGATCCTGAAGTTCGTTTGGGACTTTTCATTCTTTTATTAAAAGGGATACCACACGCGGCTCTGGTCCGGGAGCTCAGCTGGTTGGAGCATCAGGTTGTACACCTAAAAATTGGGGTTTGATCCCTGATTGGGGTGCAAAGAAGCAACCAATGGATGTTCTGCTCTCTCTCTGTCTATCTCTGTCTCTCTCTCTCCCTTCTTCCATCTCTTCAAATCAATAAACACATCGCCAGGTGAACATTAAAAATAAATGGGTAACACATTAATTTTCGTGTATAATAATAGTCATCCTTGCATATCTTCCCTTCTTCCCAGATCTTCCCAGACACTGCCCCTGCTCGGATCCAGCTGGCACGGCTTGTGTGGTGCCGCAGCGGCAGGGAGCCAGCCAGCTCTCCGGCTGCTGCAGTACCGGAGTGGGGAAAGGGGGCGGCTTGCTTTGGGAATGCCGTCTGGCTTCCTGGAAAACCACCCCCCGGTGCGGTTTGAACCCCCCCCCGGGGGGGTCCAGACACCCTGGCATTCCGCTGCTCTGCATCTGGTTAGTATTCCCTCCCCACATCCCGACCTCGGGATTGGCCGGGAGCAAAACCAGGATGGGGGTGGGTCGCCGAGGTGGCTGGGCCCCTCCTGGGATGTGGGCTCTCTGGTCCGTGTTGTCATCCACACCATCTCCAAGAAGTCTGCAGTTTTCCTAGGAGACCGAGCCTGTCTCTGCAGATGGGAGCTCACGGAAATGAGTGACTGGCTCAACATGTTATACTGGGTTGACCAAAAAAGTCCATTCAGATTTTCCATAAAAATCCAAGACACATTTCTCATTTTCATCAATAACTTTATTGATCTGGATGTTCTGAGTATGTGGGCTCTCTCCCGCTATTGGCTTCTAGCGGGTAGAGGCTGGGTTGCTGGTTCACATCTTCTAATGCATGAGACAGCCCCACAGCAAAGAATTATCTGGCGAAAATATCACCAAGGAACTTCACAAACCACTTTTGACATGTTCAATCCATCACGGCACCTTCTCCATACACTGCACAAGTCTCTTTTTGTGTTTCGGTTGTGTTACCTTTCCTAAACTTATAAAGCATAGCATGCCAAAAAATGTTGTGTATCTTCTTCCATCTTCAATATGAAAATGGCTGTGCAAAAAGTCATCAATTTTGATAAGCTTTTCTGTCAATGCACGTTGATATGACAGCAATCACAATACATTCAAACAAAACTGCTCGGATGAAGTTAAAGACAACGAAGCACTACTAGAGCCATTGTATGGAAAAAAAATGAAGAAATTTTTAAGCCAACCCAATACTTGTTTTTGGAAGAGCTGGTTTTAAAACCTGCATCTCTGCTTGATTCCAAAGTGCACCCTCTCTCCACACCACGAAATGGTTACAGAGCTTCCCTTATGGCCCCAGCCCCTCGTGCCCCTGGGGAACCCTGCCCATCCTCATGTCCTTGCATCTTCTGAGCACCACCGACCACAGTGGATGAACAGAGGGTGCATCTGTCCCCCCTCCCTCCAGCCACCCCTCTCTGCCATCCCTCCGCTCCGTCCTGACCCCGGAACGAAACTCAGACTGCAAGCGTATGCCCTGCTCCAACGCTCCACGTTTACCCAGCATTCAGGGTGTAGGGGGACATAGTTTAAAAAGGCACATTTTACCATAAAGGTTTCATAATCCATTAGGCTGAGCTATAGGACATTGCCTGCATTTGATTCTTTTTGACGATTCCACGCGGTCCGTTCTAACAGTAAAACGAAAGGCAGAGTCGTCATGGTTTAGTGGGTGCTGACTCCGACTGGGGCCCCGGGTTAGCTGATTGTGGCTCGTTGAGCAGTTAACATTTCACAACGGCCCATGCGCTTCACCCCCTGAAGACCTGAGGTTCAGAGAGGTCACGCCGTTCGCCCAAGGTCACACGTTTAGGAAGTGCCTGGGCCATGATTTTCACCCCAACGCCCTTGACTCTGAAACCCTTGAGGGTCCTGAGCAAAGGTTCATGGGTGCTGGTGGTCGCTGGCCCTAGGGACCCAGCGAGTTAGTGCTTTCTGGTATCATTTTGAACACTAATAATCTGCAAGCTACTCAAAGTGTCTTGAAGTCAGTCGATCAGAACTGAGGCTCAGCTAGCCGGGACGGAGGCTGGCTGTGAACCACCAGAAAGGCCACAGGGGGTGTGCGACCCAGCGGACGGCAGAGGTGGAGCCTCGGTGGGGATTCCGGGTCCCTGTCCTTGTTTGCAAGGCACTCCTAACAGTCGGCTCACGGTTCGGCTCAACGCCACTCCTTCAAGCACCTGCCCATGCGGGCGTGCACCCAGTGGGCTCCTCCCCACTGGGCGTGGCCGTGACTGGACTGAGCTCGGCAGAGTCAGTGGACGCGACACAATCAGGTGCCTTAGACGTGCCTGCTCTTCCCCGGACGTGTGTCCCAAGGCCACCGGGGTGGCGCGGACCCCAGAACAAGCACACGGTGAGTGAACCTGAATCCACCCCACGGCCTAAAACCATGCCCAGCAGAGCACAGCCCAGAGCAGAGCCAGCGGGGTGGCGAGCCAAGTCCCACTCAGCAGAGCCCGAGTGAACTGAGCCCACTGAGCACACGCAAACACACCTGCTGGTCACACGCTGGGCTGGAACATCTACTTTTCAGCCTTGTCACTGCAGCCTTGCAGCCTTGTCACTGCACCTGCGGCCTAAGGAAGGGGCGTGAGGCTTCGAGTGTGGCCTTTGGGGTCGCCTGGCTGGTTGGACCCCACGTTGCCCCTCCTTGGCAGTGTGATTTTTTTAAAGATTTTATTTATTTATTTTTAGAGAGGGAAGGGAGGGAGAAAGAGAGAGAGAGAGAAACATCAATGTGCGGTTGCTGGGGGCCATGGCCTGCAACCCAGGCATGTGCCCTGACTGGGAATCGAACCTGCAACACTTTGGTTCGCAGCCCGCGCTCAATCCACTGAGCTACGCCAGCCAGGGGCAGTGTGACCTTGACACGAGGCTCCGCACACAGAAGACACTTACAAGCCTCGTTTTCCTGCAGAACACTTACTCTGATGCAAGAGACAAGGTGATCGCGATTGTGTTCACTTGTGTGATGCCAACAGCTAAGGTAAAATTCTCCAATAGTGAAGTAATTATAGACACATAGTCACTTGCCCGGAACTGAGAATGCTTACTTCCTCCAGACCCCGTGGAAGGCCCCGCCACATGCTATTACCCTTCCTCTTTGCCTCAGTGACTCCAGCGAGCCCTGGCGACAAAGGGTGGGGGACCCTGCAGACAGCACGTGGGTTGCGAAGCTCTAAGGCAGCATGGGGACAGGGCTCTCCGAGTGAGTGCTGTTAATAAATACAAACATCAAATAAGGACACAATAACATCAACAGCCCTCAGAGCTGCTCCATTGTCCAAGCACCTCCCTGGGCCCTGCGCACCGCGGGCCTCGTCTCCACTGTGTGTCACGGTCACGTTCTGGGGAACGCACTTCTCTGCCCCATTTCTCACAGGTGGAGAACGCGGCTCGGGGAGGTCAGTGCGCACACGGCCCACAGCCCGTGGGCAGCAGAGCGAGAGTGGAATCCTGGCCGACCCTGTCTCTGCCCAACGGCACGCGACACGCTGTTGCTACGCACTCAGCGTCCTCAAGTCTCCCGACGGTTGTGCGTGGAAGCCTGGGCCCCAGTGTGACTGTGCTTTGAAATGACTCTAAGGAAGTGATTAAGGTTAAATGAGGCCGTGAGGGTGGAGCCCTGATTCTGTAGAATTAGTGTCTTTTTAAGAGGAGACTCCAGAGAGCTAGCTGGCCCTCTCTCTCTCTCTCTCTCTCTCTCTCTCTCTCTCTTTCAATCTCAATGTCTCTCTTCCACCCGCCTCTCCCCAGCCCATACACGCACCCGGGGAAAAACCTGGGGAGCACATGGTAAGACAGTGGTCATCTACAAACCAGGAGGAGCGCTCTCCACAGAAACCAAACAAGCCAGAACCTTGATCTTGGCCTTCCGGACTCGAGAACTGTTAGAAAATGAATGTCTGTTGTTTACCCCGGCCTGTGGCGCTTTCTCGTAGCACCCTGAGCAGACCAAGCCTGAAAAGCATGACGTGCACGTATGCGTTCCTGTGCCCTGGCACCCCACCCCACGGAAGCCACAGGATAGGCCAGGGTTGCAGAGTCCTCGATGCAGGGGTGGGGGTGATTTGCAAGTGGCAGCCCGTGACATCTCGGAGAGCACGGCTGACTTCGGCCTGACCCCTTTTGCTCCAGGAAAGGCATTACACAGATTTCTCGTTGTTTTAGTCCCGTGAAAATTAGCTGCTGCTTCTGTATAAATATCGAATAATAAGGAGCTGTGCCCTCCCCATAGGAGCCTGATTAGGACCTTGGAGGTACCTCGGGCTCAGCCCGGCTTTGATGCCACGTGATTACTCCTCTCTTCATTCCCAGGTGCGGCCTTCCTCACACAGCGAGTGGTTCTGTTTGCATTGCACGTGAATGTGTGTGTGCCCCGTGCCTGTGTGCATGCGTGTGGGTGTGCATATATGTGAGAGGGCAGCCTGCACCCCCTCTCTCTCCTCCTGATTGAAGAGAACTCTCACAGCTCGTCGTCTGGGGAACAAAGGAGTTAGGTGTTCCCTGTGGCTGGTGGCGTGGGGGGCGAGGGGGCGAGGGGGCGGGGCAGTGGCAAGTGTAAGGGATTGCAGAGCACCTCGAGCAGGCCAAGGCCCCCCAGCCCCATCTGACCTCAGCCTTTGAAGGCCCACGTGGGCCCAGAATTACCTCCAGGCCTTGAACCGGGCCCAGCCATCCAAGTCCGTCTAGCTGTCCTGTTTGCAGGTGAAGTGCAAAAGAAATGCTGCCACAGTGAAACAGGGTCTCCGGAGCAGCCACAGGGGAAAAGCTCGATCAAAGAAGCACCAGGGAAAAGGCCCGACGCTGCCGACGCTCGGCAGGCGGCTGCGGTTTCCTCCGGGGGGACAGGCTGGGGTGCGGGGAGTCGGGGGTAAACAGGGCCCGCGAGTTTGACAGCTCAGCGCGGCGACGCGTTTGATGCTGGCGATGCTTCTATTTATAAACTTCGTGCTCTCAGATGGGACCACCAGAGAGTCTTCTCTCCTGGCATTTCAAGTGTTTCATTTCCTTCTCCACATATCTCGGCAGTGAAGGGGGTGCACACCCGCACCCCCGGGCGGAGGCCCGAGCCCCAGCCCCTGCTCGCCTCCAGTGTGCAACAAGTTCATCGAGCTCCAGCCCGTGTCTGAGAGGCACGGGCGTCTTTGTTGCAAAAAGACAGAGGAGGCAGGTCAGGAGGAAGAATCCCAAGGCCCGACGGGGGCTGACGTCTGTCAGCGGGGCCTCTGAAAGGCACCGTGTCTCAGGAAGACCCCAGGATCACGACACACGCGGTGCGCGCTGGGGGCTGGCAGTGCTGAGCCCGGCACCTAGATTGTTTAACGCCCAGAGCCAACCAGTGAGGCCAGGACAGTTTCAGGGCCTCTCAGATGAAGGAACCAGAAGGAAGGCATTGAAATCCTGCGACCAAAGCCACAGGGAAGAGCCAGAGTGGGAGCCCAGGACTAGTGGGCTCCAGCTCTGAATTCCTGCCCCTGCTCTTGTGGAATCACCCAGGAGCTGAGCATGGAGGGCGGTGGGGAGGGTGGGGGACTCGTTCTGAGTGGGAGTAGCTGAGTGTTTGTTGTGGTGAGAGCTCTAGAAGAAGCTAGAAGCGGCAGTCATGATGTGACAGGGAAGGAGACCCAGACACAGGGCAGGAGATGAAGGGACAGACATGTTAAAGCAACCTGACTGTCATAGGCACTGCTTTTCCGGGCACAGGGGCCCAGCTCTGCGGGATGGCCAGGCTACCAGCGAGCAAAGCAGGGAGGTGGTGGCTTCAGCAGCAACTCTTACGACACTCCACCCTGCGAGTTCCGGCTGCAGGAGCCAGCCGAGCCGCTGCCAAGAATGCCCTCTTCTGGCGATGCGCTCCCAGCCCAGGATGACAGCACGGTGGCCCGAGACCTGTGTGCTTCCAGGCCTGGGCAGCCTCTCCAGCGGACATGGTTCTCCCTAGCAAACATCACGACCCTCACTTTCCCTCCCCGGCCCCCAAACTAACCACAGGTAAATTATTTTAAGGAGGTAAGATATATCATTCTAAAGGGTTGGCTTTCTCTCTTTTTTTTTCATCTTTGAACCCCGAATAATACTCTCTGTGTCATCTGTATATTTATGATAGCTCAAAGACATGGGTGTGTGGATCTAATTAAAAATGTGAAAGGGTTTAGCAGCCTGCTGCTTTCCTGCAACTCTCTGGTTGCCAAATCTTGGCAGCCGTGTTGAAATGGAGCCAAGCGTTTAGTGTTCAGCTGAACCCCTGCCAGCCGAGCACTGCATTGTGGGACCAGAGAGCCTGGAGGTGCCGCATTCAGACGCGCCTGCACAGGGCCCGGCAGGGAGCTGGACCCCCAACCGGACACCCAGGGGGAACCACCGGCACACCAACGGCACAGGGAACCGGCTCCGTGCTGCCCTCCACCTGGGCCGCACCCAGCTTTCACCTAGTGCAAGGCAGTGTCCCTTAAGTCCCCTGGGAGGTGGGCAGGCCTTCAAGGTGTTAGGTGGGACGTTGTCCCAACAGCACGAGCTATAATCTAGTTGGAATCGGGCCTCTTGAGAGTTTTCCGCTTGCCTTCGGCAGCCAGGGCCTGAGCGGACAGCCGTCCCAGGGTGCCTTGCGAGTGCGTCCCCGAAGTTGCAACTGTGACCGTGAGATGCTATCGATGCCTGTCAATTGCTCTGTCTTTTCTCTGAAGAAGCTGAGTCCCGCGCACTGGGTTTCCCAAACCTTTCCTGGGGGAAATGCAGGCTGCGGACCCAGCAGGGAAAGGGGAAGTTTCACTGGGCTGAGATCAGAAGTTACTAGAACCGAGTGTATGGGCTCAGCTATGAAGTCAGACTCCACCGGCCATGGATGCAGGGTGGCTGGGCTCTGGACTAGCACGAGGTGGTGACTTGGAGTCCGAGGGAATGTGTGTGTGTGGGGGGGGGGGCCACCATTCAGAGGGTTTGGCCTTCTCCACAAGACGTTGATGAGATAAGTAAAGCACATCAAAGACATGGGTTACTTTTTGTGTCTTCAAAACACACCAGCTATAAGCAAATTAAAGAGGAAAAGTGAGCTTATTCCATCCCCACAGAAACACTCCCCTGCGGAGAGTGAAAATTCAGCTCTAGAAAGATCTGCTGTGATATTTTGGGGGGGAGCAATGCATTTTGGTTTTGGGGGGCTGGCGTAGGTGATGAGGGAAGGTTTTCCTTATAACTTTATATGTCCTGGGTTGTTGATTTTTCATGACAATATAGGATGACACATTTCTTTTGTAATTAAAAAAAAAAAGTAAAAAGAAAAAAAGCACGCCGGAGAGCCTGGCCGTGACCTGTCTCCAGGGCAGGCCACCGTAGTGCAGACAGCCAGGGCTTCCCGAAGACACTGGGCCCCGGCACCGAGCTCAGGAACATGGGCGGACGTTGGTGAACCTGCTGGGGCCCCTGCAGATCAGGCCCTGCTGTCTTCACAGGCAGGGGCGCTTTGGGTACCAGAGATGCCCACGTGAAGGGATGACGCATGCCCGGGGGACCCTGGAGGGCGCCTCGCAACCCCAGAGCCCTTCCCTCCTGGGCCCAGGCACTCCCACCCCCAGATAGAATTTCATCCCAGCAGATGGATCCTAAGCACGAATTTCTTCCCAAAACCCCTGGAAGGGAGCTAATCACTTCGGAAGCCACCGAGCTACCGATGTCACGCTATCAGAGGAACCCGAACAGAAACGAGGCCCTGGGGAGCGCCGGAGAAGCCTCTCCTTCTTTGTGAACAGCCAATGTGCACCCCTGAAAAGTTTGAAATGGCACGCCAGGTGACTCCAAAGCCGTCATCCTCGAGCCAGCCGCTTGCATTCTGAAACCATGAAATGCATGGAGCCCGCGTTATGGGGAGAGATGCCCATCACGGGACCCCAGCACGGTGGGTGGCTGGTGTTTGCGTAACCTTCTAAGTGGGCAGGGCACGCCGCTCACTTTGTGGTTTGGAGAACGCAGAGCCAGCTGTTTCTATCACAGAAAGGGAGGCCATTTGCTACGAAGAGTCCAGGGTTCATTTTTTGTTTTTTTTTTTAGAAAAACTCTACTCTAAGAGACATTATTGAACCTCCTTTCTAACAGGCGGGCAGGTGATGGTCTAAACCACCGAGGGAAGATGCCCGAGGTAAACAGCCAATTAATTAAAGAAAACCTCTCTCTCCACCCAAACCCTGGGAATGCCCTGCAATGGAGAAGCACACAGGTGCGCACACACACACACACACACACACACATGTACACTCACATGTGTACACACTGCTGCTTCCAGGCAACGGAGTCCTCCAGCCCAACTGCCTCTGTTAATTAAAGTCTGCACCCCTTGAACCCCAGCACCCTTCCTCCCACGTCTGCGTGACCACAGCCCTCCACGCACGCAGGCAGCATTTGCTCCAACTTAATATTCCGGTGCTTTCGGGAACAACATTTAAAAATAAACCCTGTTGGCACGTTGTCAGAGTCTTGTCTGAATTCCTTCATGACAAGCACCCTAGGAGAGATTGTACGAGCTGAAGGAGTTGGAGGCAGGAAAACCAGGAGCCCCTGTGCGGACTGACACTTCCACACAATGTCCAGGGAGAACGCATTTATTCCGACTCTTCTCCTCTCCCCTGCACGGTGTGGTGGGGGGTGGGGGTCCTCCCTCTACCTGCTGACTCCCAGTGACCACGTCTCTTTGTTCCTCATCACTGGTCTTGGGCACCCAGGTTGGTGGCAAAGAGGCTCTTACATCTGAGGACACCTTTTGGCCCACGGCTCCAGCTGGCCACTGGAGAGATGAGGGAGGGGCAGGAAGGGGGCCTCGGGCAGGTGTCACAGTGTCGTCCCTGGTCCTCGGTAGTAATCTCTGCAAAACAACCCTGCCGGCTCCGTTCCTCTCCGCAACCTGCTCTCCCTGGTCTGTTGCTAAGAGACCAGCCTGTTGTTTACAAGATCCTCAGTGGCGTAGACTTCATAATTTATAATTTATTATCTTAGTGTCAAAACCTGTGTTGGTTTTTATTTTATTTTGCCATAGATCCAATAATTGTTAGATACAACAAAGGTCACGCGTCTGCCGGCGGTACCGCCGTTGCTGCGGCGGCGTCCCCGGCCGCCCCTAAGTTTAGGGGCCGCCAAAGAAAATGCTATTACCAACTGGAGATGAATATCATTTTTTGTCCATTAACTTCGTGCGTTAGATGACCGCTCAGGTCAGTGGATTCCCTCAAGATTTGCGCACTATTGAAAACAGGTTTCTGCCCAACCACGAAGGCAATGAATTGTGATGATTTCAATTATCACGAGGAAGGAGCTGAGCCGTCTTGCCGCAGCCTTCAGCCCCCAGCCGTTCAGCTTGCCGGCCCTCTCCCCATGACCTCCAGGGCCACAGCCGTGTCGCCGGCGCTAGGAATCACTCCTGGGCCCTTGTTGGGCTTTGCGGGCCCACAAAACCACCTTTTCAGGGAACTCTCAACTCACAGCAAGCCCATCAACTCAGTAAGGAGGCGATGCCACCGAGAAAGAAGAGGCGTTGAAGTCAAATGGGTCAGGGGTGACGCGCTTCAAGAAGAAAAGAACCAGTACACGTGTTCTAATCATGCTCGTTGCTCACACGCATTGCGCCAGGCTCAAGGCCAAGGGCCTGATCTGGACTCAATTATACAAAGCTCCTGACAAACCTGTGAGGAAAGGGGGAGGAGGAGGCCCATTTTAGAGGCAACCAAATCTGGGCTTTGTGACCTTCCATAAGTGGCAGGATGCAACCCCGGCTATGTGACCCTGGAGTCATTAGTCTGATGGCAACATTTTAAAAAATCATTGAAGGCTGTGCAGTTCATCTGCCTAAGAACAGTCCAGTCCACAGACATTTGATGAGGCGGGGAGTCTCACAGAGATTCCAAAATCGTATCTCTGGGTCATCTGTCTCTGCAGAGTCTTCGGAATCTCTCTAGATACCACAGAGTGTGAGAAATTTCTAGGAAGCGCATTTTATTTTTCCCATCAGAGGACCTGGCAAATCCTAATGACATTTTCCTGGGAATTAAATTTGTTGTTTTCCAGAAAGCAATTATGGCAATAATTCATACTGGCATGTTTCACTGCTCAGTTGCTACCCACTCCCTGGCTGTGCTGTGGCCAGGACATTGCACCGTGCTGGGACCTTCTTGCCATGCTGAAAAGAGAGAAATAATCACACTGGAAACCACTGACCATCAAAGAAGCCTTCAACTTCTTCATAATATCACTGTTTCTCAGACCTGCTTGCTTTTGCTCCCTGGCAGGCAGTCACGCCTTTCAAAAGTGTGGACCTGTTGACTGGAACCCACAGATATACCCCAGGCAAGAGAAAAAGGGGGCATGTGTCTGTTTATTCTTGGAGATCACCTCTTTGAGACTAGAACCTTCCTGAGATCATGACTAGGGCCCCACGCATCTTGGGAGCTGCATGGTATATGTGTGTTTATCTCTTAGAATTCAGGATTAGAAGTCACAGGTTCAATTCCCTGTCACCCCTTAGCAAGTCCTGTCAACTGAGGCAGGACTTTCGTACTTGTCAATTCCGTGTGTGGTCTCTACGTGTGCAGAAACGGGGATGATAATACTATCCTCTTCACAAGGAAAGATGGTTGTAATTAGACAATGAATGCAACATGCAATCAGGGAGAATATACATACATGATGAACATCCCTACTGGGAGCTCGGTGCCCGGTACAATCCCCGATGAACAGCAGGCTCTTGTGTCCACCTGTGCTTCTGTGAGCATTTTCTCAGTGCTTCCAGCACCAGGAAGCACTGGGGATCCAGGGATGGAAGCTTCAGCCTCCGCTCACCCATTGGCCGCGGCGTAACGAAGGAAGCGAGCGTGCAGATGACTGTGTAAAAGTGCACCCTTACTTCTGTGCAAACCCAGACTGAGACGTGACCTTGGAAAATGGAGTCATTAAGCCTCATTTCCTTACCTGTAGCACAGGGCTATAATTCCTTTGTCACTCTGAGAATAAAGAGAAGGATGCCACCTACCATCTGTCACCTGGGAGGTGCTCAACATCTATGGAGAGGTGGGGGATGGGGAGTGCCTGGGGCATTGTCCCAACTACTGCCTCTCCCCTGGCTTTTGCAGGGAGCTTCTAGAAGGAGAGGTGCTTCTTCTCGGATAAAAATAAAAGGTATTTGAGGCACACTCTCACCAGTCACCTATGTGGGGGTTTTGTCACAGGGTTTTCATCAGCAAGAACGTCATTGTGCTTGGGCACATGCTGGTCTGCTCTGCCCCACGCCACTGACATTTAGCCTCTGTTTTGATCCATAGCCATTCAGCAAGCCAAAACGTAGTGAAGTAGCAGGGTCAACCAGCTGTTGTGCCAGGGTGATTCTCGGTTTTAGGTGTGATCAATGAAGGGAAAGAGAGCTGATGTACAAAAGGAAAAAGCCCCTTAGAACCACAAGGAGATGGGCTACAAATTCAACGTAGCCATTTTTTTAAAGATTTCATTTATTTATTTATAGAGAGGGAAGGGAGGGAGATAGAGAGAGAGAGAAACATCAATGTGCAGTTGCTGGGGGTTCTGGCCTGCAACCCAGGCATGTACCCTGACTGGGAATCGAACCTGTGACACTTTGGTTCTCAGCCCGAGCTCAGTCCACTGAGCTACGCCAGCCAGGGCTCCTTTACAATAGTTTTTAAATGCGTTTAATCTCTCCAATCCACCACTATTCTCCATGACTCTTAGTCAAGACCATTAACACCCCTTTTCTGGACTTCTGCAATAAACTCCTAATTTCTGCTTCTAGCATTTTTACCCCTCCCACCTATTCTCCACGGGATAGCCAGGACGGTGGCTCTAAAATACGAACTGTATCATGCTGTTTTTCTATTTGAGATTTTCCAATGGCTTCCCTGTTAGTTCGGGGGTAACGTCCCAAACCTCTCATGGTTCACAGAGATCTTGGCCCAGATTGTAAACAGCTCTGAGTTTGCTTGTCTCGCACCTGTGGGCCTTGCAGCCATGTGGACCCCTCTAAATTCTGCACTGGGCTGTGTTCCTCCTGCGTCTAGCCTGCTTATGTGCTGCCCTCTTCCCAACCCTATCGAATTCCTAGTCAACCTTCACACATCAGTATGCAGTTTACTTCCCAGAGAGTTTCTCCTGTCTTGTCTACTGCTAAATTCCAAGTGCCGTAAATGAATGCATGAAATAAATGGAAATATGTACCTTTGAATCAATTATTAATGGTTCCCCTTTTTCTTGAGATCAGCTACAGAATTAACGTGGCAGGACTTTGCCTCTTCGATCTGATTTCTTATTTTCTCTCTTTGGGTGTCCCTGAGCTCACACTTTCAGAAAGGTACTCCTGTTCTCTTCAAGGTTCATGCCAAAACTTCTTCCAAAGAGATGTTCTATATCCTCACCTGCGTGTAAGACTCTCAGGGGCCCTGCTTCTACCCCCAAAGCTCTGCTTGGAGAATGCATAGAAAGTTGATCGACATGGAGAGAGATGATTATTTTTATGTCCCATTGCCACGGGAAGCAAGGATGCACTGTCTTGGGAGGTTTGCAAAGCTGTTCTGTTACTGAGCACGCAGGGTTCCCCCTTCCAAATGCATTTATTTACAGTTTCTAAGAGTAGATTTTGAATGGTCCCCAAACAGAGCTCTTCCTCGGAAAATCGTTTTAAAGAGAAACAGGAACCTGCATTTTAACACACTACATTTGTTCTGACGTTTGCAATTTTAGACCCTGGTGCCAGCGAGAGCAAATTCTGCAGCCCTTTGATCTTCACGATCCTTCAGTTACTTTTCTGGTCCCCTTCTGGTGCCATTTAGGGTAAGTACATGCAGTTGGTCTTTGCATGGGCCCATGAAAGGTAATCTCACTCTTCTTTTTCATACTTTTGGATCCCTCGGCGGAATGCCTTCAAATCTGCACGCATCCTTCTCATACCACGGAGTCCGAATCTGCACACATCTGCCCAGGTGCAGTCTCCACAAAACCACACAGCCAGGAGAGATCCCTGTCCGGTTCCGGAGCTGCAAGCATGCCTTTCTCCCCCAGAAGTCACAATGCCCTGGAGAGTGCCTTTGCCTCTGTCTCTCCACATGTTCCCCTCAAGTCCCATTGTCTTCTTGAGCTGGTCAATCACATCAAAACTTGACTGCCAGTTGTCGGTGACGCTCCTCTGGAGTTTTCTTCCCATCTTTCGGCTTTACTTGGAAGCATCACATTCTCAAGCTATTTGGGTTTTCACATTCGAACAGTTACAGTCAGCACCTTTGGGTTTAAAACTACAGGAGGCTCTACCATCTTGGCTCCTCCCTGAACAGCTCTTTGCGACACCTTGTGCTTACTTGAAGGGAACACAGCACCCACTTGCTCCCCAGTTGTATCTCTTCGATGAGGAGGAAGAGTGAGAACGCACCTGCGCCTCGCTCCATGGACACAGCACACCTGTGCGGCCCCTCCCTCAGCCCCAGGGGGTGGCTGTCCCTCCCCCCAGCACCGGGCTCACAGCGAGTGAGTGTTCGTGGATACATGCATCTGCATGCACTTCTGAAGTAAAATTGGACAAAATAAAAACCAGCGTATTCAAGCCAGATGAAACTTGACGTTGAATAGCCTCGGGTCTGCCTGCTCTTCTGTGGAGCTCGGGAATCACCCTCGGCCGTTCTTCCGGGCTTCAGTGTCTTCCCCGTCAGACGGGCAGAAAACGCACCTCCAGGCTGTCTCGAAGAAAAAAGGGAAAGGGACTCTGGAACTTTTCTGTAAACTTGAAAGCAAGGTGTAAAAAAAAAAAATCAGATCACCTTCAGAAATCTCACAAAGAAGGCTTTGTACCTGAAGTTTCGGAGGGCAATACATTGGTATAGAAGCAATTTCTAAAGAGCTGAAATTGGTAACCTAAAAAATGGAGAGGACGTTGGGTTAGGAAAAGTAGGAGGTTTTAAATATCACATGGCAAGGCTTTTTATCTTGTCTTGTTTTGATTTTCTTACAGGGGGAAATCGAGTATTGGTAAAGAGTCGGCCATCAGGAACCACACATTTCGCTGGTGAGTGTCACGAATGGGATCCATTAGGTAATCAGAGGAATTCCACAGCAAGCATGCTGTCCCCCAAGAGCTCACAGTGAAGCTGTGGCTGTCATCCCCCTGTCAAATGCAAGGGCTAAGATAGGAATTAGAATACAGTTTTGCCCTGGCTGGTGTAGCTCAGTGGATTGAGCGCAGGCTGGGAACCAATGTGTCCCAGGTTCGATTCCCAGTCAGGGTACATTCCTGGGTTGCAGGCCAGAACCCCCAGCAACCGCACATTGGTGTTTCTCTCTCTCTCTCTCTCTCTCTCTCTCTCTCTCTCTCTCTCTCTCCCCCTCCCTTCCCTCTCTAAAAATAAATAAATAAAATCTTAAAAAAAAAAGAATACAGTTTTGTTGTTATCCAAAGAACGCTGGGAGGTGGAGAAGTGACATGGGTGTGGGAACATCACAGGAGACTTCCTGAAGGGTGTGTGAGTCCAGTCTTGGGTCATGGAGATCAAACTAAGTCACCCTCACAATGCATAAAGGCATTCTTCCTTCAATTTAAATATGATTTTACTTTTAAATTAAATGCATATTGTGATTCGGAGATCACTGCACCGAGACTTATGCCCCCTCTCCCTAAAATCTCCCCCCAGCATGTTTGCCCTGCTAACTCCTTGGCGCCCTCCAGCCCCAGTAAAAGATCATCTTCTCCATCATCTCCTGCACCCTAACCCCACCCCCCTGCCCCCCAGGCAGGCTGAGCGGCCCCCCAGAGTGGCCCGGACTTGCCTCATCAAAGCGACCTTTGCACTGTCTTGTGGTTGACAGCCTTTGCCTACCCTGTGACCCTCCTCTTTTCTTCTTCGGCTTCATTATGACCTCACCATTTTGTTTTCAGTGACTGTCACCTGCCTGTGTGCCCTTCTGCACACACGCCTCATCCCATGGATGTGGGGACCCCACAGGGCTCTCAGGGAGCTCCTTGCTGGCCCCTTCTCTGGTTACCAAGGGCAAGTGGAAACTCCTGTGTTCTCTCACCAGCTTCTTTACCCAGGGAGGTAAAGAGAGCTGAGGTAGGCTGAACCAGGAATTCCCCTGGTTTCAACACAAAATATGGTCAGTCTAAATGGCCTCATTGTCCTGGCTAAACGTCTCTCCCCGGGGATCACTGAAAATGCTCTTTTCGCCTGGCTAACAATTCCCAGCCTCCGGGCCCCCTGGGTTCTCCGTGGGCAGCTGGCGGGAGTCCATTAGCTGCCTCACCTCCTGCCCTTTCTGGTCTCACCTGGACCCTCATCACCTGTGCCTGGGCCTCCCGGTCTCAAGGGTTCCGCACCTTCTTCCCTCTAAGCTCCAGCAACAGCTCAGAAGTGCGAGCAGTCGCCTGCCTGGTCAGAGAACGTGAGAGAGATGCGCTGTGAGTACTCCATCAAAGAAATGGAGGAACTGTAAAGTCGTGCAGGAGGCAGGGGTGAGGAAGGAAGCATACGCATTAGGCTTCTTTTGGTGGAGGGTCTTGACTACGCATTGACTAAGTGCTCATTACAATTTGTGACTGTGACACACGATCGGATCTGTCGGAACCTGAGTTTCCTCACCCTGGTGTGGACTGCGTTCACACCTTGCAGCAAAGGTGGGAGGGTCAGACGGGAGGGGGTGGGGCATGTGGCGAAACACAGGAAAGTGGCGCCTGGAGCGATGGCTGACGTTATCACACTACATGGTACAAGTCACTTTAGAAGTCATGATGCCCAGTCCTACCAGGGACCCACGCCCCTGAGGGGAGCTTCCTAGTTGTCACAGTTGTTGAAAGAGGCGTGCCCTGGTGTTTGTGCTTGGAGCACTTCGCAGAGCGGAGTGGCTTCAGCAGGCCCTGCCTGCGCTGTGTGGGGAAGAGGAACCCGATGACAAACAAGGAAGGAGCCTGAGCCATTTCCCTGGGAGATAAGGAAACAATAGGAGAAATGAAGCAATTCACTGCGGATGAGTACCCTGGGAGAAGACCAGCAGACCCCACTGCACCCACATCAATGCCTCCCAGACAGAAAGAACTCCAGCTCCCCAGAACTGAAGGTGCTCCCCGGTCCATCCCTGCGTCCACGGCCCTTGACACCGTCACGTGGAGACGGAGTTTGCTCCACGCGTCTAGTCATTTTCAGGATGGAACTTAGGTCCTTACAGCCAGAAGTGTTCATTACAATTTGAAAGAAGGTATATGTATATATAAAAAAAAAAACACTACTCTCTGGTCATTACAATTTTACAAATAAAGTTTAAGAAGAAAGGGAAAAAGCCAAAGAAATCCACACCTTCTCTATTATCTCGGCTCAACCTTTTTTTTCCTCCCCTCCTCAGGAGTCAGGCGCTGCGTGTCTAGGGAATTGTTGTTTCTTACCTCTGGGATCCAGGCGGAGCAGCTTGTGGGGGCGCCAGGTGTCCACCTGGGAGAGGGTCACAGTCCCCAAAGCAGAAGGTGTGGTTCTCTCACTGTCATTTTCATTAGAAAACCGACTTCAGTCTTTGAGATTAGACCCTGTTTACTGGGTAGCGGGGAAGAAGCGGAAACCCCTATGAAAATGAAAAAGCAATCTGTAATTCCCTAAAAGTAAAAAAAGAGTGTAGCGCAGGTACATGCCTGTCCACGGCTGCCGTGTGAGCTTCCGCAAGGCCGGGCCCCTCAGAGTCTGAGGGTGAGAGAGAAGATGGGGCCTGAGGGGCTGGCACAAGTTCCTCGGCGAGCCGGGAAAGGCAGGGGTGTGATGAGTGGTCTCGGTGCGGGCCGCTGCGGGGGGTGGGGGGAGGGCAAGGAAGGAAAACAGTGCAATTTCACCAGCAGGAGCTCTCCTCAGACCAGCAGACCCCCCCACCCCCCACCCCCGCCGCAGAGAATTCACCAGGGAAGAGGGATTTGGAGGCAAGATCTCATTACCCATTTTGTTCAAGACCCACCTGTGAACACAGCCAAAGAAATGGTCCCTGGGATTTGGGGGCTTTGGCTCTGGGCTCAGGTGTAGACTGTCCTTAACCTAATGGACTGCCTGATTTCGGAGCTCCCGGTGCACCGTGGGGAGGCCTCCCACGCAGCGTGGGTGTGGGTGCAGCTGCAAAGCCAGCCACCAGGCCGCTGCAGGCCCCCCCCAAGTTCAGCTCCCAAAACTGACGTGGGTCGTTAGCAAGCCAATGACAATGAATGATCAGACAGGGCTGGCAACCTCTCTGAAGAGGCAAATCAACTCAGGGATGTGTTTTCTCCTCCTGGACTGGGTTCATGTGCAGGGTCGCAAAGCTGCCAGGCCTTTCTGTAGGCTCGATGTGTTGACTCAACGTTAGTCTGAACCATTCAGAGATTTTTGGCTTTAGGTGAGGGCCGATCAAGAGGTTCAGCCAAGGACCTGGTTTTTCCGGGTCTCTTCTTTCGGTGACCTTTGGTGCTGGTATCGTGCCCAGTCTCTATGCCACAGTTTCTGGGAGACCCAAGCTAGCTATCCCTTTGCAGAGCTGTCTGTCTGTCCTAGCCTTAGTCCTCATGTGTCCCCACCTCCCCACCCACAGAGCACCGCAGGTCCACTTCAGCAGCTCCCTCTGGAGGGAGCCAGCCTCCACGCTGGGCCCCGATGATCCCTGCCTCTTGGTAGCCTCCCTCTTGAGAAATCTCCTTCCGAATGTGGGCTGGACTTAGTGACTTCACTTCGCGGTAGAGACGTCACGTCCGCGATGAGGCTGTGATAGATGGGGGCTGCTCTCCTGTCCTTGCACACCCTCTCTGGCTCTTCCCACGCGTGTGCCCTGAGGAGCACGCTGTTGTGATGTGAGCCACCCTGGGGGAAGGCCCCTGTGACAAGGAACAGAGGACAGTCTCGGTCCACCGGCCTGTGAGGATTACGCTTTCCGACGAGCCCGAGAATGAGCCTGGAAGTGGACCTTTCCCCAGCCATGCCTGGGCGTGATGGCAGGCCCAGCGCAAGCCTGCTGGCACCTGTGAGCGGCCCGCACACAGAAGGCCCACCTGGCCCACACAACCTATGAGATAACACAGGTTTGTTGTTTTCATTCAATAACGTTTGAGAGTAATCGTGATGCAGCAATCGATAGCTCGTGCGCTTCAACAGAAAAGAAAGGATGTGTCTCTTTCTCAGAAGTTCCAACTAACGCATCCTTAACTCTTGTTGTCTCTGAATGCGGCACGTGCACCTTCTGACCAGTCCTCCCATCCAGAGATAACTTCTGAGATGCGGGCTTGTTCATTCTAGGAGCTGAGTTCCAGTCTCAGGTTGTTCTACTTACCAGCTGTGCTCGGGACCAGCCACCAAACTGTTCTGAACCTCATTTTGCTCATCTGTACAATGGCATTGTGGGTGTCTGTGTTCCAAAGGTATTGGAAATAGGATCTCTGCAGATATGAATGAAAGATCTCGAGATGAAATCATCCTGGATTTAGAGTGGACCCTAAATCCAACATCCAGTGTTCTTGTAAGAGGAAAGACGTTGGGAAGGAAGACTTGAGACACAGAGCCACAGAAAAGAGGCAGAGACGAGAAAGCCACGTGAGGGTGCCCGCAGAGATCTGGGAGATGCAGCCACAAGCCCAGGAACCCCAAGGACTGCCGACAGCCACCGAGGCTGGGGGGGCAGGGCAAGGAGTCTTCCTCAGAGCCCCCAGGAGGAAGCAACCCTACCGACACCCTAATTTCAAGATTTCGGGCCTCCTGGACTGGGAGAGGATGCGTTTCTCTCGTTTTAAGCTACCCAGTGGGTGGTGTGTTTCTATGGCAGCACCAGAAAACAGACACACACAGTGAAGAAGGGTCTACCCTGTTGCGAGACCATGGGCGCAGGAGTCTATAAAAGGGTGGTGACCTCATGATCAGCACACTGACCGTTAACTGTTTCTCACGCTTAAGCGACCTTAAGTGTGCCCAGAAGCAAGCTCATTGGAAGAGGCTGGCGGAGTTTAGATCTCACGAATAAAGGTGAAATAACAAGTTTGGGAGAAGTTCAAATTAAAGTAAAAAGAGCATTGGATATATAATAGGCTTTTGTTTGTTTGTTTTCTGTTTGTTTGGTCTTTATTCTTCCCTTTCTGCCGCCAAACCCTTGGCGGGCCACTGATCTTCCCGCCATCTCCGTAGTTTCGCCTTTCCGAGATCGTCACATTGTTGGCATCACCCAGTGTGTAGCCTCTTTGGGTTGGCTTCTTTCACTGAGTAATATGCATTTAAAGTTCCTCCCTGTCTTCTCATCGCTTGACGGCTCATTTCTTTCTACTGCTGAATAATATTCCATTGTGTGAATGTGGCACAGTTTGTTTATTCATTTACCTACTAAAGGATGTCTTGGCTGCACCTCAACGAGCAGTTATCCATCAGGCTCCTATACACAATTGTGTGCAGGCTTTCACGTGGACCTAAGTTTTCAATTTCCTGTCTTTTAAATTCCAGCTCAGATGCCCAAGGGAAGAAGCTGCAGGAAGCATCGTCTGATCGGCTCAGGCTGGGACCCTGCCCCCGCACTGAGCTCCTGGCACTCTGGTGCGCCTCTGTCTCCAGCCATAGCACTTACAAGGCTACCTGGCACCGTGCCCCCATCAGCTACCCCACCCTAGCCCGTGGGTGGGCTCCAGCTCAGTTACAACAGCACCTCCAGTAAGCAGTCAATACAATACGTATTTGTAAGTCTGAACTTGAAACGGGGTTTTAGTTCCCTGAGTCCAGTGCAGCATTTTCTTTCTAGTACTTGAAGTCAGTCTTTGAAGGTCAGTGTCAAACAAGAAACAAGGTCCCAGGGGTCTCTCTTCTGCCCTGTCTTCTGGGTCACAGTCTAAGTGTGATATGGACCTACAGGTGCTATGGGAAGACAGGCTGGCAACCCTGCTGAGGTCGGCAATGAGGGGAGTAGGGAGAACAGTACCAGCCCTGCCCTGGGAATAGACCCTGTGGTTAGCCGCTAAGGGAGCAAGTTAGCCACTGGGATTCTGGGGACAGAGATGCAGAGGAGGAGATGAAGAAGAACAAGCACATAAAGCAAGAGCCAGAGAAACGCCGCACAGACGTCAGGGATGTGACACAAACGTGGCTCTGGGTGTCCCGAGAGCCCAAGAGAAGATGCAGACATGATCATTATAACCCATGGTGGTCACCAAGCTAAAGGAGGAAAAACTGTCCTTGAAGAGCCTTCCTGTGCCCCCTCTTGTGTCTGGATTCAAGTTTGCCCCCACAGGATGTTGACAGAGGGAACACTATGTCATGACATGATGTCCTTGCTCTGACAACAACACTCTGTCCCATGTCATTTCTTGTGTCATTGCTAGCATAAGCAGGCAGACCTTCTGCAGAAGGTCTCTCTCCGGGAGCGTAATCAGTGTCTTGGCGATAGAGCGGTAACGACACAAGTGTAACAGGGACAACAGACCTGCTACGCAGAGCCCTCAGCTCTCTGCTGCACTTGGACCACATCCTGCTGGGAGGAGCCAGAGACCTGTGACGTGTGGCCGCATCATGACTGACCAGCCAGCCGGGCCGGGGCAGGCCACTCTCTGGACCTTACTTTCATCGCTGGTCAAGGAGTCCGCCATCGCCGAGCCATCTCCTTCCTGGGCTCTGGGATAATTGAGTGTACCTATTTTACAGGCTCAACCCCCACTAATCAGAAACTGAAATAAAGCTACAAGTTTCTGGGTATTATTGATGTCCACATGTTGATTCCAAAATATGTGGCAAGGGGGAAGGGGTGTGGAGGACAGCAAGACGAGGGTCCCAATAGACAATTTTCTAAGGGGCAGAAAGATGAGAAGGAAAAGGGCAATGGCCACTGAAAGCTGTGCTCTGTGCCAGTCGTTTATGTCCACCTCCTCTCCCTCTGCTTCCCCATCTCCATCTCCACCTTCTTCTCCTCCCCCTTCCTCTCCCCCTTCTTCTCCTCCCCCTTCCTCTCCATCTGCTTCCCCATCTCCATCTCCACCTTCTTCTCCACCTTCTCCTCCCCCTTCCTCTCCACCTTCTTCCTCTCCACCTTCCTCTCCATCTGCTTCTCCATCTCCATCTCCATCTTCTTCTCCTCCACCTCCCTCTCCACCTTCTTTTCCTCCCCCTTCCTCTCCACTTTCCTCTCCTCCTCCTTCCTCTCCATCTGCTTCTCTGTCTCCATCTCCTTCTTCTCCTACCCCTCCCTCTCCATCTGCTTCTCCTCAACCTTCCTCTCCATCTGCTTCTCTGTCTCTACCTTCTTCCCCTCCACCTTCATCTCCACCTTCTTCTCTGTTTCTGCCTCCACCTTCTTCTTCTCCCCCTTCTTCTCCATCTTCTTCTCCTCCATCTTCATCTCCACCCTTTTCTCCTCCACCTTCATCTCCATGTTCTTCTCCACCTTCTTCTCCTCCACCTTCCTCTCCATCTTCTTCTCTGTCTCTGCCTCCACCTTCTTCTCCTCCTCCATCTTCATCTCCACTTGCTTCCCCATCTCCATCTTCACCTTCTTTTCTTCCATCTTCATCTCTATCTGCTTCTCTGTCTCCATCTCTGGCCCCATATCACCTATATGTGCATCTGTAAATTTATAGCTATCTCCCTACCTCTCATCTATCTATATTACCTATTTAGATACTAACAACCACAATATGAAGTGGATTCTTTCTCTCACAAGTAAAGAGACCAAGCCTAGGCTGGACCACATAGCCAAGCAGAGGAATCAAGTTAAGCTATAACTGCTGACTTCAGACAGTCCCCTGGCTTTCTCTGCTCTGTCATCTTGCCGGTGCCATTTAAACTACTTTACTGCATGGCAAAGTGTGGTGAGCATTCAGTAGATAAATAGTTCTCAACGTTGTTTTTGTTAATAAAATACTGAAAAGGAGACTTTTTGGACGCATTTTAAAAATTGCCCCTCTCCCATGAAATGTTAAAAACGTAGATGCGCTGTGCATTTATTTATGTGCTATCTACCTATTTGTGCTTTAAACATAGAAAGGGTCTCCCTATTCTCCCAGGAACTAGTTTGACCTCTTTGGGGGTGGTATCAGCTCCTTGTTGAACATACATACATACATGCTTAGTCACAAACACATTATAAATACATGATCCCTTAAGAACACTTAAAAAGTTTATAAACTTGAAATGATACATCTGCATGATGTCATTTATCTTAGAGATAAATAAGAACTGGAGGGTCCGGGGAGGTGGACTAAACTCACAGGGGAAGGAAAGGCAGGACCAGACATACAGCTGACGCATGCTGACTTCCACCAAAGCATCCAGCCCTGCCGGGCGATCAGTATGTGGACTGCACTTCACGGAGCTCTGGGTCTTTCCCATGTTACCTCTCTGTACTTGATAAAGTGACAGCACTTTGTGAGAATCCAGGGTCTGCCCAGTGGCAATGGGAAGGAAGCAAGGCACTACCTACATCCATCTCCTGGATGTATCTTCTGACAAATTATCATTGGTTTAGTGACTTCGAACAGTCACATGTCTTCTGTTATGATGCGTGGGTCACTGGCCAGCAGTGACCACGGAACACTGCGGATGGCTCGCCAAAAAACACGCGAGAAAAAAACATGCAGAGACAAACTAGTTTCTGTGGGGAAGTAGGGACGAAATGGCCACCCCCCCCCCCCCCCGCCCAGTGGGGAGCGTGCCGATTTACCATCCATACCTGCTTTCATTGGGCTCATTTTGCATAATAATTCAGGTAAAGTACAGTACTCATTAGGGGGAAGTAAGGAGCCATAGAAAACAAGGAAGTCTGAGGGTCTATTTTGAGTCAGGGTAAAAGAGCTGTAAGACTTTGAGGAACAAACTAACTTCCTCCTTGGACCCCTCTCATTCAACTGAGAACATTCTAAACAAAGAAGGTTTCACAGTAATTTACATATTCTTTCTTAGGCCTGATCACCCAGGGAATCCGCCCTTTTCAGCACAGAGCTGCACCACCCTGTCATTGTTTCAGGCTTAGGTGGAGCAGGGGAACTAAGGCAACCAAGAGATAAGGAGATTTTCTCCCAGACATGAGAACTCAGGCTATGTCAAAGCCGAGGAGCAAGGGTCCATCACCCCCTTTTGCTGCAGCCCCCAAAGTCCTTCTTTTGGGGGGCCTCCCAAAGTGATCGTGCCTGTCTTAGGTCATTCCCCCCTTGGAGAATCTTACCCGTCTTTGGCTAACTGACCAAGCTTTTTGGGGTTCAGTTATGAATTAAGCAGCAGAAGCAGCATTCCTGCCAGGGAGATAAGCTTTTGTCTCCTTGCTGGCTTACGGTTCCAAGGGTGTTCCCTTAGCCTTAGCCTAGGCGGGGGTTTCAGCTTCTGATATCAGTCAGGCGGTTCCCAACACTGTTAGAGTTTTGGAGGAGTTTGAAATGGGTCTTACAGGGCTAATTCTAAGGGTCAGAAGGCCTGTGGCCTCTCAGCAGGACAAGCTGTTCTTTGCCATTTCCAGTTCTAGAGACCGCCCACATGCCTCGGCCTGTGGCCCCTTCCAGCAGTCGTGTCACTCTGACCTCTGCCCCCGGGGTGACGTTTCTCTGACTCTGACCTTCCTTTCATCCCTTCAAGGACCCTGGGTGATCACACTGAGTGCCTGGGCAGCCCAGACCACCTCCCCATCTCAAGATCTTTAATCACATCCGCAGAGCCCCCTTCTCCATGTTAGGTCGCCTACTGCCAGGTTCAGGGGCTTAGGCTGTGGACATCTCTGGGGGCCCTTACGCTGTCCACCAGAAAGGTTGGTGCATGGATAGAGCGTCTGATCTATCCTTGTTTGCCTGAGGCTGCCCTGGTTTTGTGTCTGTAAGCCCTGCAGCTGGCCACCCTCGGTGTATGACCGCATCAGGTTAAAAACACCCTTGCTGGTGGCTTATGTTTTCCACTCTGACCTGGACCCTCCTTAGCTCTTCAGACTTGGCCTTGTCGCTCTCCGCCTCACACTTTCCGTTCTAGAAACACCCAGCCGTTGGCAGGCATTCATGTCGCCATGCTTTTTGCCTTACCAGCTCCCAGCCTTGTGTTTTTTCTGCCTCCCCTCCCCCTTCACACCATAACTTCTGCTCAGGGAGGCTGCAGTCGTGCCCTAGGTGCTGCCCCTACCAAGTGCTTCTCAAGCCCACGGCACTTACCGAGACATAACTATGAGTCTGCCTTCTACCTTATGAGTGATACCTCTAATTCAAGGTCTAGGTCATATTTATCTTCATTGCCAGAGGATATTGCATAGGTCCTTGACACTTAGATGTGATTCAGGAAATGCCTGCTGATATGAATTGAAGGGAAGAATGGATTCATGCCTGGCGGGGAGAATAGTAAGAGAGATGGATGTGTGGATGGGTGGACATATGGATGGATGCCTACAAATGATCAATATATCTAGGGAGTGTCTCAGATCCTAACAGCATCTAGGCAAAGAACAAATTGTATGGGATTCGAGTCACTATTCATGACAGCCCAGGTAGGGTGAAATGAAAAGTAAAATGAACTGAAATGAAACAGAGCAGAGAAGAGAAAAGACAAGGAAATGCATTGGTGGTCTCTAGCCTGGACCAGAGGCTCGAAAATAGCTCTGGGTCCTCAATGTGGGATTGCTGTTGCATTCCAGAGGGAGAGTTGTGGGTACCAGCCCAGACCACGCTAAGAGGGCAATGTCTGTCCCCATTCTAATCTCAGGGTTCTGGGCTGATGTTTGTCAACCCAGATAAAAAGCCACTTCTTCTTCTACCTTTCTCAGATGCTAGACAGGTATCCTGCAATTTTTTTTAAAGATTTTATTTATTTATTTTTAGAGAGAGGGGAAGGGAGGGAGAAAGACAGGGAGAGAAACATCAATGGGTGGTTGCCTCTCGTGTGACCCCTACTGGGGATCTGGCCCGCAACCCAGCCATGTGCCATGACTGGGAATTGAACCTGTGACCATTTAGTTCACAGGCTGGCACTCAAGCCACTAAGCTACACCAGCCAGGGTTAATTTTGAGGGGCACTGAAGGTTGCATACCCTTCTAGAACTTCCTCTTCCTGAATTGGAAGGACTGGGGATTAGAGATCAATGCACTCGGTCATCAGATGGGTTTCTATCTTTCCCTGCTCCCAACTTAGAGAAAGACACGTGGGCTTCCAGTTTTCCACTTGCCCAGCTGAGACTGAGCTCTGACTCCTGAATGCTCACAAGTAAATCCCCCACTCTTATGCTACGATTCCTCTCTATTTGGCACAACCTTACCACCAAGGGAGAATTGCCAGCAAACTATGAGAGGACTAGCAACCTTGACATTCTTCGGCTTTGCCAGCGTTGTAACTCCCACCTCCTCTGCATCTTCAATGCTTGGCACCATTGCGTTCATCTTGGGGTCCTCATCAACAGCCTGGCAATAGCTGAACTCAAGGCCATCACAGACAACACCATGGCTATTTGGTAAGGGAGGGTCTGCTGGATGTCATCTTCATGGGGTTAAGACCAATGGATGTAGGTTTCTCATATTCCCCGGGCTATCCTGGCATACCTCCAAATCCAGGCTGGTTGCAAGGAGCAGCACTAGCCAAGCTTTGGACAACACATATCGCCAACTTCCTCCCATCACAGCTGCGTGTTTTTGAGGAAGGTGCTTCAGTGTCTCCACCCAGAGGGTCAGGGTGAAGTTGAGACCAGGTGGCCAACTCAATGCCTTTCCAGCCCTGACACTCTAATGCTCTGGCCTGCCTGGCTTTGCACAGGATGTGAATTACTTAGGACCCCAGCCTTTGCCTCGTCCAATGAAAAAGGTCAGGAAATAGGGTTCTTATGCATCTGCAGCTAAGCATGTATGTAAATCATCTGCCTGGATCCTGGACCAGACCGTGCCCAATCTACGCATGATAATGATTGGTTATGGTGGCCATATGGCCTGGGTTTCCTTGGACAGCCTTGATTTCAAATATCCAGTCCCATCGACAGACCTGGTGTCAGATCATCCATCCCGATTTTTGATTCAAAAAATATGGTCACCATATGGCAAGTGCCTCTCCACCACTGTGGCACAAGCGGACTGTCTTCATCCTCCGCCAAAATCCCTGCCTTCCTCGTCAGGCCAATGAGGCCATTTCTCCGGGCTCCCTGGCGGGTCACTGCATGGCCTCCATTCTAGTGTTTCCCTGTCGGCGTCCTGGGTTGGACACGGGCTCCCTGGGGCTGGGGACAGCATTCGTCTCATCTCTATCTCCCCTGCAGAAGTTCTGAGTGAGGGAGAAGAAATTTGTTCAGGGGTCTGTGACATTACACAACAAAACTCTTCCTAAAAAGTTGCTGGCCTACATTTTAAATGAGAACTTCTTAAATGGAACCAGGGAACTTAGTACACAAAGAAGAAATCACATACTTTTTCTTTCCCCTTTCTTTTCTTTTCTTTCCCTCCTTTCCTCCTACCCCGATTCTCTCAGATCTTCTAACGAACTTGGACCCGCAGATGCCATTTGCTGGGAGGGAGCAGGTTCTGGAAGCAGGTTTTCCCAGCCACGTGAGGTTCAGGCTGCCCCTGGCCATCAATCTGAGACATCAGGAGACAGAATTCACACTTGAAATCTGCCAGGAACGTTGGGAGTCGGTTCTGTGGCTATGGAATACTTTACAAATATATTTTTAAGTTGCAACATCTCATTGACTTCATGAGCTAATGAAGGTAGAGACTTTCGGGGGGCGCAAGGTAGAGAAACCCACCTTGCATTACTTAGAGGTAACCCTCAGCCCCCCTACCTTGCATTTCTTCGGATTGGCTACTTTTGGTACTAACTCCACTCTTTCCTCACCTTCTTCTCCTTGAACTCCCTAGACGTGCACATCTCCAAGTCTCTTCCAACTCGGATGCCACTCCACTGCCCCACTCAGCTTTGGTCCAAGGGGGTCAGTAACTTTCCTTGTACCCAGGACAGAACTGGTGCTCCTTAGCTTACCGTTCCAGACCTCTCACGGTTCGGCCACCAACACCCTGCACCCCCATTCATCCACAACTCCCTCTTTCACTCCAGCCATTCCAGCTGTGGCTCATCTCTGGGCAACACCCCCTGCATCCAAGTCTCTGCACAAACCCTCCTCTCGGGTGCGCATCTGCCTTCAAGCCCTGTGGCAGTCCCCGTGTGTCTGTTAGAACCACGCCCGCTGACCTCCTTTCCTGTGAAGGCTCCTCCCACCCCGCAAGCATAGATGATGAAAACGATGATGATGATGATGAAAACAACAATAGTAATGATGATAATGATAAAGCTCACGTGTGTTTCTCCCGTACTCTGTACAGCGCTGGGTGTGAAGTGCTTTGTATCTTTTATCTAATATTACATTTTATAACAGAAGAAAAAACACACCAACCTCGGAGTGATTTAGCAGGCAAAACTAAGCCTGAGGACGAATAGCTAAAATAGGGCAGAACTGAGCTCGGGGCTCAGTGTCCACCTGATCTCAAAGCCTAGGCCACTCGGTACTTTACAGAACCCCAAAGAACGTTCCTTTACTGCACATGCCCCTGGTGCGGCCACCCCGAGCCTGACGGGCAGCCCTGGGTATCCTGAGGACAGAGGCTTTGCCCTACAGACGGTTCCTCACTCACAGTCCACAGGGTCCCTGCCCCACGGGAGACACGCAAACAGACGTGCTGGGTGAGTGGACACAAGGCCACCCCTTCCCCTGTCTGGACCGTTGCCCAGAGGAACCTCTCAAGAGGAGTACGTACACCCCTCTGTCCAGATCTGCACCCACAGCCATGGCTGCCCCTTGGAGGTGCCCAGGAGTGTCAAGTGGAAGGATGCCTGCGTACTTGTGAGCAGCAGCCGGTCCTCTGCTGGTGGGGTTGCGTGCATCACCTCACCGAGTCTTCTCACCAGGCTGGTGACAGACGGGATGAGGGACAGCGTGACTGGTGCCCGGAGCGTGGGGGCTGGGTGTCGGCCGGCCTGGGCTTTCATTCTGACTCATTTCCCTGCTCTGCATGCGAGTGGGCAGGTAGACCTCTCTGCCTTCAGACACCTTGTTCACTTAAGGGGACAGTGGATCGTCTTGGGAAAAGCATATTTACACATATTGACACATAGTAAGTGCTCAGTTAACAGGCGCTAGAATAACTTTCCCACTTTGGGGCGTGCCGTGTGGACGGTGGCAGCCCCAGACGGGAGAAGTCACCAGCACCACTGTGGTTTAGAATCAGAACCGCTGATGCCATGTGGAGTCTTCCATTGACTTGGAGGACGCCGGCTTATTCTTTTATGATCGCTCTTCAGTGAGTACCTGATGCACGTGGGCAGGATGCTCCTGCCTCACTGACCCCCCGAGACAGCCTCACAGGGAGGCAGGAGCTGGTGCTGGCCTTGTTTTAAAGATCATGACAACGGCCCTGGCTGGCGTAGCTCAGTGGATTGAGTGCAGGCTGCAAACCAAAGCCTCGCAGGTTCAATTCCCAGTCAGGGCACATACCTGGGTTGCAGGCCACCAGCAACCACATATTGATGTTTCTCTCTCTCTTTCTCCCTCCCTTCCCTCTCTAAAAATAAATAAAAATAAAATCTTTTTTAAAAATTTTAAAAATGACAATAGCCAACACAACAATAGGAGTCTGGTATGAATGAATCAAAACTATACCTCTTGTTTGTCAGATTGGCAAAAATATATAATATATATTTTGGTCTGCCACCGAATTTTCGTAATTAGTTTATATTAGTGCAATGAGATGAAAAGGTTGAGAATTTGCCGATTTATGGCATTTTCTACCTTCTAACATGATCTACCTTCACTGATCCCAGACCCTACACACTTCTCCTCGAAAACTCAAACACATCCCATGAGACAAAAAAGAAACAATGGCCCATCACACTATGCCAAAGACGATGGAAACTATCTTCCCAGACTGCTCTGCAAGGCTGGTGAAAGGGTTTCACTTTGGGGAAGAGACCCCATGATCTCTTACAGTTGGAAGGCACGGTTAGCTCTCACCAGCGGGCTTCCACACTGCTGGAATCAAGGAATAGGCATGACACCAAAAGTAGCTGATGGGGAGCTGAGGACCCTGTCCGCCTCCCGCCTGCGTGGGCAGGAGCCGGGTGTAGGACAGAGGAGGGGACCACCCTGCTGCCGTCGCCTGGTTACTCGGTGGCATCAGACCTCTCCTTGCGTCCCTCTGGGTCTCTCCTGGCTCTTCTGTGAGGGCAACTGGACGGCCTTTTAGCTCTGGGTGGCCAGTGTCCTTTCCCAGAATTGACCTGTGTTTTGGAAACTGGTGGCAGGTGACTTGATTCTTTTTGGTTCAAACAACCAGCAGGCTGCCGAGACCCGGAGGACAGACAGACGTCAACGGCTGAAGTGTCTCAGGGCAGCTCAGGAATCCTGTTCTGCCTTCCTTGCTCTCCAACCAGATGGAAATATCTATATTACACAAAATTAAAATTAACCTACACCAGATGTGTGCCTCTTAGGAAGAAGAAAAATACATCTACCTACAATACAACACTCACAGAAAAAAAGAGTCAGATACAAAATTGTTTATTCAGTGTGACCTCAAGTATGTAAAATAATGTTTGCTGGAAAAATAAAATGTGACCAATATGTGAATGAACCATTTTTTAATTTCTGGGTGATGCAGTTATGAATGGTTAGCACTTTCTTATCTACTTAGTTTTTTCCCAGCTTTTCTACAATGAAAATGAACTCTTTTTTCTGATTATAAGGTGATGATTATTATATACACACACACACACACACTTTTACAAACACACACACGTAATATAATGAATGGCACCTCGAATGCCTGTTAAGACAAGATCACTTGATAGCTCTGCTTTCTGAATGGGGCCAAATTTTTCATGGAAAAACAAACCTTAAGTAAAAGACACAAGAGAAAAGTAGAAAAGCAAACTGCTGGCTAACCATTCACTGAGCAGCGTGGACTCTGTGCCATGCATTTAGCCAGGCCCTGGAGACTCCCATCCTGAGGGCCAGCCATGACGGGACAGCAGTGGGGGTTCCCTCTTGCCCCAGCCCCCCACCCCCTCCTACCCTAACACCCCCACCCAGAGCAGCGGCATTGGCCCTGGAAGCCCAGCACGTCAGTGACAGATGCACACCTTCATCTCTAATGAGAGCCACCTGGTCTGCAGGGAGGCCGACAGACATGCTTCTAACAGGTGGTGACGCTGAGCTCCTTGCGGACACGCGAGTTCCGAGGTGGCGCGCACGTGGCTGGTGGAGTGGAGCCTGGGGAGAAGCAGACGAGGAGGCTCCAGGCCCCAGCCTTGCCGAGAGCCACCCTCTCGTTCATCTTCTCAGGCAGGTGCAGTTGTGCGGCGGGGTTTCCAGGTTCGCTCAGCAGATCAATAGCATCCAATCAATTTCCCGCCAGTGAGGTGAGCACCTGGGAGGTCGGTGTCCACACCCACTTCTTTCTCATGCTCCAGTCTCACCTCC
Source organism: Phyllostomus discolor (assembly GCF_004126475.2). Classification (NCBI taxonomy): domain Eukaryota; kingdom Metazoa; phylum Chordata; class Mammalia; order Chiroptera; family Phyllostomidae; genus Phyllostomus; species Phyllostomus discolor. The sequence goes on along the minus strand of NC_040903.2, from coordinate 213,614,305 downwards.
AGGTCTGCAGGCCTGAAGGAGGGAAGGAGCCCTTTGCCAAATCGCCACTGGCACCTCGTCCAGCCCTCCCCCTCCCCCGCTCTCCAATCCATTGCTCACATTCTGGCTGAGTCGCACGGAGGACTGAGGTTTCAATACAAGATTGGCTCCCTGGAACCCGGGCAGGTTCTCTGGCAGTCTCCAGCCTGGATGGAGGCACGCAGAAAGCCCTGGAGCCCGAGCCCAAGCGCCCCTGGCCAGCACCTTCCCGTGGAGCGCTGCAGCCCGAGCTGCGGTGCTGCGTGACTGCCCCAGGCCTCACGCAGCTGAGCAGAGCTGGAAGGCTCCGCGACACATTCCTGGTTTCCACTTCACTTTCCCTGCCTGGTTCCTATTAACGCTGTGGCTTTCCAAGCCTTAATTGCAGAGCTCTGGCGGCAGAGGAGGGCTGCCCAGGGCAGTCAGCTGCCAACCAGGTTGCAAACGAACGAGATCTTTCGGAGTCACCCTTTATGGCCCGGACACTTGGGTTAGTTACCAACTTCTCAAAAGCAAACAAACGAAACACACCCGAAAACCCTGGAAGGCAGGAAGCTGGACATATGCTCCTGCAATTCAGGGACAGAAGTCGGGCAGATTGAAAGTCGTGTTTGTTGGTAAACATTGGCTTCCTTAGTCTTGTGCCATTGATGTTGTATTCGGTGGGGCCCTTCCGCCGGCGGGCCTGGCCTCTGGCGTCATCACCGAACCCCGCAGCGGCTCCTCTGGAGGGGGTGCGCCATAGAGGTTGCCGGGCCCTCTCACTGGAGCAGATGGAGAGCAGCCAAGGAGAAGTGTGGCTCGATGCACTGAGGTGCTGGGCCAGGTGAGCCCTGCCTGGGTCAGCTCAGCTAGAAGGAGGAGCCCTGCCACCTCTCCCTCGGTCTCTCTGTGCTCCTCCTCCACGACTTAGTATCCGTCAGATACTCACCTCCTCCCAGACCCCCTCCAGCATCCCCAGGGGGAAAGCCACCCAGTGCGGCAGCCAGGGAGACGGAAGGGTAAAGTGTGCAGATGAGGGGGCCAATGCGGTGATGTGCCCAGGCCCCTGATTTCATGGCACCCCCATACACCAACCACTGGGCCCACAGCGTTCAGCGGCCTCTTTTGCACTACGCCGGTGTTCCTCTGTGCGTGGCCTTCGGCAGAGCGAAGGGCCTGGGTTATAGCCTCCTGAGTGATTCCCACCACCTCATCCATTCACTTACTCATCCACTCATTGACTGGAAACCTTTCTGGGATGTCTACCGCGTGCCAGGAATGGGGTGTCTGACGTCACACGTGCAGAGGTGACCACAACGCAGTCCTAAGCGAGACACCGTTTTGCAAACCCATGGGAGACATAGCCCTGCCTCGTGGAAATTAAATTTGGGGGAGGGAAACACCAGTAGAGTCAAGGAACCCCATAGTGCGGCAGGTGCTGGGGTTCAGAGGTGCAGGGTGCCGGAGACGCAGACAGGGGAGAAGGCCCCGACTCTGTCCCGGGGGTCAGGGATGCTTCCCTGAAGTGTGTCTGGACCGATCTCAAAGGATGAGTGAGAGTCTCCCAGGTGGAACATGACAAGAGAATTCTCTCGGTCAAGGGGGTGGAAGCCCTGTGGGTGGACGGACAGCTGGCACGCAGAGCACCCCAGGAGCCTGGGGCGTGCTCTCACAGGTGAGGCTGTTCCAGGTGCAGGGGCTCACTGGTCGCAAAAGGCCCTCGATGTCATGCTAAGGAGATGGCCCTTCTTCTGGAAGGAGGGGGGATCCTTGCCAGTCTAACAAAGGTGTCTCTGGGATCCGATGGATGGATCATTCTCCCTCCAGAAACCAGGACAGCCCCCACTGGAACGAGGGGGCTGGAGGCAGCCGGAGGCTGTGCCGAGTCTCAGGGCCACGCAACGGGGCTGCGAGGGTGGGGGCGAGCAAGGGGAGTCTGTTCAAGACCCGTGGCAGAGTGACAGTCCGAGGAACCTGGGCCCGGGACCAATCACCTGATGGGAGGCATGGGAAACAACACGGTTTAAAGACGTTTCCGGTCTTCCGTGGTGGGGACCTCCACTGAGTGACAGCAGGCTGGACACCCAGTTCCACGCTGGATGAAATGCCGTCTCCCTCACCCGGGGACGCTCCTCCCTCCCTCTCCGCGCTGCCCCGAGCCTGGGCTGTCAGTCACTCCGCCAGCGGGGCCCGAAGAGTCATTTGCACATGCCGTGGTGATCTGGAAAGCTTCCATCGCCGCTTCCCTTCCCTCGGAGAATGAGCGAAAAACCCGACTCCTCCGGGTGCCAGATTTGTGTTCCTGTGTGAGGAGATTGTTTTTTCTTTTTTGCATCTGTGTGTACGTTAAACAGCAAGAAGAAAGTCGCGAAACTCAAGGAGTTTCCCCAAAAGTAAATCAATTTGCGGTTGAATGTGCTGTGGAGTTTGTTTGCAAACCTACGAGAGCGAAGCGAGCTTAAAAAAGATGCAGTTGGATGAGACTGCAAAGTTTTGGAAAGTTCTTTGAACACATGTAAACATGATATGTGTAAGCAAATGTTTAACTTGCCTTTTTTACTTCTACAAATTATATTATGAAATCAGACGTCTGTGACTTCTTAAGAATGTCAAATCAGTGTATTCCTTCAAAACAGATAATTGCCTCGTGCTGCTCAGCTTCCAGGCTCCGGGGCTCGGGGAGGTGGGGTTTGCAGCCTGACAATGCAGAGGAGCTTGTTGGCAAAGTGGATTTGCACCGTGGAGGCGGCGGGGCAGGCCCGATGCTGGGCTCTCGGGGAGGTGGGCTTTCTGGGCACAGGCAGCCCGCCCTCTCGAGAGGAAGGGAAGGATACTCCCTGGGCACCCTCTTTCCGAGGACCCTCATGCCGTGGGATGAGCCCCTGCGCTCCACCGCGGGAAACCTGCATTCTCATCTCTCACAGGGAAGGATGGCACAAAATGAATTAGATCTGATAGTGGTACCAGCATTGCTTCATGCTCTGCTCTCGGAGAACCAGGGTGGCAACAGCGAGAATTAAATTGCCCTTCTGGTTCCGAACGAGATGGAATTTGCCAGATTAGTATTTATGAGCACGGCTAATGTGTGGCCCAGGTCATCTGATACGGCCCCTCTTCCATTGTTGCCGGTGGAGTGCATTACAGTGCTTCGGAGGGAAGATGAGAGAGATACACCGTGTGTGTCAATATTGCACGCTCGCACGTACAATTAAGCTGTTATTGCTAGACACTTGTACTAACTCCGAAGCCAGACCTACAGAGATATCTTCCGGAGCTGTTGCCGGGGTTTGTGTGAACACACAGTTCACTGAAGTCAAAGCCGGACCTACCACTGCACCCCGAGGGTTGCTGCTCCCCATACCCCCAGCCCAGACCTGACTCCTGCTACTGCTAATAGCAACACATGTGCTTCCCAGGGCAGAAAAGACCACATAGTGCTTAATATGCAAGTCGGCATTAATTTGATTCCTTGGGTGCAAAGCAATGTCAATGGGGCCATTATAATGCATATGCTCCCGCTCAGGAGCCCAATTAAATCAAAGGGTTATTGTTATCTTGCATTATCCGCAGCAGATGTATGTATGATAGATTATTGGGGACGCAGTTTTCAGTGTCGTACATTATTTATTCCCAATTTATTAGCTGTGTGTTGTTGTTGCTTTAGAGACGCCGTTTTACATTTTAAAGTAAGCTCGTGTTAAAGAAACACATATTGGGTCTTGATTGAGAAATTGTAAAACCACAGAGTTGTCGTTTTCTGAAAGCTGGATGGGGGTTTTGCTGGATCTTTGGCACTGCAGTACGGATCACGGACACCTGTTAAGGGTCTTCTGGGTGCTGATGCTTGTTCCAGACAGTTGACTGACTCGTTCAACAAATACCAACAGAATTCCTGCTGACCAGGTGCTGAAGGCACTAGCCTAGGGGACCCAGGCTCTGCCCTCAAGGAGGTTATAGTCAGTATGTGAACTCTCTCAGTCTCTCTCTCTGCCTCTCTCTCTCTCTCTTTCTCTCTCTCTCTCGCACTCACGCGCGCATGCACACACACACAGGGGGGAGAGAGAGAGAGAGAGAAAAAAAGAGAGAGTGACAACTTTATAAATATCCTTGGTTTATAGATGAGGGTGTCCTGATACTTTGAGAAGGGAAGTGACTCACCCAAGGTCACTCAGCTAGTCAAGGAAGAGCTAGGGGAAGAAGCTAGATTTGGATAACCCCCAGTTGGGACCCTTGTCCATTGCTTCCCTACGGAGTGAAATGTAGGCAAATCAGTGATGTGGTTGGCTGGTCTCTGGTATCCATGAAACCCATGTTCGGAGAGTGCAGGTCATGCATTTTGCGTGTAGCCTGACACTCAAACCGACAGGAGACGATACAAGGGGACATTTGAATCGGTGCCGTATCGGGGGTCACAGACACCTCCATCTCCTGTGCTAACGTCCAGATTCCAGGGGATATTCATTGATCTCTAAAAATATTTTCCCAGTTTAAAACCAAAATTACTACGTATCTCATGGTCGGTGAAATGAATTGGCTGTGTGGATATGCAGACATGGGCGGGTACCCTTTAGGAGGGGGCTTCCTCACTTCTCCAAGGCTCAAGTTTTACCTGATAAAACACTACTAATGGCACCACCCACGTTGGAAGGTGCAAGAGGAGGAACGGAGAGGACACCTGGGCGGCCCACGGAGCAGGCCGTGTACCTGTCAGGTATGGTGTTGACGTTGTTGAGGACAGAGAAAACATCCGTGTTGTTTCTCGCTGGAGTCGCCCCTGCCTAGAAAGGTGCTCATCCTCCTGTTTTTCAGATGAACTAACAGGGGATCCCACAATCCTTTATCGCAGCTGGGAAAGGGCACATCAGGACTCCGAGCCAGTCTTTGCTCTGGCTCACGAGAGCCTACGGCCCTCTCCCCAAGTCCACACTGAGGGTGCTCACTTAGGGAGCTTGAAAACTGGCCATGGCGGGAATGTTTACACCACAGAGAGAGGCAAAAGCTACCGTCCAGAGCTATTTCCCCGGACACGGCCACTGTTGAACGTCGCTGCCCCCTCCCACCACTTCCAGGCTTTATGAGTCACCAGATGAAAAGGTGATAGTATTTGCTTTGCAGTAGTTTGCTGGTTTAAAGGGAGGCAGTCTGCGCTCTTTGGGGAAGTCGGGGCAGATGCCGCCCAGCCAGTGGGCTCAAGGGGGTTTTCAGCTGAATCACCTTCCAAGGACCCTTCAAAAGACGGGGCCTCTTGAGCAAGTCTGTACTGTGGGTCTCTGGGCAGCGTCACCTGGTCTGTCATCAGCACAGTTTTTTTTCTTAAAATCCCAGAACCAGAGACCCCCGTTGGCTGGCTGACCAGGGTCACTGCCAAGAGGAGCTCTCAGTGAGAGTGTGCAGAAATGTGTTCCTCGTTGGAGCCGGGCCACATCTTCCAGAGCATGAAGGAAAGAGACTATTTCCAGATGACATTTTTGCAGACACATCAGCTCAGAGCGCAAGGACCCTCGGCCCAGATATCAAAGGACAAGGCGGTGGGGGGAATCGGGGAAGAATGAAATCGCTGTTAGTGACAGATGCATGAAGCACATTTTTTTTTTTTAAATCATCAAAATCATTAGCAGCTGCTCTGGAGTTTTAAGAACGGGGTCACCTTTTGTCACCATGATCAGAGCTGTGATCTCTAGGGGAGACAAAGAGCATGAAATGGGAACCTAAACACATGCAACAAGTTTACTCATAGATTGTACTCTTCGTGATATGTTCAGAAACAAACAAACACACACACACAAAAAAGTCCCCATCCGTTTGGATTTGACGGTTAGGGAGTGAAGCAGAAGCTTTGGGTGGCTTGCGTTTTTCTCCCACGAATCACCGACAGGCACCAGAAAATCAATTAGGCTTTGTCCGACCCCTCCGTGTGGAACCCCCTCAGCACACGCATGTGCACTCTCTCAATGGCAGGATCACTACGTTAGCTGCTCGGAAGAAAACGTCTAGGTACACGGTCTGGCGGAAGCAGTTCTTGGACTGTTTCCACGGGCAGAGGTAGTATAGAGGGCCCCGCTTCTGTCCTGGAACTAGTGGAGCTGTAGGGTCTTTGTTGTTGTGTTAAGACAATGGGATGGAAATTCTGGCATCGAACTGCTCTGGAAACAAATTTTCAAACAAGACAACTGGGACATGTGGGTCCTGTGCGGACACCTTTCTGACACTGGTGTATGTGACCAGAATGGAACCAAGCCATCTTGCTTTTCTTCTCCTCCTCATCCACCTTCTGTTTTCCTTCCTCATCATCATCATCATCATCATTGTCATCACTCTAATTACACCTTCAGAAACTTAGGAAGAGTTTGTGTATATATGTTTCATATATGGTATACACCCCCCAGAAGACTTTCCTCTCCTCTGTTCACCAGCCCCGCTTCCAGACCTCCAGATCTCCGAGCCACTTCTGCCCCCCGCACCAAAGTCCAAACTTGGAAGAGAGCCCATGTCCAGGAAGTCACTAGAATCTTTGGAGTAAGCAAGGAGAACTTCCTTGGATTCCGAGAAACACGTGTGCGATTTACATCTCCACCGCGTCCTCCTGTACTGTTGTTTACACTCAGTCATCCAAATGCGTATTTTACACACAGCTTAAAGCCCAGCCTCTGTGCCCAAGGCGCTGGGGTAGGGAGTTAACGCTGCAGCTCGGGCTCGGGCCCTCCCAGCGCAGTTAAAAAAAGAACTCTGTGGTCTGGTTCTGCTGGGGCGGTATTGCCCCACAGTTAACGTAATCGTGTTACAAGCGCTTGTATTAAAATCATATGCAGGACGAAAATTGGTCTGAACGGCAGCAACCAGGGAAAGACAAAGAAAGATCTGTGAGTTGTCACAATCTGTAAAGAAATTCGGGGAGGGAAAAATACTGACACTGCACTCACACACGCATACACGGAGGGAGCGGATGGCGCGTGTAAGGGCGTTCACAAATGCCTAAATGGATTTCTGGAGAGCCTCCTCTTCAAACACATGGCTTTGAAGGACACCGATACCCTGGGCCCATGACAGGCAGTGTGTTGATGGGCAACGGTGACCTCAGACTTTGCCTAGACCGGGGCAAAGCCAAGTCCAGCCAGAGAGAGTGGAGTAGCTTGCACTCATTCATCAGCTGGGGTTTTGCCAGGCAGGCCCTGGCAGGTAGCCACTTGAAAGCCGGTGGCTTTCCTGGTGTGGTCCTGGTTTTTGTTGGCAGTTCAACTCTGCTATTTTATATGCTCCTGCGGTAGGAATTAAGTCTATCAAAACTTCAAGGTTCCTTAGACCATTAGACATGAGAACACAAGGCAGCCTCCGCCAATGCCCCCTTCCCACGTTAAAAAAAAGAAAGAAAAAAAAAAGAGTGTCAGACTTCTTTTTCAGTACCTGGAATCGACTTCAAACACTCTTTCAGGGAACCCGACGTGTGAAAGGGCAGGTTTTCTCAGCAGGACTTTTTAGGGACCTGAAACAACCCTCAGTTTTCCATTTCCCCCACGAGGAAAGAGTGTGTCAAGGGGCCAGGAGAGGGTCCACAGCCCACCACGGAGTGTGAGCAAGTTAAACACAGGAAGTGCCCAGACGTGACGACAGCAGGACGGCAAGGGAGTTACAAGGCCTAAGACCCGTCACAGACGTCGCTGGGAGCGGTGGCAACAGAGTCAAGAGTGTCAGTCCTCTGTGGCTCATTTGCTCTGTTTTTTTATTGCGGGGGTGCGGGGGGGTGGGGCTGTGCGTCGTTACCCTGCTTACCACACACGTCTCCGGCTGTTTTCAGCTTCGCTCTTCCACGCTGGCTTTAAAGGGCAGAACTTTCTCAGAACAGACTGCTCTGGAATGCCTTCATGCTTCTAGCAAACGGTCAGCGTTGGAAAGCAGACAGTGAAAATAAAGCCTGAAGCGGCTGGCACAGCCAACCCTGGAGAGAAGGCCCCGAAGAAGACCGTACCAGGAGAAATGCCTTCCCAACTCACACAGAGGAGCATGTTTGCTTTAGCAGACCGCAGTGGACTGGTTGAACGACTTTGGAAGTTTTCTCTCTTTCTTTTTTTTTTTTTGTTGTGGATCAGCCTAAAATTGTCTTAGTAGTTAAAAACATAGGTGCACCTATGTTTTTTTTCTTTTCCACTTGATTTACTATTATTTTTGTTATTATTATTATTATTTTGTTTTTAGCATTCTTTTAAGAGACCCATGAGCACAGCTAATCATTCTGGTCAAAGCAGATTTGGAAGTGGTTTAAATTAATGGCTGGAGCCACTGCAGACTCCGCAGAGGCAGAGCCCTTGCCGGCTGTGAGTGCCGGGGAAGTGAGCGTTACACTCGGGCTCTCGCTTTCGGGGTTTTATTATTTTCTCTCCCATTATGCACTTCTCAGTGTTAGGTCTGGCCTCTCTTTTAAAAATGTAGTGATTTCCTCTTCAGTGAGGTAATCTTATGAAAGACCGAAGCTTTGCAAACTTGAATTCAGCAACAGGAATCCCCAGCATTCATATGTGTGTTAGCATGAGTATGAAAAGGATGTGGATTGCTAAGCAACTGCAGCTCAGATTTCTGTTTTCTTTTTACCTTCTTACCTTCTCTCTCTCTCCTTCCTTCCCTCCCTCTCTCTCACTTCCAAATATTTTAAAAACACTTTCAACATGCCAAAGTCTGTGTCCAGAGTAGTGAAAGTAGAGGTTGACCGGATAGCTCTTGACCTTATAACATGAGGTGATAGTCGATTTCAAGATTAAGAAAGGACACAGGTGTGGAGGAAGAAGACCACGCCAGGTTTCTCGGGATCCCAGTGAGATCCTCCAGTTCACCTTGAGTGGGGTCTGAAGCCGGAGCAAGGAAGGACCACAGAGGACTTCTTGGAAGAGGTGACCTTCTTACTAAGTCTGGAAAGATTTGTTGACGGTACCCAGGCAGCTTGAGAGATTTGGTGAACTGAGTGTTCTAAGTGCTCCGACATAAACAAAACCTAAAAAAAAAAAAGGAAAGAAAAGAAAAAGTGGGCTGGGCTTCTGACCTGCGAGGAATCTGATAGGCTTGCAATGTATAGAAAAGGGGCCAGGAGATGCGACTTGCAGATGGGTAAAGCAGGCTCTGACCCAAGGTCTGCAAGACTGGAAGGCTAACAGGCATGCCCTTATCCCATGGTGCCTTTGGGCACCCAGTGCTGATTATTTAACTGTGTGACAAAGGAAGTCAGTGACCTTGCACTCAACCACGTGGGATGGGAACACTCATATCTCCGTCTCTGGAAAACTTCTCTTCCTGGTCCCCTTCTGGAAAGTTCTACCCATGCCAAAGGGGCTGTGAGCTGTATGTGGTAAGACTCTAGAAGGCCATGGCTGTGGCAGCATCCTGTTCTCTCACGAGCTGTTGGTTTGTCTGAGGGGCTTGCCAAAAAGTGGGCATCTGTAGTTGTCATCCGTCATTATCATGACCAGCTACCATCAGCTGGGTGGCTGGAAGCAACACAAGTCCATGGTCACACGGTTCCAAAGAGATGTGCCAGGCGGGTCTCTCTGTGCTAATGCCACGGTGTCAGCAGGGTCGTGTTCCTCTCTGAACGCTCAAGGTGAAAGTCAGCTTCCTTGTGTTTTTTCACCTACGAAGGCCTCCCACATCCCCTGGCTCAGAGGCTCCCTCCTTTTCCCCAGCACCAGAAACACGGCGCCTCTCGGACCCGTCCTCTCACAGGCACCTCTCCCTCCAACTGTACACTCCGCGGGGGAAGCTCAGCTGATGTTAGGGATCCTCGTGCTTACATTCAGGGCTCGGCCAGATAATCCGTCTCAAGGTCCTGAACTTCATTCCATCTGCCACGTGCTTTCTGCTACCAAAAGTAACCTCTTCACAGGTTCTTCTAGGAAGGGGGCGTTTTTAGGAGACCAGAATTCCTCCCATCACCGTGTGTCATCATGTCACTCAGACATGCCTGGGCATGGCTCTGGGCAAGGGGTCAGGGCCAAGGAGCACACTCATTCCTGTGTCTTTATTCCCAAGCCCTATGAAAGGAGCCAGGCTACTTAAGACGTACAGTTCTAAAGGCAGACAAACCTGAGCGCAGGTTCGGTGCCGCTGTCACCTTGAGCCTCAGTTGCCTCTCTTACTAAGGAGAAAAATGATACCTACCCACCGGGGGCTGCGGCTATTAGATGAGAACATAAAAGTCAAGGCATGATGCCAGAGGGGTGCAAAGCCACAAGAAATAGGGGCTCTTTTATCTTTAATTTTGTACCTTCTTCATTCTGTGCAAACATCTGCACCAAATCTGTCCAAATCACGGAAATGGGACTGGCTGTTGTCACAAAGGTACCTAAGAAACTTGGGTCGTATTGGTGGCGCCAAGGCCCTAAAGCAACAACGCCACTGGATGTGACCACCGCTCCTGACAGAGGGGAAGCCCCAGAGGCAGCCTTTGGCCCGGGGCTGGGAGGGCTGCAGAGGGAGGAGACAGGGAAGGGAATCCCTGGCCGTGGGCAAGGCTGTGCACAGGCTGAGAGGGACAGCGGGCCCTGGGTGCTGAAGGGAGAGAGCTCAGCGCGGGCGTGGAGAAAACACATGGGGTGAAGATGTGCAGCCCCTCCTGCTGGGTTGCCAAGTCAAACTTAAAGGCCCTCGTGCCGACTCTCAGCACCCCCAGGCACCCCCATCAGAGGCAGCGTGGTCGGACCTAGCCGCCAGGTAAGCGTGCCTGCAGTGCCGGCTCCGAGTGAAGCATGCCCCTTGCTCGATCTTGGCCAGGACAAGGTGTCCTTCCTGGGTCCTGACATGCCCCCCATATGGTTTGTCTATGTCATAGGCACCATCCCTGTCATCTTCACCACATCTTTGAATGGCCCACATCAGTCACCCGTGTTACAGGCGCGGTCAGGTAACTGGACTGAGGTCCCAGCTGGAGGAGTGTATTTCCGCCCGGACCACCCTGACCCTCGGTGCTGCCCACTGCCCAGCCCTCCGCTCTGTGCATCCCTCCCCGCCAGACCCTCCTCTCCCATCTCTCCGCCAGGCCCACCTGATTCCAGAAACAATGGTTTCCCTGCGACCCCAGAATATAACTCCTTGCTACCCTAAATTCACTTTAAACCCCTGGAGATTCAAGCACGAACCTCTTTTCCAGACAGAGCATTTGGAACATGCGTAAACCTGCAGAGATTCTAGACCAGGTGTGCAGCCCCTGCGCCCGGTTCAGCTCCTCCCGGGTTCAGGCTCCCTCGCCCTCCGGCCGTACCTCCGCTGCTGCTGCTGTGCACGCTGGACGGTCCATCTCTGCCTTCGCCCTGGACTCCCGCCCGGCCCCGGGCCTTCGTTCCCTCCAGTCTCTTTGAAAAGCCCGCCCCTTCTCTTCCTTCCATGATCCAAACTCCACCTGTTCACTGAGGCTCCCCTCCTCCAGGCACCTCCTCCCGGGAACCTTTCCGGACTCATCCTAATGGGAGAAGGTTGTTCTGAGTCAAAAATTGATAAGCTATGGCTCACAGGCCGAGCCCACCCCATCCCCTGCTTTTATAAATAAAACGTATTAAAGAACAGGAAGGCCCTTTCTTTTATGTGTTATCTGCGGCTGCTGTCACGTCACCATGGCCGGGGCAGGACGTGACAGAGAGGATACAGCCGGCAGAGTGAACACCACTCGGCATTTCTGGCCGTTTACAGGGAAACGATGGCTGACCCCTGCTGTAAGCCGTGAGCCTGTAATCAATCACTTTGTGAGTATTTGTATGACGTGGTTTGAATGCTGAATGCTCCTGATGATGACAGCAGTGTACATACGTGTGCACGTGTGTGTTTGTGTGCTAGGAGACGGGATGGCTGGTAAGCACCGGAAAGACCACAGCTTCTGTCGTCAGAAAGGGGTATTACCTGCGCCACCTTGGGCAAGTCGCACAGCCTCCCTGATTCCTGGTGTCTGCCTGTACCAGCGAGGGCACCACCACCCTCTCCAGATGGCCTCGCTGAGGCTCAGATGACACGATGCACCCTCTGCCCTAACACAGCGTGCGGCACAGAGCTTCTTTTCCACCAGTGAGCAGCTGCGCCCCCGTTTCTCCTGCACCTCGTCCGTGCCAGACTTACTGTAGCCAGCTTACCCTTGAGTCCCAGTGCAGCCTGACATTGCTGCGGAAACTCTCGACATTGAACCTGACACAGGGATGGGGTGGGGGTGGAGCAGGAGCCACCTTGGACTCAGCCCTCATTTCGCAGAGGGAGCCTCCGGATGGCTGGAAACTTCCCGTCATTAGGAGCCTGGGCTGGGTTCCAGCTGCCGCCCTGGAGAGAGGAGGGTTCTTACCCCATTACCAGCCTCCTCAGCCAGCCTGTCCCCCCAGGATTAAGATCTTATAAACATCAGCCAGTCCTCGGGGGAGATCTGCTGAGGGCCCCCCATTGACTCCAGATGGAGAAGAGACTAGTTTGGAGGAACAAATGTTAACTTTCTCTTTCCAGTAAGAAAAACACAACAGCGGCACCATCACAGACAACAGCGCAACCCCAACGCCTCCCGCAAACCCAGCGATTTTGCTCCCCAGGCTCAGAGAGCAGGCAGCGATTTCAGGGCTGGGGCTGGAGGGCGGGGAGGCGCGCTGGGTGTCTTCTGGAGATCCCCCCCAGGGCCAGGAAGGGGGTGGGGGGAGCGGGCTCTGGCAGTTCGGGAGCAAACCTGCCGCGGTGGCCAGGAGAGGTGCCAACAAACAACCAAGTGGCAATCTTCATACGGAGGCTGACTCTCAAAGACACAGTTTAGCTCGCTTAATTTTTCTCCTCTGGGCTGTGCAGCGACTCCGGTCTCTACATGGGCTTTGCAAACCCCCAGCAGACTCCGGTGTAAGGCTGTTCTTTTCAGGGAGAGGCAAACAGCCCATGCGCTGAAGCGTGCCTGGCCTCTGCCTCTCTTCACAGTGGAGAACTTTCCAGCACCTAAGCCCCGGCCACTCCTCAGGTCAGGAACGGCAGACGCGGCCCTCCCCCTCCGATGGCCTGCGGGCACACAGCCCCCTCCGAGGGCCACGCCCTGCCTTATTTCCATCGCAGAGATCATTGCTGGGGCATTTTTTTCTCCTCATCTAGCATGCATATGCAGCCTGACTCACAGTTTATAAATTACCTAGAATTCCTCATTTTAGAAACATCTTGAAATATTTGAAAGAGTATGGATTTCAAATTGAGAGAAAGAACGCATGTGACTCACTCAATCACTTTCTAGCTTCCGGTTTTGGGCACATCACACAGCCTCTCTGGGCCACAACCCCATCCACAAAGGTGGAGCATTAATACTACCCTCACATGCCCTAGCTGGTGTGGCTCAGTGGACTGAGCACTGGCTTGTGAACCAAAGAGTCGCCGGTTTGATTCCCAGCCTGGGGCATGTGCCTGGGCTGCAGGCCAGGTCCCCAGTAAGAGATGCACAAGAGGCAACCACGCATTGATGTTTCCCTCCCTCTCTTTCTCCCTCCCTTCCCCTCTCTATAAATAAAATCATAAAATCTTTACCAGCAGTCCTCCCCTCAGGTGACAGTTGCCGTGTGTGTGAAAGTGTTTACGAGACCTAGAAAGCGTGTGTGTAACTGTCACTGTGGCCAGTGAAACGAAGCCTCCTGCTCCTCTCTTCCTGCGTTAAGGGGCAAACAAGAGGCGCCACATGGATGCATAAAAGGCTCCTTGGATGAGAAGGAGAAATAACCTTGCCAGACATGTAAACTCTCATTGCTGTGAGGGCGCAGTAGTCATTATATTAAAAAAATTTAATAAAACGTGTGTGGACCGCCCCAGCTGAAACGGCCTACTGTGAGCCAGGGCTCGCCAGAGCCCTCCGCTGGGCTCTCGAAGAGGCCCTTCCAGCAAGTTCCCCCAGGAGGTCTGACCGCCAGGTGACCGGACAAATGCCTGCGGGAGAGACAAAAATCTCAGAGGCCAGTGTAGAGCTCTCCGTCAGGGCATACCAGTACCGACGAGAGCAATACTAGTTCCAGAGCTCATCTCGCACCAGGCGCTGGGTCAGGAGCATTTTCTGAGTGAACTCCCATCATGGAAGCAGGGAGGATGCAAGGTCACATGGGTGCCAGGTACTAGGAGACTCCCCTTTATCCACTGGACCAACGTGTGCACATGCATGCACACCCATGCACACACGCACACATGCCCCCCCTGTCAAGCAGCATGGGCACAATGCATATCAGTCATGTGCCTTCTCAAAGGCTCTGTTGCTGGCCCTGAAGGGCACCCTAACGAAGCAAATCAGCTCCGGATGCCCCCAGGCTGGCGTTAAGTGGAGACTCTCCCTGTGGGAGTGCCGTCATCCCTCAAGCCCAGTGGTTCTCCCACGGGTGGCCCTGTCGGGGAGCTCCACAACGAACTCTGGCTCTGGGACGCGCCGCAGCCATGGTCACCGAGAGTGGAGAACAGTGTGTGCCCCTCCCGGGACCCATCCCTGCCTCCCTGCAGGAGCCTCCCTCCCTCCCTCCCTCCCATCCTCACGTTTGTCTTCTGCGGCTGTGTAACAAATCACCATAAACTCAGTTCACACAAAACAACAGTTATTTATTAGCTCACAGCCCTGCGGGTCAGAAGTCCGACTCTCTGTCCCTGGGTCCTCTGCTCGGGGTCTCGCCAGGCTGAATGTCAGGGTGTCGAGGGCTTTAGGCCCCATGATACTAATTAGTCGAACAAGCAAGCACACGGGCAGTAAGTGCTGAGCATTTGCTACAAGCCAGGGCGTTCTATCAACGATCTCATTTAATTTCTCTAAAATCTGATGAGGTTGCAGTACCGCTTCTGGTCTTACAAGGAAACGGAGCCTTTGAGAGGTTAGGTAATATGCTCAGGGCCTGGCAGTTGAGAAACGGTCCAGAGTGGATTAGAACACGTTACCACCATGCTGTGTCCCATCGAAGAGAATGCAGTGCGCCCAGGGGTGGGTCAAGGCGAAGCGACGCCACCCTGGGTGTGGGTTGGGAGGGGTCTCTGGCAGAAGAGGAGGGGAGAGCCGGTGGCATGGTGCCCTCTCAGGGGCAAACACCTGCGGGCCAGAGCTCAGGAGCCAGGGAAGATAGAGGTCTGCACATCCTTCTGATGGAGTTTTCTCCAAGGCTTTTCAGCTGCAGTGGATGGGGCAGGCCTCACAGCATCTACCTGGTAGCTCCTCGCTGACCTTTGCCTTTCTGTGTCCATTCACCCACCCGTTCTACCACCCTTCGTGGGAGCCTGTCCGTGTCAGGGTCTCCACTCTGTGTCAGCTGCAGGGATGAGTCAGGCCCCGCCCACCCTGTCCAGGGGCCCACGGGCGTGTGGAGGAGACGCGGGTGCAGGAAATCGTTGCGACGGAGTGCGTGAAGGGCTCAGACGGAAGTCCACCGCAGCGGTGGCGAGGAGGGTGGGTGAGCTCTTCTGGAAACGGGTGGGCCGTGGCGGGCAGGTGGCCTTCCCAGGGGGTCCTGGAGTTGCCTTAAAACTGAGAGGACGGGGGACGTGCCAAGGGAACAAACAGACAAGTGGTGGCACAGAAGGCAAACCCAGCGTGACCCCCCCGGGGAACTGTAGGGAGAGCCGTGCCCTGGGAAGAAAAGATGGTGCGGGGCGGGGGGGAGGGTTGGAGGAGAGCAATGCAGCCAACTAGACAACCGGGGTGGACCGTGTGGTTTTTATCACAGTGTGACCGGACTGGAAGGAGAGGACCAGGCGCATGGAGACCTGCCACTGTGTAAACATTTCATCACAGAGGAGGAATGGGGCTCCTGACGGCTGTCCCTGCCCTCAGAGGGCACGCCTGCCCGGCTGGTTGAGAAATCAGCCCCGGCTCATCAGGGTACAAGGAAAGGGAAGGGTGTGCGTGTGAAGCCAGGTCGCCCTGGGGCACGGCAGGTGCTGTGCTCGGGAGGCGTTCCCAGGCAAGACCGGGGCAAGGCCTGCCCGAAACCAGCCCTTGGTTCCCCACAACAGTGGTCTCAGGGGGGTGGCTTTGGGCAGCCAGAGGACCACACGCTGAAATGACAGCATCACAGTGAAACCCTCCCAACACGTCCTACTGCCCAGCTGGGCACGTGCTCCTGTGTGTGCTTCCCTGCGCGGAATTACCAGTCACACACGCTGACACTCGGGCCGCTTCCCAGGATCGCACTGGCCTGGAGACAATCCCAGGGGCCTGTGTAGCGACGTCGGGGTCTGTGACAAGCCCCTGGGGTGGCCTCCAAGGGGCGGTCCAGCTTTTCCTCCTCTCAGGACTCAGATCCCTGGTCTTTGACCTAAGTTCCCCTTCCCTCTGACCATCCACGGTTCTCACATTGGAATCACTTATTTTAATTTATCTCTACGTGTCTGTTTTTGGCTTAGGCATGAGAGGGGAGACTGTGTAACCAGTAAACAGTGTCAGCCAGGGCAGGTGAAGCTCCTGACCCACCGCTCAGCTGGGCAGTCTTGGGTCCTCTCCTCGCAGCCCTGGGACTGGGGATTTCAGTCATTCGAGCTGTGTTAACAAGCAATAGGACTCTACTTCCCACCGTTCTGGAAGCTGATGAGTCCAAGAGTGAGGTAGCAGCAGATGTGGCTACAGGCAGGGCCCGACTCCTGGTTCGTAGGAAACTTCTTCTCTCTGTGACCTCGCCCGGCGGAAGCGAGGATGGAGCTCCCTGGGGCCTGTATTGTGAGAACGCGAACCCCATTCATGGTGGCTCTGCCCTCATGCCCTGATGGTGCCTCCTAATGCCACCTCCCTGCCGCTTAGGCGCTCCACAGCCACATTTGGAGACACAAACGTTCACCCTGCAGCACTGCGATTCCCCACTGAGAGATGAACATCGTCGCACTCCCACGCGAGGGCTCTCCGGGGGCCCAGAGGAAATAAGAAACGTGAGTCCCGAGCAGGAAGCCTCAGCTCGGTGGGTTGTAGTGGGTGCAGTTCGCTGGACTCCACGCTGAGCACCTGGGGGCTGAGTCGGTCGGCCTGGTAGCGGCCCATCAGCCAGACACTGGGTCATCGATCCTGTCACCATGGCTAGACGCCGTCTCTGTCCCTTGGCCTTCTGTCGCCCCACCCCAGAGAAGGTGAATGAGCCAAGTTCACCCTAGGGTCAGATTCATTGTTGTTCTGGGCTAGTGGGCACCCAGGACAATGAAGATGGAGACAGCAGACACCAAAGGGACCCTGTGGGGGAAGACAAGAAGGAAGGGAGGAGAAGAAGAACAGAGAAAAACAATATACACCAAGAGAAGGAGAAACAGGAAGCAAAGGAAGAAGGGGCACGGAAAGTAAGGGCAGGGAGGGCAGGGGCAGGGGCCAGGGCAGGACAGGCGATTTCGCAGTCAGGGGTCCAGTCTGAGGCCTCAGGGCCTCAGGCCCGCGAGAACACGCATGGACCAGCTCTGCTCCTTCCTGGCCTTCGGGTAACCCGCTGGCCTCCGAGCCTCACCTCCCTCATCTGTGGAATGGGTGCAGCCATAGTTCCACCCCCACAGGGGTGGTGCCAGAGCGAGTCAATGAATGTGTGAAATATTTAAGGAGGCACCAGCAAGAACTCGTCAACGGGATGTAGCTTCTCCTACACTGATGCTTATCATGCTGTAGGTAGAGCTGAAGGGTCAGGGAGCACGGGGTCTGCCTGGCTCAAGGTCGCCTTGCCCCTAGGGGAGCCAGGGCACAACGGAAGGCAGTGCACTGTGCTGCTTCTCCGTCACCCGGAGCGGAGTGTGGCAATGAGGGGCTGAGTCTCCTGCTGGTCTGGTCGTGGGGGTCACTTAAAGTAGAGTGCGGAGAGTTTGGGCGAGATGTGAGTGGGAGAATGGACTGAGCCCAAGACCCACCCCAGCAGAAACTGGCAATGTCCTGGGAGATCCCGTTCACAAAAACGCGTTGACGGGCGTGGCCCTCCACTGAGAGGCGGTGGGCAGTGGGAGGCTGTACGTGGCTGATTGTGCACAAGGGTGTGTGTGTGGACGTGCATGTGTGTGCCCGGAGGAGTGTGTCTGTGCTTGTATTTGTGCACGAGCAAGAGCTGATGGGAGATGAAGACAAACCATGCCCGTGGCTGCTGGCTCTCTCCTTCTGCCTCCTTCCGTCTGTGGAGTCTCTAAGCCTCTCTGAGCAGAGTGTGCCGCCTGCCAGACATGCGGAGCCTCCGTCCTGACCCTGCGCGAGGCCTGCTGAGTCAGGACCTGCACTTTGCTAACCCTCCCTCCCCCTTCGCCCGCTGGTTCCCATGCACGTTCAAGTCCGAGAGGGTCTCCTGCTCCAGAAGGAGGGCCTCTCTGAATTCGAATCACAGAGCTGGGGAAAACCTCTACCGTCATAGGAAACAGGTGTGGCTGGGGCGTTCAACAAGCACTGCCCGTTCTGTCCCACGCGGCCTTAGAGGAAGGGACGGAAGGCGAAGGTCCACCGAGTGCATTCTCAGGCCTGGGGGCGCACGGGTGTTCGGGGCTCAATGAGGCACATCAAGGTATGTCCAGTCACCATCACTTTATGTCAAGGCCTCCGGCTGCCTTCCAAGTCAGGGGCATCACCTAAGGTGGGAAGGGTTTCAAAAGGATGGCTGGAGGTGTTTCGTGCTCGTAGGACCTGCGCCCACCTTGAGAAAAAGCCTGGCTGATCAGAAGCTTTGCTGATGAGTTGTCTATGTCAGCGAGAGGCCGGCTGTGGATGGGATTCCGGGGGTGTCTCTGGGAGCCAGGAATGTTCCCCTGGACTCCGAAAACAGTCCCTCATGTGCTGGAGGCGTGCTGCTACCCTCTGACCTGCTCCCCCGTCTGCACAGTGGGGACTGGAGGATGGAGTCCTGGTCCCAGGAGTTCACAGGAGAAAGGGAGATACAGTTCATGGACTGGTTCCCACAGACCTCACATTGGGAGTTGATCTACGGCAAGTACAAAGCTGGGGTCCTTTTGGGGATACACGTAAGTGGCCAGAAAGTTAGGAGGTTCTGATTACTTTCGTCACATCGAGCCTCATCGTTGTCACCCAGGAAGGTCAGTTTTGCCCAACCCGTTTTACAGATGAGGAGCCTGAGGCTTGGGGAGGGGAGGGGCTTCTTCCACGTGCTCAGGGGTAGTTGAGGACAGACTCCAGTCTTTGCTTCTCGCTCTATTCCACTCTCGTAGCAGACAGAGCTGGGGTGTGCTGCCCTGTGACTCAGCCCGAGGTGAGAAGAGCTTGGGTAAACCGATCAGAACTCTGCACCAGACAAGCCCTAGCAGGTCTGCGTGTCACTCCAGGTGTCCGACGCTCTCCCTTGACTGCTGTCCCAGAAGTTCAAGCTCCCAGAATCGAGGGTGAAAGAAAATTCGAAGAACCTGCTCCACATTTGGACCAAAGCCAGCGCTGAGTAACACAGCCCCTGGAGGAAGCGACAGGCGGAATCCACTCTCCCGACAAACAACCTTCTCTGCACGCGGGCGGGGTTCACAGGGGACAGAGGCTGAGGCCCAGCGGCAGGGACTTCCAGATCTGCCAGCGTCCCTGTTCCTGGAGACCAGCCGAGCACACATCCCCCCCACTCCGCCCGGTCTGCATTGCCTTCTCTCCGCCTTAGTCCCACTCACAGAAGCAGCCACTTTGATCGTGGGTTGTCATTTATATTCTGAGTGTGTGTTTGTTTATTTAATGCAAAACCCCAGCCCCGACACACATGCACACACACACACACACACACACACACACACCATGAGGGCTGAGATGCTGCGCGGGCTCAGTGACTGCCCACCCCGTGATGAGCAGAGCTCAGGACGGGGAAGACCTGCCTGGTGCTTGCTGAGTGGCTGCTTACATAAATGGTGCAGGCAACTGGTGCCCGATTAGAGCCTAGTGCCAGCTCTTCAAGACCTCATCTGTCTTCAGTGAGGACAGGACATGTGACTTTGAACCTCCGGTGAGTAGACAAGTCACTGAGGTACGGCGGCACTGTGGCACATGGGGTTTGTTCTGCCACCACCGTGGCTACAATGTGTCCAGCACCGTGTCCGGGGCTCAGACGGAGCGATGACAGGGATGGCCTCCGCTCTGCTAGTGCGTGGGCTCTTCTCAGACGCGGACAGAGAAACAGTACATCCCAGGGCAAAGGCCACTGGTTTGCAGCTAGCTGTGCACGGTGTCGAAGGGTCTACACTTACAGGAGCTTGGTTCTGGCTCAGGAGTGATGTCACAGGGCCGTCCACTCAGAGCTAGAGCTCGAAGAACACAGGGAAATAAAAAACAGCTCAAGAAAGCCCATAGCCAGGCTGGGCAGGGCACCCCCAAAAGTGTCTGGCTTCCGGTGCCTTTGTCACGCCACCCCCAGTTGAGATTAAACCTTTTCTAGGAGTTTCTACAGCACTCTGGCCAGGGGGTGCTGCTGTTTCTGTGCAAGCAGGGTGGGGGGTGCCCATGACTTCCCCCACGTGCCCTTCACCACAGGTCATGTCCAGTGCCAGACCCTTTTCTAGGTCCACGGCCCTGACCCTTGGAGGACGGGGTGAAGGCAGAGAGGGAAGAGCAGAAATGCACTTGTATCAAGTGATCCCTGAGTTCCAGACCCCGAGTCAGATGCTTTAGAGGTATGATTCCACTGAGTCCTCACCAAAAGTCAAGAATTTATAAAAGTAGCCCCGGCTGGCATAGCTCAGTGGATTGAGCGCGGGCTGCGAACCAAAGTGTCTCAGGTTCGATTCCCAGTCAGAGCACATGCCTGGGTTGCAGGCCATGACCCCCAGCAAGCGCACATTGATGTTTCTCTCTCTCTCTCTCTTTCTCCCTCCCTTCCCTCTCTAAAAATAAATAAATAAAATCTTAAAAAAACAAGTGTGTTTAAAAAAAATGAATTTGTAAAAGTCATTTGCTTTATAAATAAGGAAACTCCAACAAGTGACATTTTAGGAGGCTCAGGGCTAAGAAGAAGAACAGCCAAGTTTGGGAGCAGGTCTGGCCAAGGTCTAGTGCATCCCCCACTCACCGTGGAGCACCTGCCACTCACGTCCAGCTTGGAGGGGGTGCCGGCGTGCCGTCCAGTCCCCAGATACACCTCATCATCTTCCGGTACTGAGAAAACCTGCCATTTTTAATGTAAGACCAGGGACACGATTACACTATGTACCGTTTACACTTAGACAATCCATTCCCCCTCCTTTTAGGGGTGTTATGAGTCCTCTGGGCCCTTCCAGAGATGGATGTAGCAGTTAGCTCTTTTTTCTTTTCTTTTTTTTTTTTTTTGCAGAAATAATCTCAGGTACAAAGATCTTTGTTTTGTAATGGTTGTTTTTTTTTCTAGTCAACATGTTGACCTCGTTGATGCCCCAAAGAGGGACAGCATCGAGTGTGTGCTCTCCTTGGCTTCTGCGGTGACTTTGCATTTCAGCAGCCAGGACAAATGTGTCTCCCCTATTGCTTTTTGGCCTTACCTTATTATAGTGTGGGTCCTGCCCGAGTAGCTCAGTTGGTTAGAATGTTGTCCCCATACACCAAGGTCACGGGTTCAATGCCCAGTCGGGGCACATACAAGTATCAACCAATGGAAGCATCGATAAGTGGAACAACAAATCAATATTTCTCTCTTTCTCTCTCTCCTTTCCTCTCTCTCTCTCAAATCTATAAACTATTATTTTCAATGTGGGCACTCATGCTCACTCTGGGGGGCACTATAAAATGCCCCTCCATCCTCCCCTTTCCCTCCTCCCCACTCACTTGCTTCAGTGCCAACCCTGCCCCGAGGGCCCCTGGGGGAGACTGTCACAGCCCCCCACAGGAAGCAGCCTCTGGGAGCAGCTGGGCTGGGCATGCACGAGACCTCAGGGTCGGGGGGCTCACCATGGTGCCTCACTGAGCAGGAGTCTGCAGTGCAGTGGGGACGTAGTGTCGTCAGTGCCGAGAGGAGGCCCGGCACTGCCTGCCCGTGACGTCAGTAGCCCAGCTGACCACAGGAAGGGCTGTGTGAATCTCAGGCTGGCTCTGAACTTGGCTACTCCAGGGAGAAGAGAGAGCCTGCAGGGCCCAGCAGCAGTCTGTGGGCTTCTAGGTCCCACAGAACTGGGGTCTGACTTTGTGGGGATGATGGTCTCGGACAGCGGTTTTCCCTCCTCTGAACCTTGGTCACCTCTTTCGTAAATGGTCACAAGCATCACAGTGGCCTCTGGGACCTGATGAGGATTAAGTCAGATGTCAGGTAAAGTGCTTAGACGGGTAACGTGCTTGACTCATCGGCAGAACCCAATAAAATGAGTCATTGTTATTATCGGCAGGAGGGTCACGTGACTGACTGAACCAGGAGACAAAGGACTACACAAACCCTGGTGAAGATGCCCCACTTCTACCTCAGGAGAGGGCCCCCCGACTCTGCTCCCACTGGGGGTGGGTGAGTTTGCTCCCAAAGGAGCACAAATGGTGGCAATTTCTCTAAGGCAGCGTGTGCCAAGATGGCTTTAGGTCCGATGAGTTCCCGATGCCTGCACTAGGCCGTAGGAAAAGTTACGACATAGAGTGCTCCTACTTTCTAGGTGTGTTCTCCAATCTCAGGTCACAGGACCCATGCCCCCCAGGTCCTGGCGGGCTCCCTTCTAGAAGATCCGAGAGCCAGGTGACGAGAGGTCAGTGGCTCACCGAGAGCAGAGTCCCCTGGCAGCTGCTCTGGTTCCCCAGGCCTTGCCCTGTCCCGGGGCGCTTGGTGGCTGTGTCCTCACCCCAGCTCTGTGATTAACCACCGCCCCTGGAAAACCCACGCGGGGAGGCGCGCAGGGCTGCCAGCTGGGAGAACAGCGAGTTCATGAAGTCCTTGTTAAATTGTGTAAAAGGCCTGAGTCACTGGCTCCAAATACAAAACAGCCAGACCCCCCACATGTACCCATTGGTGACAAGGAGCCCCACCCCAACCTGGCCCGAGGGATGAGCTGGCCCCTGGGGGTGGACAGAGGAGTTGGGGAGGGCAGCGTGGGTGGGGTGGTCTACCAGAACCAGAACAGGGACGAGCCAGAGCTCAGCCCTCAGGCTCTGGGGCCTTGGAGCAGGCTCTCCCTGCAGCCAGCCGGCATGCCTCTGTGCTCCCCTCTGGAACCTTCATCGAGGCACATGGTGTCACCGCTCTGGGGGGCAACCATTCACCAGCCTGGACGCTCCCTCCAGGGCCAGCACCAAGCAGCTGCGTCCATCTCTCTGACTCTCTCCAACCATTCCTGCAGCCTGCACAGGAAAGAAAAAAAATCCAACAACAACAAAAAAAAACCCAGAGAAGGAACAACGGCCTAGTTTGAGCACCTACTCTGTGCTAGGAAGTTCAATACTGTGCTTTCTTCTGAGACCAGGCCTGCGGGCAGGGAACCGTTCTCCTGTTGCAAAGGTGCAAGGGTGGCCTGGAAGAGGCGGACTGCCCAGTTCTCGCTTCCCCTAAACGGGGAAGACCCGGGGTTCACCTCTACGTGGTCTACGAGCAGATGTTTGCAATGGCAAGCAGACGTTCCAGCCCGGCCACCTGCGGGAAACACCTGGAGCTTCACGGAGGTTCTCGGCCTCACCTGCTCCCACCTGCCTCCGAAGCACCTCCCCGGAGCACAGCTGCCCAGCGAGGCCAGGGCGTGCGGAAGGCCCTGGCTGTGACCCAGCGCTGCCACGGGCGCGGAGGGACCCGGCGGGGTTCTCACTGCTGCGTCTGTGGTGTTCACGCCCACGCCTTCCACCTGGCCCTCCTCGGGGAGTGGGTGAGAACGTCGGAGGAGGAAACATCTGGGCAGGGACGTGCCCTCATGCAGCCCCTGCAGGCCTGCACGCCCTGGGCTGTTATTCATCCACTTCTAATTGGCTGGGCCTCCATCACCCATGCGCTGTGGCAACGTGGAAAACAGGTCAGAGATAAACGTCAGAATAATTCGGAGATAGCTCCAGACTTCCAGGTGGCTCGTTTCTCCCACCAGTTTCAGGCTACAGAGACTGTCTCCCCATTATGTCACCTCGGAAGTGCCGGCGTGGGCGGGGTGAGTCTAAGGTCCTCATGGGGGTGGGATGTACCCACTGAACCAAATGGCCCTCGGTGGATGTCCCAGTCACACCATTCTGGGAGCTTCCAAAAGGCCCAGACTGCCAACCTGGGCACCTGCTTCAGGTCAGAACCCTGAGAGACCTTGTCCACACATCTGCGAACGTAGATGGGGAAGGTGCCGGCCCAGAGACAGGGGCAGTGACGTGCCGGAGGTCCCCAGCAAATGGGCGGGTCGTAAACGGGCAGTAAAATAAAGCTCTTCCACTCCCTGGCCAGAGCGTCCCTGTTCTCTAGGCTTGAAAACCACTCTCTTGGCTTGTTTCAAAAATTCAGCAATTTTTCTTCCAGAAGGTATTTTTTTTTCCTATAACTTTCTGTCCCTAAGCCTGACCTCCAAAGCCCCAAAAGGCAGGCTCACTTTATGGGTCTTGCCACCCACCTCTGGTCCCACCTTGATGTATGCCTACCCCACAGGGACCCCAGGAGCCCACACCTCTCCCACACAACCACACCCCACCCCCCGCAGCAGAGGGAAAGATTTCGGTTTCCTAAGGGAAAGGGGTGCAGGTTCCTCCATTTCCTGCTCTCTGCCATCCTGAGCAAAACGGGATCCAACAAGGTCATGCTCACAGTCTGGGTGGCCCGAGAGCTGGTTCCCCCGGGAAGCCAGTGACTTTGACAAGAAGGCCTGGGGTCCGCTGGAGAGGAGGCCAACAGCTGCCAACAGCAGAATTGATTTCTAGAACTCCAGAGGGTTGGCAGTGGTGAAAGCTCAAAAGCCCCTAGAAGGTTCCGCAACGGGGGAACTGTGCTATGCAATGTCCTGCTCGAGTCTACGGGCCCAACCCCGGGTGAGACAGCGCAGGGCCGTGCGGGAGCCACCGCCCCACGTGGTAGCTGAGGGCTGCGGAAGCGCTGCTCTGGCCGAGGAACTGAGCGTTTACTTTTCGTTTATTTTAATTAATTTCCACTTAAATGGCCACATGGGGCTGGTGGCTATGGGACTGAACCCTACAGTTCTAGCAAAACATCGCCCTTGAACGTGTTTATTTGATTATTATTATTATTTCCGTATTCAAAGCCCAAGCCATAAACTGTTTACCTTGCCCAAGCTCCTAAGGCTGATTTTTTAAAATTCAGTCCAGTTGCTAGACTCCGGCTCCCACTGGACATTCAGACGTGGGCACAGAAGTCCCCTGCCTTCAAGCGGCTGTCCCTCCTGTCCGAGGAGGTGTCAGGAGACAGGGCACCCGGGCAGGGAGGCTCGGCAGGACGGGGGTGTCAGGGAATGCTCCACCTGGGCTTGAGTGGGGTGCTCCGGGGAGAGTGGGAGAGGAAGTCAAGAGGGGGTGATGGTCCCAGGTCTTGCATGTGCTGCTGAGGAGCCTGGGCCTTTTCCTAAAAGGAATAAGGACACCGCCTTGGAGCAGGGGTCCTTAGCCTTTTGGGGGCAAGGGAGCTATGTGCCTTTTCTCCGCCCACACAGTTTGTGCCATTTCTGTCCTGATCACAGAACCCACCGAGTCCCTTCTTGGAGGATCCGATCCAGGTAGGGAGTCAGCCACATAATGGAATCAGAAGGCCACCCCTTGGGTCAGCGGAAGGTGCTGGAATGAGGGAAGCCTGGGGGCCCAAGGGCTGGCAGCTTTCTGCCCCAGAGCAACCTGGGGGTGGGCGAGCCCGACGGCAGGCAGCAGACGGCACCTGAGCGTCCCTGCAGCCCGAGGAGCCCACCTCTCCCCTTCTGCAGCCTCACTCGAGCCCCCAGCCAGCCTGCTCCTGGGGTGCGCCTTTGTGTCTGCTCTTGCAGATAAAACCACCTGCCCTCTCGCCCCTCACAGCCCCACACATAAATCCAGAGACCCCTGCCAGGCCTGAGAAACAGCAGCCCTGCCTGCCCGCGGTGGCCAGAGGAGGCAGCCACTCCACACTGATGTTGACTTTGGGAGGCTCCGTCTTCCTTAGTCACTTCCTACTTCCCTCACCTTCAGGGGAAGTAAAATAAAAGCAGTAGTCCCAGTCATACAAACGGGACAAAAGTGTCAGCCTGCCCCTGGGCCACACTAATTACTGCCAGCACGCTTGTCCCTTTCCTGGTGTGGAGTGGGGGGCGGTGGGGGGCGCCCCCGACCCCGCTCCACCCTGAATTGCCAATCTCCCTAGCGGGACCAGCTTTAATTAATCCTCTGTTACTGTTAAAATTGCGTTGTCCCGAGGGGAGTCCCGACTAAGCAGGGATATTATTTTAAACTCACACCGTAAACAACGCTGCTTCTCTGGGGGGCCCGGGTGCTGTGGCTTTGACCCTTTCTCTGCTAAAACCGCTTATTTCTTTTGTCGGCTTCTAAACGAAGCACTCCATATTTCTTTGCCCTTCCCTGTTCGGTTGATTTTCGGTTAAATCCTAAAGGGAGAAGGGCAGAACAAAGGAATCACCAACGATGCTAAATATCTCAGCTTCCCTGTAAAACAATTGCTTGCAATTTACTTGAAACCTCGTCAGTTAATAGCAGTCACGTAGCCAGTACTGTGCAAAGCCATACAGGTATATTATCTGTAACACACACACACACACACACCCATAAGATATGTATTTATTTCTGTATGGAAACTTTTCTCTGTAAACATTTTATCTAAACTTTGACAACAATGTCGTGTAAGTGTGACTATTAATCTGATTTCATAGAGACAGAGGACAGAGAAAACGTCAATGACTCGCCAGGAGTCACACAGCCGACAACTGGCAGACCCAGACTTCACACGCAGGCAGGCTGCGGGGCTCAGGGTGTGTGTGCGACGATCCTGAATCAGACAGAGTGACCCCTGACTCCCTCCAGGCTCCTGGTTTTGTTCTGTCATTCGTGAAAGCCACATCCAAGTTGGGTTCCACTCCCACATCCTACGGGCTGCCTTTTGAAAGTTAAAGGCATGCAACTTCTTCGTGGCGTGGCCCTTTTTTGCTTTTTTTCTTCCCATCTACAATTACTTAATTGCGTGCATAATGATTTGCATGGGAAATTGCTTCCCTAGCATCCAACCAGCACTAGGAGCCAAATTCGTTGCCCCCGACACCTCTTGCAAGGTGGGATCGGTCATTCCGAATTAGCTGCTTTCTTTAGAATTCTGCAAAAAAAAAAAAAAAAAAAAATGACCGCCTCTCCTTTTCAAAGGGCTGGAGAGGGGATTTGAAGAAAGCATTTCCCCCAGCGGCTCTCCTGGGATCCCTGTGAACTTGGCAAACTTGCTCGGAATTACCCCAAAAGAGCAATTTGTTCCCTAGCAAAACAGGGAAATTGTCTGGGGCAGACCCGGGCTGCCGGTGCAGGCTCGCCACCAAGGGCAGGGGCCAGCGAGTTCTCTGGCGAGAGTCTGTTTGGGAAACAATTACCTCTCCTCCTTTGAATCAAAGACAGTCCCGGCCGGCACCGAGATCAAATACCGTGTGCGGTCTGCACAGCGGCGCTTCCTTTCAGGAAATTATTCATCGACAAAGCTGCTGGCCCGACAGCCGCGGCCTTACAGTAACCGCTCTTCGCTTTCTGAGCATCCGCCAGCTAGGAGCAACTCTCACTGGCCTTAATGACTCCTCTTCCCTTCAGGGAAGGGTCGGTCCGCACTTCCACTCGCAGCATCGTGGAGACGGGGAGAGACAGCTCCTTCTGTCCCAGAGAAGCAAAGGAACCTTCCACGCCCTGTCCCCATTCAAACGCTATCCTTTCCAGCTTGCTTCAAATACGTGGGAGCAAGGGCTTTTGAACGTTAAAGGCGTGCAACTTCTTGGCGTGG